>NC_085999.1:22681697-22990725 GCF_030014385.1 Trichomycterus rosablanca
CACAATGTTTCGTGCTCCATACTTTACTGTATCATCGCGTTTTTGTATTAAAAGTAAACCTGTATCTACTCCTTTTTGGAAAACAAAAAGTAGGACATTTGCAGATATATGTATTACTTTCATTGACTTAGACATATTGTAAAAACTTTAAAAACAATTACAAAAAAATTTAATTGTACTAAACAGAGTAATGTATTCACTGCACAGTAAGTTTAATTTTAATAAAACACCGCTAGATACCAAAGCTGACTGGAGTACACAACGTTTAGGAATGCAATGTACATATTTACATATTTACTATATTTTTGTAAAAACAGATTAAAAAACTAAAGTACAAACCCAAATAAGCTCCAGAGTGTATCCAGTCGTAGCAGGGAGAATGACTCCAACCAGTAGTATCTCGGAAATGTTCTAACAGGAAGTAGTTTTACCAGAGATGCGTTAAGAGTCCCAACTATTTAGACGAAGTACTCAAAGGTTTGCTTATCTATTACATTTAAATATATACAAAATACGTATTATGAATAAAATATTTATGTACGTTATTACGTGATTAAAAACATCGTTAAAACAATTGTTAAATAGGGAGTCGTTTTCAAAATGAGTCGATTCCTATTTGCCAATTGCTGACCATATATTAAGAGTCATCCAATTTTGGAGTCGATTCTTCAGTGGAGATTTAACCGCTGTCTGAAAAAAATAATAAAATAAATAATGCACAATTTACAAAATGAATGAAACAAAACATCTGTTTTGTATTAAAAGCTATATAATATTTTACATAATATTTTTATTTTTTTCAGATAATTCTTTGCATTTTAGTTACAAAAGCCTCAAAAATACTCATTTCTTATGTTATTACTAATTCATTATTGTACCATTTATTTTGTTCTCCTGTGTTTTAGTTTTTGCTATTAAGAGTCAATTTTATGGACTCATTGTAAATAACGGAATCGAGCAGCCGGTTCAGTTTCCATACTCACATCTCAATGGTTGAACTGCTTGTAAACCCAAACTGCTAGCCAATCCCAACATACGAGTAGGCAGTTTACAAAAAACGGGTGTGAAAAGCGCATGTACCAACGCTTAAGGAAGTAAGCTTTTTTTGTAGTGGCTACATAATTCCATTTTTGATGAGACTTTCTGACTGTATCCAAGTTTATGATAAGCTAGCAACTGATAACCGCTGAAGAGTAGAAATTGATTTGCCATGCCTGTCACCAAAAACAAGAACCCGGGAAAAGACACAGCAGTAAGTTTGCGCATGAATTGTGATAGCCTGACTCAAAAATTTTTCCTATGTGTTTTTACTTTTAGCAAGGCATGACAAAGCAATTACAATTAAATTGTTTTAAACAAACATTTTTCATTAAGTTATTCACACGTCAATTCTAGTGGACTGCATGCATCACTGGAATCTAAACCTAAAGCAACATGTAGTCAACAGACTAATGAATAATGTGGAAAATATATACCTACATGCTATGAAAGTTTGAAAAGTATCCAGGGCACACAGCCACACAACACTGCATACGGATATACATACATGAGCACACCCATGTGCAGTGTCACATAAATGTCAAAAAATTCGAAATTGTATCACCTTACAGTAATTGCGTGAGTGAGTAAAATTAAAACTAACCATGTAGATTAACTATATTAAAAATACAGGCCCCACAGTAAGAACTCAATGCAACAAACTTGTCGGGACTATGCATTCACTGTGGTAGTCCTGGCCAGGTTCACGCTGAAGATGCTTGACCCCATGTAAGCCAAACACATTTATCTTGGTCTTATCTGACCAAAGAATGTGCTTCCAATATTCAACAGGCTTCCTTTCATGTTCTTTAGTAAAGTTTAATCTTGCAGTTTTGTGCTGAGAAGGAAGCGAGGGTTTTTCCCTTGGACGCCGTCCATAGAGGTTGACATTATGTCCTTCCCACTTTCTGAGCTGTCACAGAAACTCCTATATGTATTCACTTTTGTTGCATTGATTGTCTACTTTGAGGCCTGTATTTTCAACATAGTCTTTCTAAAGTATTTATTTTTGGTTGTTCATAAGAGGGAATACTCTACTTGTCAACTTAGAAACAATTATTGAGAGATGATAAAAAATGTCTACACTATTACCAGAACAACACACACTACTTTGTCAATACTATGTTTGTGTTATTGCAGTGCTGAGAATGGTAGTACATGCATTAAAAATGTTCCCCACAAAAAAATGTAGACACTGCAGCAGTAGTTGCAAAGTCTTGATCCTGTTAAGTGAAAAAAATTAAATCAGATTTTTCAATATTAGGTACAGGGCACAAATGACAGCAGTGTGGTAAGCAAAGTGTCCGCTGCAGCTCAAGGCTACTTTAAAGATGAACTTCTTCAACATTTTGTGTCTAAGGTGTCACGAAGAACTGCTCTTATTAACAGGTAAATGGATTAGACACAAGTACATACTTTGGGTGTTGCACCATACAAAAACTTTAAGGAAGTAATGTCTGTTTTTTTCTTCACAGGGGCTATTATGTTCGCTGGAAAGCTGTAGACCACTGTGTGAAACAGTTTCTGTGTGCTACTAACACCTGTGCTAGAAGACAGGTAGGTCTAAATACTCAATTAGGGCTGCAACTAACGATTATTTTAGTAGTCGACTAATCTGACGATTATTTTTTTCGATTAGTCGACTAGTCAACTAATCGAAATACACAATCACAATCACAATAAAAAAAATTCAATTAAATAAGAAAGCTTTGGACAGCATTAGAAACTGTTATGTTTCAGAAGTTATCACTCTGGAAGTCAAAAACATATATAACATGTCGTTGAGAAACATGTGAATGCTGTCTGTGAAGACCTCAGCCATTTGAGGGGTGCATGAACCTCTTCTCTTCTCATCCACACTCCATTGCTTAGTGCTATTAATAGAAAGAGCAAAAGAGAAAGCTGTATTAATTATCACAAACTGAAGGCTATGTATCATAGTTTATTACAAATAGTGTACTGGCTATGCCAACTAAACCATAACAGGTTAAATATCTTAACTGAATTATCTGCTGAGCTAACTAGCTATCATTAAGTGGAGGAGGCTTATTATTTAGAATGAATGCTCTCATTAACGAGAGCAAAGAATATGGAAGACGAGACAGGGTAACGTTAGGCTATAATGTTAAGTTATATAACATTACTCATATAAATGACTGATTAACTATTGCACTTAATGAGTTAGTTAGCTAACAAACCTGAAAAATAGCGAACTCTTAGATAGTTTTCCGACAAGTACTCTAGCATTAACAAACATTAACTACTAATTTGGTTAAAGCACAAAGCTGTGTAAAAACTTACCGGAATAATGCTGGTCATCACGGCTGCAAGGCGTTTCACCGTGGTGCTGGCGTGAAACCACAACTCTGCTTTGTAGTGTCTGCGTCCAGCTCGTTTCTTTGGGTTATTTTGGCTGAAATACTTTAGAAAGTTTCAGTCTCTCTATCTTTGCCTCTGTCTTCATAAACTCCCCGCTGCGCCATGGAAGCGATGCTGCTCCCCCTGCAGTTCCTTTAGTGCATTGCAATAATAACGATGCGTCGACGATGAAATTCCACGTCGACAAATTTTTATAGTCGACGTTATCGATTACGTCGACTAATCGTTGCAGCCCTATACTCAATTTATTTTACTTCACATTATACTTGGCTAAAACTGTAGATAGACCAAAGATTAGAAGCAAGCCCTCATTTGTGCTCCAAAATTGTTTTCCCACATGCCCAACTACACTGAAGTGCAGAACAAATGTGCAAGTGTGAAAATTCTCTAACTCCTTTAGATTTACTTTGTCTGTAGATCCTGTCACTGGGTGCTGGCTTCGATTCCCTCTATTTTCGACTGCATGCAGAGGAAGCTCTGCAGAATGTTATCATATTTGAGGTGGACTTCCCTGATGTCGCCAGACGCAAGGCTGCATTAATTAATGGCAGCAATCTTCTGAAAGCAACTATATCAGATTGGGACCACTTAGCACAGACTGGTAGAAGACACAATTTACCCTTTTCTGTTATGTACTACTTTATTAGTGTATACATCACTTTTGTACAGGCACCTCTAGTGGTGTAGTTTTTTTATTAGCCTTTGTCCTGGTTTCTTGGAGGATTTGTATGTTTAAACTCTGTATTTGCTGTAGTCAATATTAAGCAATACTGAAGACACCAATTATAAAGTGTGTTTGTGTTTGTGTGTGTGTGTGTGTGTGTGTGACCAACACCCTGATCAGAATGAAGCAGTAACTAAAGATAAATGTAGGTCATGTTAAACAATGTCTTCTTGAATGTAATTTTTATTCATGTTCTGTGTTGGATGTGCATACAGGCCCAGCATACGTGAGCAGTGTTCATTATAAGCTACTAGGTGTGGATCTTAGAAAGGAAAAAGAGCTTGAAGATGTTCTACATAGAGCTGGACTACACTGGAACTGTCCTACTCTTGTTCTTTCCGAGGTGGTGCTCACCTATATGGAAACACAGTGGTGTGTGCCCACATTGGTCTGTGCATGTTTGTTCCAACTGAAATTTATAATGTGTAAATCCAAAGATAGATTTGCAGAAAGGTAGTGGTGGCTGAGGTATTTGTGTGTTCTGATACAGTGGCTGTCAGGAGCTTGGATCTTGGGCAAGATATTTAATCATCAAATGCTCAGTTCTGTGCCAAATATTTTGTCTAATATTTTGCATCTATTTGGGCCCATTTCTGAATTTGACCTAGTCTCTATATTACTGCATTACTGCAACCACTCTAGCAAACATTAGCTTCCTCTGCAAACACAAACAACCATCCAACCACATTCTTACAAGCTGCTGCTCAACCAGTCTTATTGGGCAAGTCAGTGCAATTGGTGGAGGGCGCCTCCCAGAATTAGTTGACAGCACATGGTCGATAGGGATGACAAAAATTCTGTTTTCTCCAAGCAAAGAGCTTAATGAACAGCCATGAACGGCTGTAGTAAGTAAGTAAGTAAGTAAAATTTATTTATATAGCACTTTTCACAGATAAGAATCACAAAGTGCTTTACAAAAACATTGCATGACAAAATATACACACAACATAAAATTAATTAAACAACAACAATAATAATAATAATAAATAAAAAAGCAAATAAATGATTAAATAAGAAAATAAAAATAAATAAACAATTCATTCAACATTAAACAAATGCCTGCTTGAAAAGGTAAGTCTTTAGTTGTTTTTTAAAAGAATTTACAGAATCTGCAGATCTTAAAAAGTTGGGTAGTGCATTCCATAATTTTGGAGCGTTTACCTCAAACGCACGATCCCCACGAGACTTTAAGCGGGAGCGTGGGACAGACAGCAAGTTCAGCTTGCTAGACCTAAGAGAGCGCCCTGATACATATGGGTGAAGTAGCTCTGATATATAGATGGGAGCCTGACCATGCAATGCTCTATAGGTAAAAGTCAAAATTTTAAACTGGATCCTATACTGCACAGGAAGCCAGTGTAGAGATCTTAACAGTGGGGTTATGTGACACCGTCTATTTGAGCTCGTAAGTAATCTAGCAGCAGCATTCTGTATTATCTGCAACCGATCACAAGCAGACATACTAAGAGCAGAAAACAGGGCATTGCAGTAGTCAATACGAGATGAAATAAAAGCATGTATAATCATCTCTAGGTCAGCATTTGAAACTATAGATCTCAATTTGCTTATATTTCTTAAATGAAAAAAGCAAGATCTAGTCAGCTGTTTAACATGTGTGTCAAACAACAATGACTGATTAAAAACAACACCTAGATTTCTTAAATCTGAATGGACAGCAGAGAAGAGAGGTCCAAGACCAATTTCAATTAAGGGAGTCACCTTATCAGGGGCAATAATCATGACCTCAGTCTTTTCTGCATTGAGCTGTAGAAAATTATTTGCTGTATTGTAGCCTTGGATACAATTCGCAAGACACACTTCTAAATCACCTTGCATAAATAAGTCTAAAATACATTTATAAGAATTTTATAGGAAATGTGTTTTATACAGTACATGTTCTTTAAGAGACCATCTGTATGATTACAAAATGTATGTTGGATAATAATTTTTTATTAATACTCATGCCCTAGGTCAGATGCTGTAATTGGGTGGGCAGCAAGGAACCTCCCACAGGCTATGTTTGTGATGTATGAGCAGATCCGCCCAAATGATCCCTTTGGAATCGTTATGCAGAACCACTTCCTGAAACTCAACTCCAAAATACATGCGCTCTGCCAATACCCAAACACCTTCGCACAGACCCAGAGATTTCTGCAAAAGGTGGTAGCACCTACACATCAATGTAATTTCGTTCCATTGTCCCTATACTGTACAGTGCTGTCCAAGCCATTCGAACTCAGCACAATCAGGTGTTTATTAAATTTAAAAAAAGTGTAAAAATTTCTGAAGAAAAATAAATTAGTTTTGGTACCTGGCATGGTATTCCTATATGTTTTACTTTTCATTTACTATGTACAAGTCATTAATAGCCTAGGCTAAGTGTGTCATTTCTGAACATAATACCATGCATAAGTAGTTTATGACTGACTTTCACACTGAAAAGAAATATGTATTTTATGTTTAAGATTAATGCACAGCAATAGTTTCATTCAAATATTCTATTAATTATAAGCTAGGATTGGGAATGGGTTGTGGTAGTTGTGGTTGGACAGTGGTAGTTCAGTGGTTAAGGTACTAACCCTAGTTGACACTGTTGGGCCCCTGAGCAAGGCCCTCAATTCTCACTTGCTTTGAGATAAAGACATCTCCTAAATGCCATTAATATCAATTATTCTAACTGAAGTTTAAAATTTACATTTAACATAAGTATTTAAGCATTTTACTGATTTCTGTTTTTATAAGTAGTGAATTTTTTCATCTTTTTACAGGACTGGGAGGAATGTGTGTGCATGGATATGAACCAGTTCTTTTTCAGTCTTTTAACGGATGATGAGAGAGAAAGAGTAGAGAAGTTGGAACCTTTTGATGAATTTGAGGTGAAAATGTCTTTTCTATTATCTTTTCCTACTACAGAGTCAGACTGCTTTTGTTCACTAAGTACAGGATAAACATGGAAAAAATTTTTGTGTGGTGCCACCAGTGGGACTAGAATGATAAAAAACAAATTATCTTTGTTTACTGTTTAATGGCACTCAAGAACAACAAAAGCACCATTAGCATAAATGCAAAATAATAATCTCAATGAATAATGTGACTCAGTTTAGCAGATATTTTTTGTTTATTGGTGAGCAGTACACCAACAGTAATCAACAATTTCAATGTTTAGATTCAGTTTATCGATTTTGTTGGTTGTGTGTTATGTCAGAGCTTTATTCAGTCACTATTGGTCACATTAAACATGTTATTCAGAGAGCCCTGAATTTTGTCCCAGAGAGAAACAGTGTACATGAGTTGGTGTCATTGTCAGTACTTTGTATTAGCGAAGACTTGAGGAATAGATATCAGTATTACATTGCATCTTTACTTATGGGTACTTTTTTAATATTTATTTAGGAATGGCATCAGAAGTGCTCACACTATTTTATTCTCACCGCCTCCAATGGCTCTCTGACCAGACAAGCACTTCTCACTCTTCCATCAGGTAAAATGTATCAATAAATTATCCAATAGTTAGATTATTCTAGATTAGTATAAAATAAATGTTGTTATTGCACAGTTTTGTTACACTGTTAGTACAACGAAATACAGCTTAATCTCTAACAAGTGCTGAATATACATAATTAGTTTTTTTGCAAATCAAGATACACTAGAAGGCAGTCTTTCTTTTAGATGGTGCCAGTGTGTTTGTTGGCCTGTTGTTTCTCCCAAGCTCTGTGTTCAGCTGTGTTTCATGTGTTACTGTCGTTTAGTAGCTCTAATAGCGATCCACTATTTTTTTGTTTGTGACCATAAAACACTACTCAACTGTGGTGGATTTCTGGGACTGGAATCCTGAGGAACAGAGTAGCTATTACTCCTGGCCTCTGTCTCCCTGTCCCTGCTTTGTTTACAGACAGAAGCACTGTAAAAATAGGGAAAATAAGGAGGTCTGCTAGTGAGGTTAGGGATCTGCTCGGATGGTGACTGCACTCCCTTTATTAAACTTTGCCAAATAGAATGGAATTTCTTCAGTTTTTTCAGTTTCTGAATACGGGTCAAGGTCAAGTAGTTGCTGTGGTTTTTAAACAGCAGGACATTTAAAAGTTTCGAGGCGCTGGTTTTTAAAGCTCATTCTTATTTTTCCTTAACTTTGTGCAGTAGTATATAAACCTACTAAACCACAAAGATTTATATAGCTAAATTTACTGAATTCCTTGCTTTTATTGAGTTTAACTTATAATTTCTATTCAGCTTTTGGATGTATTTAAGTTTATTCAGCATATAAATGGGCCCACTTATGTGCAAGACCATACATTTGGTTTGGTGATATTTATATTGACAAATTGGATTTTGAAAAGGCTAGTTTTTCTGAACATAGACCAGTTGTGTTTAGCTAAGCTGTTAATGGGCATTTTTCTGTTTCTGCTTTAGGTCCACGGCTAGTGATTTTTAAGTCTTTTCAGGTACTTTGCCTTCACATGCTTGAGCTTATCCTAGTGTTGATGGTTTGGTCACTTCATTGCTCACTAAATGCAGACACTCAGACAATTAGACAGGCTTGTAGAAAAGCTTGGGAAAAAGACAGACTACAAATGTACCCTGATTTTCAAGGATTCCTAGTTAACTGTCATCTAGCTGTTAAATTTGTTACATCTGAAAGAGTATTTTTCATGCATTACTGCTCAAAACTGTAATAGACCTAAAGTTTTGTTTAGCACTATTAATGGCATACTAAACCTTCACTTGGGTTTGGTTACATTACTTTTCCTGGATTATGTGAACATTTCTTAAACTTTTTATAGGTAAAACTGAGACAGTAGGGCTCACTTCCTTGGATCTGGATTTTCCACTTCCCCAGCCATGCCCAGGTGTTTTTAAAGAGTTTAGTGCCTTTTCAATGTTAAAATTAACCGATTTAGTGCTAAGCACAATCTCTTTGCTTGCCCATGGCCCCAGAGTTTTAATATTTAGAATGTAATACCTCCCTAACTACTGGATTGGTTTCTGTCATTTTAATGAAGCAGTAATTACATCTCTGTATTAAACGCATAACCTTGATGCTATAATTGTCAGTTACTTTTGACCAATTTCCAAATGACCATTTCTTGCAAAACTACTGAAAAGATTTGTTCACTTTCAGTGAAATTTGTTCATTTTCAGTAATATTGATATTTTAGAGATATTTTAATCTGGTTTTAAAGATATGCACATCACTGAATCTTTCCTCCTTAAGGTGACAAATGACCTCTTACATTCTGCTGACTGCTGAAATTTCACCATCCTCATGTTATTGGATTTTAGCTCTGCATTTTGATTGCTTAAAAAAGTGGGTGGAGTTACAGGGAGTGGCCTTAAGGTACTTTAGTTCCTACCTTAAGCACAGAACATTTTCAGCTTCTTTTCTTTTTTCACTGTACATGCTCCAATCAGGGCAAATTACTAGGAAGCTGATTGCTGGTAATTTACAGTTCTGCCTCCCTTTTATACAAAGGCACTCTTTGATGTTTCTCAACAATTGTCCTGAGGACATTAAGAGGTGAATGGGTGTCAGTTTTTAGCAAGTCAGAGATTATCCTTTTTTGTGCTTCCCATCTCATTTATAGCAACTCCAACACTCTTGGTTACTCGTCCTTATGTGTCAGATATTTAGTGAGAAATTTTGGTGTTTGACTCAGACTCAGACTATGTCTTGTGTGGCCAAAGATCTGCAATGGATTGGCGTCCTTCCTTGTGCTCAGTGTTTCACTGTGGACACAGACCTTCCGCAACCCTGACCAGAGTAAAGTGGCTGATAAAAAATGTAATGCTTCTAACTTTATGACAACAGTTTGAAGAAAGCCCTTTTTATTCCAGCATGACTGTGTCCCTGTTCAATGCTGTTTGTGTAGTTGGGCGTGGCCTGCACTGAGCCTTAGCCCTAACCCCACTGAACACTTGGAATGATTAAAACACTGATTGTAATTTACATGCTTTCACCCAACCTTAGTGCCTGATTTCTTAAATGTTCTTTTGACTTAATGGACACTGATTCATGTAATACTAATTTTAAAAGAAATAAGGACGTTTGTTTTATTGTACTGTGTATTGTATAGAAGTATTGTTTGGGTTGCTAGATGGATACATTTTATTTTTCTCTTAGAGACCCCCATTCCTCTGATAAAACTTACTCTGGACCAGTACTCCATGTCTGTGCAGCTCATGACTGAAAGTCAATGTGTGGAGGCTGTAGGAATGGCCTCTTCAATGCTGGAACCCAGGTTGCTGCTCCTCACAGGTGGTTGTGGGAGACAAGGTCGAAACTCTACAGCTATGCTTCTGATGAGAGAGCATGCGGGCTGGAGACATGCTGTTATAGAACCTGAGGGACAGAAATGTGCGTATTATTTAGCTGATTCAAATATTTTTACTACCTGAAGAAATCCAGTGTAGGTTTATTTGTTTTCTTAGGGCTGTGTAAGCTTTGTGAATTTATCCCCTAAAAAGCTGGTAGTCCTCTTTGTTTACCATGTCTGTATATAACTTTTTGGGGGGTTTAATTCCATATTTTGCCAGCCCGTTTTGTTGGACATGCACCAGAAGTCATCCAGAAAAAGAAAACTTTATATTTTTGTGAAAATGTGTCAGCTTTGTGTACTATATAACTTAGTGGGATAATTAATACCCAGGTTATTATACAGTGCTCTACTGTCTCAATAGAGATCAATTAGTATACTGGGTACCTTTCATTTTGGGGTTCAGGAGGGATGTCCGCATAGTTTGTCCACACAGTTTAGTGTCCCTCCTGATGCACCCTGGTGCACCTTTTATTTGGGACTGGCTTGGGGCTCTGGCTTGGGACTTTAGCTTGGGACTGGCACTGAGAGCGCGCTGAAAAGTGCACTTCCCAATGGCTAGGCCATGCCCCTGGATATTAGTCAATCAAATCCATGCAGATGCCCGACCGGCCGATAGCACTGCTGAGATTAGAACCCTGGATCACCAGATATAACCAGTAGTAGTATAGCATACTTTACTGCAAAAACATTATAATAAAATTCAATAACATCAGAAAACTGCTCTTGATATCAAAATGTTAAAAATGTAACAAGTACAAAAAAAGTCACATTTTATAAAAATATAAAAAATACATACACCATATTGCCAAAAGTATGTGGACTACTCCCTAAATATTTGGTTGTTTTAGCAACAGCCACTCCTAACAAATGTAAAAATATATAATACATAAATTAAATACTTCCACTTTGCAATTTAAGGAGGGATTTTACTGTTCCAGAGTGTCTGAGCATCTTTTCACAAAGCAATGCCAATAAATACATTTGACGAGTTTGGTGTGAAGGAACTTAGGTGACAATTGACAATTCAACATGATTTCCTGATATTACAAATGTTTTATTTTTTGACTGAACAGGCACAGATTGCCACGGGCACACTTCAGATTATTGGAGCTTTCTCAGATAAGTGGATGCTACTCTAGCTGTAGGTGAGGAACTTCCTATTAATGGCCATGTTTTTGGAATGGGATGTCCAGCAAGGGCATTGTCAGGTGTCCACATACTTTGGTCATGTAGCGTATGTCATGTAAGAAGTTAATGTGTTTCCTTTTATGTGCAGTAAATGCTAATACTGGTCAATTTTTTCAATGCAGGTGTACGACTATATCACACAATGACCTCTGTCCCTGGAGGTGGTGCTGTCATTCTGGGTGGTAGAACCTCTCCACTTAACCCCATTGATAGCATACTAAAAGTCACATGTAGCCTGAGAGACAAGCATAACCCAAAAGTGTTGGTGTCCATAAATGAGATGGTTTGTACCGGCCCTGCCCCAATACCAAGATGGAGGCATACAGCTACCTTGCTGATTTTTGAGGGTAGGGAGGTTCCATTAACTAAGATATTACTACAGTGTCATCAAAATAATACTTTACATTTTAATCCTGTTTCTTCTTATTTAGACAGGAACTATTTATTTGTGTTTGGAGGTCGTACTGAAAGAGAGCTTGTTCTAGGTGATTCACACTTTCTCAGTTTAGAAGACCAGCACTGGGTGAATGTAAGAATTAACCTGTTTATCTTGTTAAAAGAATGCCTTTTGTGTGTATTGTAGTCAAAGATGAAGAGAAAAAACACCTCTTTCAAATGTGTCTCTGCAGATTCCACTTGAAGGCTGTTTCCCAAAGCCACGTCACTCTCACTCAGCATGTCCTTATAAAGGAGGACTGGTAATGTTTGGAGGTCTGGGCAAAGGAGGTGTCCCACTAGGAGACATTTTCTTGCTGAAGCCCACATGCATAGGCTTCTGCTGGGAAAGACTACATGTACATCCTGCCCTGGTACCAAGGTAGTACTCAAGTCACAGTTTGGTATTATAAAAGGAATAGCCTTGATTGTTTTAGCAAGTCTGGCAGATTTGTTTGAATGGTTCAGCTTATTAATATGAAAGAATAGTTAAAGGTCGTAAAAAAACTGTTTGGCTATACATCAAATGTACGCAATTGCTGTGGATCCATATACTAAGTTTATAGCCTCCATTAACACTAGAAGTCCCAGAAATTTCGAGCTCCCCAATGAAGTCCCGAAAGAGGGTCAAATGACCCTTAGTCCGAACTGACGACTCTGATGGCTCCAATTAGCATCCTTTCATTTGTAAATGTGGCCATTGCCTGAGGAATCTGCAGGGGGGAGTAGAGCTGAATTCACACTAACGTCTGTCTAATACTTGAAAAGGACTAAAAACCTGGCCTTTCTGAGCCAATGGCCTTAAAGACAGATCTTTTACTTTTTTGGGTGTCAATGACAAAAAACACCAAAATTCAAGATTAAGTCAAATAATAATGATGATTTATTAATATGAATATAAGTAAGTTTACGTCTAAGTCTTCCTTCGGATCCAGACGAGTCTTCTGAAGCTTCTCAGGAGAGAAAAGTTCAAAGCAAGAAGCGAAGCGCCAGAGAGGAAAAAAGCAAAAAGAGCCCCCACCTCTGGTCACTCTTTAGTTTTATACCTTCATTAATTCCTGATCACGTCAAAAATGCTTATGTGTGTGCGCTGTCTTTTGCACAAAATGCTGAAGCATACAAAATCTTTTTCTGTACCCCTGTACATTTTGGCAAGACACAGAGTCCTGGGTCTTCACAAAGATCAGTTTCAGTTCCCTGTTCCTAAATGTTCTGTACAGAGAATTAGCCAGACATTATGTAATGGCTTTTTCCATCCAAAAGTCAGCTTTTTAAGTACAGTTATAAGTCATAAAGTTTTACCATATAAATCAATAAATTTTACCTAAAAAATCAATTTCTAACCGAGATGACATCCTCAAAACACCATGTGAAACACAGGTCAAGAGACTTTGCATTTTGAGGGAACTGACAATTTGTATAAAACACACATTTTGTTTTGAAGCACACATGAAGTGTTTTGTACGGTGGCCGAGAAGTGCAAAACAAATTTACATTTCAGAAAACAAAATTACAAAAAAACAAAAACAAATTTACAACAAAAGCAAAAACAAATTTACAAGTGCTCGGGTACCCAGTGTTTGTAAATTTGTTTTGGCATATGTAAAAGTGTTTCAGCACTTGTAAATTTATTTTCGGCATATGTAATTTTGTTTTCTAAAATGTATATTTGTTTTGCACTTCCCGGCCGCACATATTTGACGGAAAAGGCAGGGACAATAAACCGGAAGTGCGTGTTGCTTACCTGCTGTCAATCAAACTGTTTCTCAGCGATAAAGTGAACGGAGTTTGTGATGGTGACGATAAACAAGGTTTTGTCTAGTTTGTGGAAATCATTTTATCCAGTTGACCCGCTATTGTTTTTCTTGTGGAAAGTTTTGTGCAGATGTTTAGACGTGGCGTGTGCATCTCTATCTACCGTCCGCTCTTCTAAACATCTAAGGAATTCCCACAAGAACAACAAAAGCGAAATAATGAAAATAATTAACACAAAATGGACAAAACATTGTTTATTAGGGACGGAACATTTGATACCGAGGCTTTAAAACTTGTTTCACTTTTGTAACACTGGACTCAGTGTATCGGAGCTTATATTAAAGCAGCATGTACGGGACTGATGAAGCTTTGTGCTGAGTTTTATCTCACTCACTATATAAGAGACAATCAAACCAGGGATACCCACCGTCCTGTAACATACACAATCCTTCTTTATCTGGAGACTAAACGCCGCGTTCAGTACTGAACTGATACAGGACGCTTTGTTCCGTATTTTTATCAATGGGAGACGGTGTGGTGTATGAAACAGAAGGAAACTGCTGCTTAATTCATTATATTAAATAGTGTTCACTTTTATTCTTAGTAACGTGACATAACCTGTTTAATAAACCGCTGTATGTGTAGCACAGTGGGCGGAGTGCGTTGTTTTGCCTAAAATATGGTTCTGACTTATTATTATAAAGAATGAAAATAATAAATGTTAAACACCATAAATAAAACCTTTGTTCTCATGACTGTGTAAGGTCCCCCCCTGCTGCTATAACCAGCGCACACACACCGTTACTAAGAATAAAAGTGAACACTACTTAATATAATTCCCTCAGTCTCCCATTGATAAAAATACAAAGCGTCCTGTATCAGTTCAGTACTGAACGCGGCGTTTAGTCTCCAGATAAAGCAGGATTGTGTATGTTACAGGACGGTGGGTAACCCTGGTTTGGAGTGAGATAAAACACAGCACAAAGCTTCATCAGTCCCGCACATGCTGCTTTAATATAAGCTCCGATACACTGAGTCCAGTGTTACAAAAGTGAAACAAGTTTTAAAGCCTCGGTATCAAATGTTCCGTCCCTAATAAACAATGTTTTGTCCATTTTGTGTTAATTATTTTCATTATTTCGCTTTTGTTGTTCTTGTGGGAATTCCTTAGATGTTTAGAAGAGCGGACGGTAGATAGAGATGCACACGCCACGTCTAAACATCTGCACAAAACTTTCCACAAGAAAAACAATAGCGGGTCAACTGGATAAAATGATTTCCACAAACTAGACAAAACCTTGTTTATCGTCACCATCACAAACTCCGTTCACTTTATCGCTGAGAAACAGTTTGATTGACAGCAGGTAAGCAACACGCACTTCCGGTTTATTGTCCCTGCCTTTTCCGTCAAATATGTGCGGCCGGGAAGTGCAAAACAAATATACATTTTAGAAAACAAAATTACATATGCCGAAAATAAATTTACAAGTGCTGAAACACTTTTACATATGCCAAAACAAATTTACAAACACTGGGTACCCGAGCACTTGTAAATTTGTTTTTGCTTTTGTTGTAAATTTGTTTTTGTTTTTTTGTAATTTTGTTTTCTGAAATGTAAATTTGTTTTGCACTTCTCGGCCACCGTAGTTTTGGGAGAGATGTGACCTTTTGCTGCTGATCCGTGATGTTGTGCTGCATTATCCAGGTCATTTTGCCAAATGTACATATAGTTTGCAAAACATACAATCTGTTTCAAGTTTTCAAGTTTTTCTAAAATAATTTATTTATGTTTTTCTTTTAAAAAAAGATGTGAAAGAAGTGGGTTCAAAATGACAGACAAAAAACAAAACAAATTAATTGTGTTGATCCACCTCAACAAAGGTCTTGTAAAAGAGTGTAAGCAAAAGAATGTAAGCTGCTCCTGAGTGTGTCTGCCCACCCCCCAGCTGCATTGTTGTGCAGGGGATATGCATAAGGTTGCTAACACCTTAGCAAATTTGCATGCAGCCTTTTGTGCTGTGGGGGATAAATAGGTGACTGCTTCACCTATTTTGTTCAAAAGAAACAAAATGCAGAGAAGGCTCACCACTCAACAGGCATTGGAACTGATCCTGAGCAACACCAACCCTTGTGACTCAGATGGAGAAGACATAGTCCTTCAACCGGATTCGGACTCTGAGCTGTCTTCAGGTTAGATTTTTCAAATTACCTATTTTTATGTCCTGACTATCTTTTTTATTTAGAACCAAAACAAAATGTTAATTTGAAATTATTTATCTTGCAGATGAGGAGACTCCTCCTCTACCAAAAAAGAGAGCTCGGTTGGCGAGTGAGCCGACAGAGACCGCAAAAGATGGCACAGTGTGGCGTGAAGTACAAGTGGGGAAACGTCTCCATTTCACCCCAATAGAACCGTACCCTACAGATGGAGAGCCAAGGGCTAAGGCCAGACGAAGTGTCCGGAGTCGCCTTCAGAGCTTCCTCTGTTTTATCACTCTTGACATGCTTCGTAGCATTCAAGAATGGACTACTCAACATGCACGTCACACGGAGCAGGTGGATTGGTTCATGGATCTCCCGGAACTAATGGCATTTATTTCAGTCACTGTCTTGCGGGGGGTGACCAAGGTTCCATCACTACGTGACAGCTGGTCAGCAAACCTGGCAAACCCAAGGATCATTGCAACTATGGCCCGAAACCGCTTCCAAGACATCATGCAACACCTACGCTTTGATGACATGTTCACACGCAGTGAGTGAGCGGAGACCGATAAGTTTGCTGCAATCTCCGATGTGTGGAGATTGTTTGTCACCAACTGCATCACATCCTACAACCCTGGTCGACACATCACTATTGATGAACAGCTTTTCCCGTCAAAGACTCGCTGCTGTTTTCTGCAATACATTGCAACAAAACCAGACAAGTTTGGCATCAAGTTTTGGGTGGCTTGCGACTTGAAATCAAAGTACATCTGTAATGTCCTCCCATATCTTGGCAAGGACCCCAGTCGTCCCAGCGGGGAGAGACTGTCCGAAACTGTAGTGATGAGGCTGATGGAACCATTCATGGACAAGGGCAGAACTGTAACCACGGACAATTTCTTTACATCATTGTCACTTGCACAACGACTGCTTAGCCGGAAAACCACTATCCTCGGCACAGTCAACAAGAGTCGCCGGGAAATTCCTCAATCCGCTAGACAGATGGACCGCACTGAATTCACCACTCAGGTGTTTTCAACCACTGGTGCCACACTGACAGTGTATGCACCCAAACGAAAGAAGGCCGTCTACATTCTCAGCAGCATGCACAGCGTGGTTGAGACTGAGGATACCAACAAAAGGAAGCCAAACACGGTCACACAATACAACCACACAAAGTGCGGTGTGGATGTAATGGACCAAATGGTGCGGGAGTACAGCGTGCGTGCAGGAACACGGAGATGGCCAGTCGCCGTGTTCTACAACATGATTGACATGGCAGCACTGAATGCGCATGTTCTTTATCAGGCATGCACTGGGGTGCAGGAGAGACAGGTGGACTTCCTGGTTGAGCTTGCAAAAGAGTTAGGTGACTCTCATGTGAGTGAAAAGAAGGCACGCAAGGAGAAACTCCTTCGGCAACAACCTTCCACACCCAGCCCTGGCAAAAGGGCGAAGTGTCAGGTCAACCATCGATGCACGAACAATTGTGCAACTGAGAGATGTGTTGACTGCTACAAATACACGTGTGGCAAATGTACCAGGGACATACCCAGGCAGTGCCAGGTATGTTCCGACAGTGCAGACAGACTGCTGAGTGAGTGCTGAAATGCTAGTCACACAAGAAGGACATGCCACTCACACACACACACGCAGCCCCCCACTGCAGCCTATTGTAAATATGTGTGGAATTGTTTTATTCCTTGTATTTTTTTTATTATTTTTATAACAAAAATAAAAAGCATGGAAACAAATAACAGTTGTTCTTTTGTATATTTTTCACACTGAAATTTCAGTCCTCTTGACTTAGACACAAATGCTTCTGGTCATTACTCACAGCTGTACCTTGCTCTAAAATTTCTAATTCTCTATTTAAAATATATAAAAAATGATTCATTGTTTCAGTGCTTTTTTGCTCAAATAAAACTAAACTAAATACAATATGTATAGTCTTTATATTATCAAATACAATAAACTGAATAGAACTAACTAGAAACTAAATGGCTAAACTCAATGGAAAACAACAACCTCCTGTGGTGCGACAGTAATGGCCTTATTTGCAGAACAAAAGACGGTGATTATAGGATGTTAGCTAAAATCCTTCAGGTCATTCGACCCGTCTCTGGGTTCCAAAGGTAGAAATGTTAAATGACCCCTCTCTGGGACTTCTAGTGTTAATAAGTAATCATGACACACTTGCCTTAGAAGATACTATTTAAGACACTTGAGTAGCACATCAGTCTAAAATTCCAATCCATCACTGCAAAGACAAGTCTTGATTTTCTTTTTCTTTGGCTCAGGCGCAGTTTGCATGCCTGAGTTAATGTAACAGGTAATGTATTTTTGGTGGTGCAAAGTGGTGAATTCTGTCCTGTACCGGTGACAACAAGCATAATTAAAAACACAAGTACATAACAACACTACCCACCAATGATGGAAAATCAGTGAAAACCACCTGGGGTGATAGGAGACAATAACACCTGAAGTGTGTCCTTATGTTGAGTCTACTCCGTAACTTTGTTTTGGTTGCCGTCACTAAATTTTGAAAATTGAAGCAGTGTTTTCATTGCTTTTGTAGCAATCTCTAATTATTTATTCTTTCTGTGCGGCCTGGTAATAAATGACCTGTGGCCTTGAGGTTGGGGACCACTGGCTTACACTATACGCTGATGAGCCAAAACATTAGGACTACCCATCAAAAATGTGCAAGGAAATGCCTATTTCAGTTGATTATGTCACTGTCAGGAATATATTAAATGTTGGGACAGTGATAGCTTAGTGGGTAGAGCTGTGGTATAACAAATAGAAGGTCGTGGATTTAAACCCCAGCTCTGCCATGCAGCCACTGTTGGGCCCTTAAGCAAGGCCCTTAACCCTTTCTGCTCTTGACCCCTTTCGAAAAAGTTGGGATATGCGAGCAAAGAATTTAATTGTACTGTACATGTGTATATCTATATGACAAATAAAGGCATTTCATATGCCGAATCCCAGTTTTATTTTAGTACTAGTGATGAGGTGCCTCAACACACAGTGCATCAAACCCTTTAGTGTATGGGGCTGTATAGTCACAGGCTAGTCAGAGTGACCATGCTAACTCCTGTCCATCATCGAATGTATCTACAATAGGCACGCAGGCACTGGACATGGGAGCATAGGAAGAACATTGACTAGTCAGATGAATCCCGTTTTCTCCAAAATCCTGTTAATGGTCAGTAACATGTGCATTGTTTACTCATGGAAGAGATGGCAACAGGATCCACTGTAGATACTGGGCAATGTACAAAAGTTGAAGGACCTGATAATGCCCTGGTACTGGATACCACATTATTCCTTCAGATGTCTTGTGGCTTCAATGTCTCACTGGGTCAGAGCTGTTTTGACTGTGTATAAGGGAAGTGTTCCTAACACTTTGGAACGCTGATGTAGAACAATGACTTAAACAAGTGTGCACTTTTGAAGAGAAAAGGAAACACCCTAGAGATAATCAAAATAGGTTATTTCTACTGCCAGTAGGATTCAAGCCTGGACAAAAGATATATGGTATGTAACAGTATGACTGAAACTTTATTTATGCTTTTAAGTTTCATTTAAATTCATCACGGTTCTTATTGTTGGTTAACAGGTATTCTCACACAGCCCATGTGATTGGTGAGAATCTTGTGGTAGTTGGTGGAGTCTGGCTACAGTCAGCTGGTGTACCAGGAGTTGCTATAATAAACCTGATTAGCAGAAACTCTGTTGAAATCAGTATTGATACGGTGAGTAGGATCCATGCTGAGTCAGTTTTTTTCCTGTATTTTAATGGTTTGCTTAACAGGTTTTTGGTCAGGTTGATCTACAGGGTGGGCCATTTATATGGATACACCTAAATAAAATGGGAACTTCCTGTTTGTGGCACATTAGTATATGGGAGGGGGAAAACTTTTCAAGATGGGTGGTGACCATGGTGGCCATTTTGAAGTCGGCCATTTTGGAAACAACTTTAGTTTTTTCCAATGGGAAGAGGGTCATGTGACACATCAAACTTATTGAGAATTTCACAAGAAAAACAATGGTATGCTTGGTTTTAACGTAACTTTATTCTTTCATGAGTTATTTACAAGTTTCTGACCACTTATAAAATGTGTTCAAAGTGCTGCCCATTGTGTTGGATTGTCAATGCAACCCTCTTCTCCCACTCTTCACACACTGATAGCAACACCGCAGAAGAAATGCTAGCACAGGCTTCCAGTATCCGTAGTTTCAGGTGCTGCACATCTCGTATCTTCACAGCATAGACAATTGCCTTCAGATGACCCCAAAGATAAAAGTCTAAGGGGGTCAGATCGGGAGACCTTGGGGGCCAAGGTCAACTGGCCCACGACGACCAATCCACTTTCCAGGAAACTGTTCATCTAGGAATGCTCGGACCTGACACCCATAATGTGGTGGTGCACCATCTTGCTGGAAAAACTCAGGGAACGTGCCAGCCACAGTGCATAAAGAGGGAAACACATCATCATGTAGCAATTTCAAATATCCAGTGGCCTTGAGGTTTCCATTGATGAAGAATGGCCCCACTATCTTTGTACCCCATATACCACACCATACCATCAATTTTTGTGTTCCAACAGTCTTGGAGGGATCTGTCCAATGTGGGTTAGTGTCAGACCAATAGCGGTGGTTTTGTTTGTTAACTTCACCATTCACATAAAAGTTTGCCTCATCACTGAACAAAATGTTCTGTGTAAACTGAGGGTCCTGTTCCAATTTTTGTTTTGCCCATTCTGCAAATTCAGTGCGCCGATCTGGGTCATCCTCGTTGTGATGCTGCAGCAGCTGGATTTGTAAGGGTGCCATTTGTGAGTAGCTAATATCCGCCGAAGGGATGTTCGACTGATGCCACTCTCCAGTGACATGCGGCGAGTGCTACGCTGTGGGCTCTTGCTGAATGAAGCTAGGACAGCCACTGATGTTTCTTCATTAGTGACAGTTTTCATGCGTCCACATTTTGGCAAATCCAACACTGAACCAGTTTCACGAAACTTGGCAAGCAGTTTGCTAACTGTAGCATGGGAGATGGGTGGTCTCGTAGGGTGTCTTGCATTGAAATCTGCTGCAATGACCCGAGTACTGCGTTCACCAGACATCAACACAATTTCTATCCGCTCCTCAGGTGTTAACCTCTGCGACATGTCAATGGCTGTAAACAAAGAGAAGCTTGTAAATAACTCATAAAAGAATAAAGTTACGTTAAAACCAAGCACACCATTGTTTTTCTTGTGAAATTCTCAATAAGTTTGATGTGTCACATGACCCTCTTCCCATTGAAAAAACTAAAGTTGGATCCAAAATGGCCGACTTCAAAATGGCCGCCATGGTCACCACCCATCTTGAAAAGTTTTCCCCCTCCCATATACTAATGTGCCACAAACAGGAAGTTAATATCACCAACCATTCCCATTTTATTTAGGTGTATCCATATAAATGGCCAACCCTGTACTGTAACCTCTGCCCAGACGATAGTTTGGAAACACACACACACATACCTGTCTGAGCAAAAGTATTCACACCCCCACCAACTACAAAAGAATTAGGATGCCACCAACTGCATGACCAGAAGTATTTGGATGCCACCAACTGCATGACCAGAAGTATTTGGATGCCACCAACTGCATGCTTGCACAGACACACAGAGTCGCCTGCCTGTGCAAAATTATTCACACCGCCACTAACTGCATGACCAAAAGTTTTCAGATGCCACTAACTGCATGACCAAAAGTATCCAGACACCACCAACTACATGCTTGCACACACACTTACCTGCATTTCCAAAAGTATTTGGACGCAACCAACTACATGACTGAAAGTATTCGGACACTACCAAATGCATGCTTGCACAGACACACAGACACCTGCCTGAAAAAAAATATTCACACCCCCACCAACTACATTTTATATTATTCCTTTTTCTTATTATGCCACCCATTTTTTGTTTGTCTTTCTACGTCTGCAACTTTTAAGATATCACTGCTGTTCTAACTCTAAAACATCTATCCCGCTGATGAGGTAACCGCTTATATACAGCTTTTTGATATGCGCATCTATTCACCCGCCACACTTGTTTTTATCTCCTATTTTGTCCCATTTATTTCCGTTCATTTTTGGAAAAGCAGGTTGATATACTAAACTTCTGCTTAACCAGTAGCTTGGACACAGTCACCCTTAGATAAAAGTCTAAGGGGGTCAGATCGGGAGACCTTGGGGGCCATTCAACTGGCCCACGACGACCAATCCACTTTCCAGGAAACTGTTCATCTAGGAATGCTCGGACCTGACACCCATAATGTGGTGGTGCACCATCTTGCTGGAAAAACTCAGGGAACGTGCCAGCTACAGTGCATAAAGAGGGAAACACATCATCATGTAGCAATTTCAAATATCCAGTGGCCTTGAGGTTTCCATTGATGAAGAATGGCCCCACTATCTTTGTACCCCATATACCACACCATACCATCAATTTTTGTGTTCCAACAGTCTTGGAGGGATCTGTCCAATGTGGGTTAGTGTCAGACCAATAGCGGTGGTTTTGTTTGTTAACTTCACCATTCACATAAAAGTTTGCCTCATCACTGAACAAAATGTTCTGTGTAAACTGAGGGTCCTGTTCCAATTTTTGTTTTGCCCATTCTGCAAATTCAGTGCGCCGATCTGGGTCATCCTCGTTGTGATGCTGCAGCAGCTGGATTTGTAAGGGTGCCATTTGTGAGTAGCTAATATCCGCCGAAGGGATGTTCGACTGATGCCACTCTCCAGTGACATGCGGCGAGTGCTACGCTGTGGGCTCTTGCTGAATGAAGCTAGGACAGCCACTGATGTTTCTTCATTAGTGACAGTTTTCATGCGTCCACATTTTGGCAAATCCAACACTGAACCAGTTTCACGAAACTTGGCAAGCAGTTTGCTAACTGTAGCATGGGAGATGGGTGGTCTCGTAGGGTGTCTTGCATTGAAATCTGCTGCAATGACCCGAGTACTGCGTTCACCAGACAAAAAAAATATTCACACCCCCACCAACTACATTTTATATTATTCCTTTTTCTTATTATGCCACCCATTTTTTGTTTGTCTTTCTACGTCTGCAACTTTTAAGATATCACTGCTGTTCTAACTCTAAAACATCTATCCCGCTGATGAGGTAACCGCTTATATACAGCTTTTTGATATGCGCATCTATTCACCCGCCACACTTGTTTTTATCTCCTATTTTGTCCCATTTATTTCCGTTCATTTTTGGAAAAGCAGGTTGATATACTAAACTTCTGCTTAACCAGTAGCTTGGACACAGTCACCTGCCTGAGCAAAAGTATTCACACTCCCACCAACTACATGCTTGCGCACACACACGCAATTACCTGCATGACCAAAAGTATTTAGACGCCACCAACTGCATGCTTGCACAGACACATCTACCTGCCCTAAAAAGGTAAAAGTAAAAATAAAAAAGAGAAATATTACCAAATGTCTTGTAATGAACAATATTCTGGTAATGTGGTCACCTAGGCAGTCCTAGTAATGGATTACTCAACATGTAGATTGTGGATTCATAGTTTTATTTATTTTTTTCCCCTTTTGCAGTCTTCTGTCCCCTGGCCCCTCATGCTGCATTCTTTCTGCTCAGAGCTGCTGGATTCTGAGGGGACTGAGGTGGTTCTCATTGGTGGTGGGGGATCCTGCTTCTCCTTCGGCACCCACTTTAACGCTCAGCCTGTTACTCTGGACCTGAGCCCCATGCTTTGTAACAAAGCACCTTTGGATTCGTAGTAGTTTTTTCATCTGGCCATCTGGAAACTCTACTTTCTTTGCACTCATGGATAGGAAGTAGGATATAAAAAGGTTCTGGCCACTATGACCCAGACCAAGATAAAATGATTAATGAATATAAATGAAAGAATAAATCTACGATATGCTACCCGAGCACCAAAGCTCGCTGTTAGTACCATGTTGAACCACAATGGTGTGCAATAATCAGACACAGACACCAACTTGACTAGCCAGCCAGAACAGAACAGGATGACAGTCCTCAGTGGCCTAAAATGCCTAACCTGCAAAGTCCACTTTATCACAGAGTTGCACCTTGTACTGAGTTTCACTAGTCTACAAGGGAAGCACATGTTTGGGAGGATTGGTAGGTAGAAAACGAAAGAAAAGGAGGGAAGGGAATACATGGAAAGATATAAGATGCCTGACCATATGGTTGTTGTTTTTTTGCCTTCTTTTTTGGAGCTTTAATAAAGTTGTTTTAATTTTCATGTCTTGGATCATTTTTTGGGATTTTTTGTTTTTCAGTAAAAATAAGTGCCCATGTTTAAAGTTCCAACTCTCACCCCCACCCTTCCTGAGCTTAGGTGGAAATTATAGTTATTTAAAGAGAATCTGTAACTGTATATGGTTTAACCCAGAACTGTCTAAAATGAAAGTTGAAAGTGATTTACAAGCTACTCAATGTAACATCATCTTGAGCGACCAAAATAAATAAAATAAAATGCCAGTATACACAAACAGACCATTAATATTGGACCAAATTGGACTTAACAAAGCTTTTCAATAAAATTCATTGTCCTCATTTATTTATACTCTAGTAACAAAGTCTGACAAGTAGAAAATTAAGTGTCTTCTAATTAAGGTGATATACCTTGTTTCACTGTGTGTTTGCCAAGGTGCTGGAACCTTATATATATTTATTACAAGACCAGAATTGCTAAGCAGTGCTCATAGAAGGCAGAGACACACATACATTGGGAACAATGTAAAAATACAAGTGCAACTACAGCATAAGATATTGTGGACAAACAAGGTTACAGCAGGAAAAACACATACTGGCCATTAAACATGAGCACCATAAAGAAGACATTTGAGCCCATAGGTAGCGATCAGCATGGAAGAAAGCTATCTTTGATCTGTATTTGTTCTATAAAACTATAAAACTTTTTTTTTTTAGAAAATGTAACACAATGTACTTTACATTTAGTGCAAATTAATTATCCTATCCCTATATCAGGGCTTGAAGTATTAGCCAATACCAATGCTAATCTTAGAGCAACTGTACTGAATCTCTGTAACATACCACAGATATCACACTTGTGTCTCTTATGCATAAGTCAAAGATCAGTGGATTAGTGGAAAAACAGATTTTACTTTCATCAACTTGCAGCAGGTCAGGTTTTACCGGAAAACACTGAGTGCAACGCAGAAATAGTCTCAACAGGGCTTTAATCTATTGCAGGACTTTAACCCCCCCAAAACAAAGCCAATCATGTCTGTGTAGATGCCCAGCCAGCTGATTTGATCCCAGAACTCAGCAGTGGTGGACTAGCATAAGACAATAGATAGTAAACCCAACCAATACATAATTTTAAGTTTCAGGACAAGAAGCCACCAATATCTAAAATTAGTTTTTATATTTTAAACTCTTTTGGTGTTTAGGTTCAGAAATCACAGGGTCCTAAAATTTTATTTAATTAACACAGTGTATTGTATTAAAACCATTGCATAGAAAACATCAAATATTAGTGAGCATCATTATAACCCTAGTAAACAGTCAAATCAGATCTGACACTGATCCAGCATACGTTGATCCAGCTCAACACTGGACCTATACAACAGGACTTGATATTAATACAAACATCTCTAATATTAATTTACTAAAAAGATCTACTGCAGTGTAGACTGCATAGAGCACCAACTTATGCTTCCCAATTCATTAATGCTGCAGCACTTTAACTACCATCTTTTTTGTGTGGATTGTGATGCTCAAGTGGGCAGTCATAGCTCAAGCACTGCCAGGTGTTCACTGTTGTGCCACAGAGCAAGGCCATTTATCTTAAATTGCTTACACTGTAGATTACAAAGTCGCTTTGGATGAAAACATCTGCTAAATGCTGTAAATGTAAATACTATTAAATAACTGTAAAATGTCCAACATGTTTACTGAAAGGTACTACATCTTGAATCTCAGCAGAAAAAAATATATGTCACACCTTTTTACAGCTACATTTCCAGCATCTATTTTTCTAACACATGGGTACACAAAGGGCCAGAGTTCAGCAAAGTTTGGTGATTTTTCTGCTCAAGTATTTACTAAACCCTTTAACTTACTGATAAGTTAAATTAAGAGTGTTTGAACAAAGATAATACCAAACTTTTCTGGGCTTGGTCCTTGTTGTGCACGCCTGCTCTATCAAAATTCAGCAAATACAACAAAAGTAGACATTGCATCTCAACTTATCAAGTGTGTTTTGTGCTGTGCAACAGCAGTTACTACATTTTTTTTTCTGTACACAAAGTGCTGATCTGGAATCAGTTCTAAATCTGAGGATGCCAAGCATGCCAGGCAGAGGGAAATCTTCAGCATAATCTAGGGACAAACATTAGGCAGATGCAAACCACACAGAGCATCATAAAGTGTCCATTATGGTGCAGGGGTTCAACAGACAGTGGGCGTGGGGGCTTTTGCTGTGTAATGCTGGGAATGTTCAGCAACGTGGTTGGAATCAATAATGTTTGACCGCTGTGTGAGGTTGGAAGGTGTAAGTGTTGGTGGTAGAAGACTGTCCAGCTCTTGTCTCTGTCCCGTCTCCACCAACCACTCATGGAACTTCTGCTCCACCACAGCCTGTAATTGCCGCCGTTGCTCCCTATGAGACAAACATGTTAACTTAGTGTTTTAACAGCTGTGTTTGTGTTGTGTTCAAACACACCATACAGAATGCATATCAACAAGAACTGCACATTGAAAAACTATGTGCATATGGACAATAAAAACAGCAGAGGACTAAATACTTTTTTGTAATAATAATATAATAATTTTCATTTTTATAGCACCTTTAATTTTACAGTAGTAGAGTGATTTACAGGACACAAAATGGCACAGATACAAGAATACAAATCAAAGAATAAAAAAGAAAAGAACCACATAAAAAATCAGTATATGGTGGAGAAGAGAAATTTCGTATTATTTTTCCTAATATCAATATCAAGAGTTGGTCAACTTCATTACATAGTTTTGTATTTTCAGTTTCATACAAAGCAAGGCCAACCAATTTCCATTTCCTCTCAGCTTTCCTGAAGTCTTGTTTATGTTTTAAGATAGATGGCATAATTATGTGTTTTTGTGTACTCTTTCAAATGTCCCATAAAGCATTGTCCAGTTTTCAGAAGCTTGACCACATTCTTGTTTACTGCATCCGAAGCAACTGTGTTGCTTCTGTACAAATTCTAAGAATGGATAATGCCATGATGCAAATTAGAAGCCAAAATGTGGGTTGCGATGTTGTTTGGGTGAAGTAAATCAGCTTTAAACAGCTCTTTATGATTCCAAAAGTTCATTTTGTCATGCACACATGCAGAGTTAAGCCAGGCATTTAAAGACAACAGTGTGCTGAAATGTACAATCCCCCCATGCACTGTCGGTATGGTCCTGAGATGAACACTTGAGCAGGTGAGAAGTCCAGCAAATCCAGCAGACAATTAAAATACTGCTTCAGTTTTTCCAACTGTTGTCTGTAAACATCACTAGATCCAACATGCACAATTATTTCCTTCACATCCCATGGATGGTCACAGAGAATCTTGGGTAGAACATCACAGAAAGTAACACAGGGAATGGTTAGCTGAATTAACTTGAATTATAAACATTCAGTAATACAGTGTAGGCAAATATTCCGACCGAATGTACTATACATATCTGAACCAGCAGTAAGAAACCAGATAAGAACTGTTGAAGAGCCTGGCTGATGGATGTCCGATAACAGCTCAAGCCAAAGTCTCAAAACTCATCTAGTGATTGTGGAGACTGACATAGGATCAGCCAGAGATTGAATAAAAACATGACACTGAGGTTAATGGGTGCCGCTAGTTGGACTGTCTAATGCTCAACTTCCAAGATGATGATATGTTATTTATACTACGTGATGGAGATTCTCTGTCCAGAGAAAACAAAGGCTGCTGACTGGTCAGGATAAAGGGTGTTCTGGGTGGAACTTCACCCCCCCAACACACTATACAGGGCAGATGGCAGCAAAAAAAACATTCATTTCATAAATGTGTCGTGTTGTAAACTTATACATGCTGACAGTTATATATATTTTAGTTCCTTTGTGGCATTGCCATAGAAATTCAGATGCTTAGCTCCTTATCTTTATGGCAGGACATGCCTAAAATGTGATGGTTGTAAAACTTAGGGCAACTGGATCTCCCTAAATTAGTTAATTATTTTGGGTGCACTTTTGTGCTAAACCTCAGTACAATAACAACAACAATATTAAATTATTTAAAAAAAAGAGAGGCCATCAGTAATATAGTCTAATTTCTCCAAGCAAAAAAGCAGATGCAAATAGATGGGTGCATACTGTGTCAGCAATTTTAATGACTTTGACCGATTTTTAATTAAAATATTGATCTTTAAAAAAATAGGTGAAGTAAAAGTACAAGTAAAATTTATACAAAATGATCAAATGATAAAGCATTCTAAATTGGCTCAATGATATCACATAATTGCTATTGTAAACTTATTTATTTTAAAAAATTTTATATTTAAAATTTGTTTTATTTGTTTTCTTTTACACACTCATATAGTTTAAACAACAAGTCTAGGAGCTTACTTGTTAAAGTGTGCATCCTTCACCATCTTCTGCCAGTTGTGAACTCTCTGCTGACGAGCCCCCAGTGCCTGCTGGTATGATATTGGCAGTCCTCCTGGCACTTCACAGGTATCCCCCTCCATTACAAATGGGACAACCATTGGGCAAAGCAGGTCAGGGGGCAAGATGCAGTAGCAGCCTGGGTCTGATGCGGGACTATCTGGCGCAAACATCAATGGCTGATCCCAGAGGTTTGGCACAACAGCTAGACCCACGCTGGCCATATGGTCCTCCAGACTGGGGTAATGCGTGTGAAAGGGGCCTAGTGTGAGATTGGTATTGCCAGGCAGAAGAAGAGGACGAGTAGGGGTGAGAACGTGAATGGTACAGCAGGTAGAGCTGCCCACCACAAGTCGGCCGGCCACACACACCAGCCTGATGTTTTCACAGCTCTGTACATGCACACTGGTCTCTACCGGGCCCAAAACTACTGTGCTGTCACGGCATTTATCCAGTGTTACTGACCTGCAGAACCAAAACATGAATTTAAAAAGAGTTAGCAGAGAAATCTTATACTGAATCAGGCCACACCCAGAAAGAGGACATTGTATCACACTGACTACCTCACTTTTCTGCCAGGGGAATGCATTTTTTTTAGGTTTTATTAAAGAAAACAGTTCAATCAAGGGTAAAATGTATCGACCTAAATAAGCCAGGCAATGGCTATAAAAGTAGCTAAAAGTAGCAAATTCTGCCCTGAAAGGCCTTGCTCCAACACCAAATTAGGAAAAGTTAAGGACGTATGGAAAATGCGAACCCTTTGCCCAGGTGGTAATCCCTTGCCCATGTGGTTATATTAGCTATTGATGAATGACGGTTCTTGATGCAGTGCCGTCTGAAGAATTGGAGATCATGGGTGTTTAGCTTAGGCTTGAGCCCTTGCTCTTTATACACTGAAATGTTTTGAACCATTTAATGATGATATGCATTGTAGAGGGAGATAAATGGGAAGCTTTTTTGATCTTTCGTTGAGGAACATCTGTAATTTTTTACTGCATTTGTTGACAAACTGGAGATCCTCTGTCCATCTTTGCTTCTCAGAGTCTTTCACGGATACTGCTTTTGTACCAAATCAGTGGAATGTTTTGCAGGCATGAAATGCAGGAATGGATGTTTATTAACAAATGAAGTTGACCAGACAAAACATGAAATATCTTGTGTTTATATTGTCTACAGTAAAATGAAAATCAATGTAAGAAAAACACCTTTTTTTAATTTTATTTGCATTTTACATACTGTCCCAACTTTTTCTGATGTGGGGTTGTAATTTGATGACGAGGTAAATATGTTAAATGAGATGTTAAACACTGTGGTCCACCAGGGGAGGCTACAGAGCACTGAAACAAAAGCAACAAAATCGCAGTGACATTGTCAGTCACCATATAAAAGTAAATAATAATCGTTTTTCTCTTGTCATTTGTCTCTCAGCTATTAGAAAACAAAACATACTAAATATCAGTTTTTAATTGCTTTAAATAAATCATGGTATACATAAGATGCTCCTGCCTAACTTTATCTCTAGCAAATAAAACACTTCATGAAGGGCAAAAACATCTGTTTTGCATCATGGTACATTAAACGTTTGTCTAGTCCATTATTATATTCTTATAACAGAAGTTTGCTGGGTGTTATCTCTTCCACATTCCTGACCCTAGGTAGAGTGGCACTGGGAACAGGCCAAATGCTTTATTATTATTTCAGCAATTGAAGAATCCAAGACAGCAGTTCTTACCTGAGAGGGGAGAGCAGGTAGATATATGACTCACTGCACCTGTGCAGTTTGACGTTGGTGCCGACTAGCTTCTCTGAGTCTTTGGCCAGAGTCTGTTTGTAAACCTGAGACATTACCAACACTCGGCTGCCAACAGGGGCCATATGCGTGTTCCCGGCTATCTTGGCTCTCTTCATGGCACCCTCCACTAAGGGCAAAGACCACACTGTAAATGCTTTCTGCATGCTAAATAGAAGATGTGAGGTCATTTACTCTGTCTAAAACTACACAACACTTTAAATAATGCTTAACAATAATTAAACAGTATAAAAGATTAATGTTTTTCACTGTACCTTGCAGGGTCCATGCCAGCTTCTTGCCCGAGCGCAGACAGTTGAACATACCAAATGGGTTAAGCGTGAGCATTTGGCACAGCCAGCTGTGCAGACGTTTCAGTGAGTAGCTGCGGCTGAGTTTGGAGTATCCAGCTTGGCTTTGAAGTGGTGAACGGCTCATCAGACGATGGAAAGCGTGAACATAGCCACCATGGTTTACTGAACCTTCTAAAAGCAGGCTTAGAGCCTGCAGGGCATCCCCTGAGATCTGGCTGTCCCGCACAGTCTGATCCGACCCACTTGGCTCACCTGGCTCTGCCAGCAGCTCAAGCATCTCAACCAGGTGGGTCTGCACAAAGGTAAGGTGTGCCTGGTCATCCCAATTCTGACAGAGAAGAACAGAAAATAAAGCTTTCACAATCAGTGATGACTACTAAACTTAAATCTATAGTGTAAACAACTGCTCCAATGGAGAGTAATAGCTGAATAGAAAAAATTGTTCTTAGTTTATTTTCCCTTTAACAACTAGACATTTAATGTTGTCATCTTTTATCCAATAACAAATAGCACTGAGCATTTCTATTTCGCTCTTCAGTTTGTATTTTATTCAGACATTCCACTATTATGCCATAAAGTTTCTGCAATTCACATTTACATTTTTCCTTCTACCAGCTTTTTGCTATTGGTTTTGTAGAACACAATTTGATAAAAATAGATGACAATGTAAAAACTGTAAAATAAAAATTCATATACAAAATAGTAATTGATTTTCTGTTGCAATCTTTTTAACATTTAATTAATAATAAAATGTAATTTAACATGATTTAGCAGACCACAAGCCCACAAAAGAAAATGTGGCCTCTGCCTCTGCCCTAAAGTCAAAACTAGCTCATTGAATAATGATCCAAACTAATACAGTGGTCTGCATGGGCACTCACACAGCCCCATAACCCAGCAAGCTACGATGCATGCATTGTGTGTTCTGACACCAGTTTTAACTTTTTTTGGGCAATTTGTGCTATAGTAGTTCTTCTGTGGGATTGGACCACACAAGCAAATCAGTGAGCCTGTCCCTGGCTTTTTAGCTGCCTATCCTTGGACCAATTTAGTGCCTACCACTAACCACTGCATGCCAGGACCTTCCTACAAGACCTGCTTTTGACAAGATTTTGGAGATGTGCTAACCAAGTTGTCCAGCCATCACAACTTAGGCATTGTCTAACTCAGATATGCTGCAAATATGCTTTTGTGCTGGCCGTGATATAGTTTACTATGAAGTGAAGCGGTGCTGCTAACCCTGCTGCTGCGCTACCTTAAACCTCGCACACCATGCAGATTTATGGTTTTTTAAATTTAATCTGGTTAAATTTTGACCTTGATTTTTTTCCAAGCACCACCAATGAGACAAATTGTTTATATAATGTAAATAAAACACAGATGTGGCGAGGAGAAACTGATTTTTACTGTTTCACAAAAGCTGAACTGTTGTATACCACTTCATACTGGAACTAAAGCATTGTAAAAAAAAATGCAGCATGGCGACTAGTAAGCCTTTCTTACTTACACTTGTTGTTGCTCTATATCTCTTTAATATGATTAAATGTACCACTTGGTTGAAGCACTAAAGTTCCAAATCATAACCATTACCAGAATTTTCTTGTTTTAGACTAAAATACATGTCAAACTGCATGTTAACACACTGTCAATACGGTTTAAAGCTGGCATTATACCGGGCAGGGAATGTAAATTATACAGTACACAGTAACACCGTTCTTAATGCTGATGTGATTGACTTGCGCAGTCGTCGGATTAGTAAGTACAACAAGACAATCATAATACACAAGATGGGATTGTCAGAACATCAATAAGTGAAAAAAAAAAAAAAAAACAGTAAACTACAACCCTTCTATTCAAAAGTGATTGGACTCATAGTGCTTGATCACCTTGTTTTGGGTGCTGCTCTTAGCCTCTCTCTCTGAGGAGGTAGATGGTGAGTGAGAACGCGGGCTCGGCCACTCTTCACCGATCAGTGATGTTCGCAGAGAGACGCGGTTCAACTGCTGTAGGTAAAGAAAGAGCAGGAACTGCAACGTGTCCAGAGATAGCTGAGAAAACACAATTAAACACCAGTGAAAAAAATTCCTCATATGTAGGGCCTTACTAAATTAACAAGGAAAGTGCTTAATTTTACTGAATTCGTTTTTCAAAAATCACCAATTTTATGGATTTTTAAAGAAAAGTGCCACATTTCACGGAAATCAATAAATAACACTCATAAATCAAACGATAGAATAAACGGAAGCTACAACCCCAAATCAGAAAAAGTTGGGTTAGTAGTAGTAGAACTTTATTGTCACTGTAAATTGCAACAAGTACAATTACAGCGAAATTAGCCATCCACCCGTCCAAACACTCAATATGACAGGGGGGGGGGGGAAGACAGGACAGGAAGACAGGATAAGAAACAAGAAATAATAAACACATTGGGAGGATAGGAGATAATAAAAACCAGCAACCAGATTGTGCTCCCTGAGGAGCACACTATGGTAACACGAAAAAAAAAAAGCTCCTTAAGCACACAAGCACATGTAAACAAAACATAACATAGCCACACGACCAGCCACTGGTAGGGATGAGGGGATCAAGAGTAACCAACTGCGACAAGCAGCCATCTGGTAATTCGCAGCCAAACCAGCACGCACTAGAGACCTGTCCACGAGTCCATCGCGTATCCTGCCATCTGCGTTCCATCGGGGCATGTGGGTTCCCCCGAACCCGAACTTCTCGATGAGAAGATGGTGTCAATAGCATTCAGAGACCATTTAACCAATTCTATAATTTGTTCTTTGAGGAGCTGTGCTAAGAAAACCTCTGTAGAGTAGAGTAGACGAGACAAGACGATACAGGAGAAGCCGAGCAGGGAAGATAAGGGAGGAGGGAGAAGTGCGACCGTCTTCCACGAGAGCGAGAGAGAAGAGTATGGAAAATGCTAATAAAATAAAAATGCAGTGTTCCCTACATTTACTTTGACTTTCATTTGACTGCAGACAGTTTGAACCAAAGATATTTCATGTTTTGTCTGCTGAACTTTATTTCATTTGTTAATATATCTCCGTTCCGGCATTTCAGGCCTGCAACACATTCCAAAAAGAGTTGGGATGGGGGCAATTTAGGGCTAGTAATAAAACTAAATAATGATGTAATTCCAAACAGGTGATTGTAATCATGGTTTGGTATAAAAGCAACATCCAGGAAAGGCTGAGTCTTTGATGAGCAAAGATGGCCAGAGGATCTCCAGTTTGTCAACAAATGCGTGAGAAAATTATTGAAATGTTTAAAAACAATGTGCCTTAAAAAAAGATTGGAAGGGATTTGCATATTTCCTCCTCTACAGTGCATAATATCATTAAGGAATCTGGAGGAATTTCAGTGCGTAAAGGCCAAGGGCGCAAGCTTAAGCTGAACGCCCGTGATCTTCGATCCCTCAGCAGCACTGCATAAAGAACTGCCACTTAACAATAGCTGGTATAGCCACATGGGTGAGGGATTACTTTGGCAAACCTTTGTCAAGCACTACAATAGGGAGTTACATGCACAAATGCCACTTCAAACTTTACTGTGCAAAAAAGAAGCCTTATGTTAACCATATCCAGAAGCGTGATGCCTCTGGGCTCGGAGGCATCTAGGATGGACCATCACACAGTGGAAACGTGTATTGTGGTCAGATGAATCAGCATTCCAGGTCTTTTTTGGAAAAAATAGATGCCCTGTGCTCTGGACCAAAGACGAAAAGGACCACCCAGACTATTATCAGCAACAAGTCCAAAAGCCAGGGTCTGTCATGGTATGGGGCGGTGTCAATGCCCTTGGCAAAGGTCATTTACACTTCTGTGATGGCAGCATTAATGCAGAAAAGTACATCGAGAACATATGCTGCCTTCAAGAAGTCATCTTTTCCAGGGACGTCCATGCATTTTTCAACAAGACAATGTAAAACCACATGCTGCACACATTACAAAGGCATCGCTGTGGAAGAAGAGGGTACGGGTCCTGACCTGTCTCCAATAGAGAATGTGTGGAGAATTTTGAAATGAAAAATGCAACAACAACAACCCCGTACTGTTGCACATCTTAAGACGTGTTTGCAGGAAGAATGGGACAAAATAAAAGCTGAAACACTAAATCACTTGGTATCCTCTGTGCCAAAACATCTTTTAAGTGTGGTGAAAAGAAATGGCAACATTACAAAGTGGTAAACGCTTTACTGTCCCATCTCTTTTCGGAATGTGTTGCAGGGCTAAAATGCAAGAATGGATGTTTATTAATAAATGAAATGAAGTTGACCAGACAAAACATGAAATTTCTCAGGTTCATCTTCTCTGCAATCAAATAACAGTCAAAGTAAATGTAAGAAACTCTGGGTTTTTTATTATTATTTGCATTTCCCATGCTGTCCCAACTTTTTCTGATTTAGGGTTGTACAATACACAGCATAGCCTACCCTATTGGTCGAATTCAAACCTAGAACATCCAGCAACAGTGCTTCATGTTCTGTATCAAAGACGGAAATACTTGTCCGTGTTTTGACACAAGCCTCTCTGCGTCCCCAGAATTGGTCACCAGAATAGGTTGGGATAGACAGGTAGTTTTTGTTTTGTCCAAACTGAGTAGTGTTTTTAGCTGCTTTACACATTTTGACTAACCAATTAGTAACTCAATTGCCATAAGACTGCTAGGACCCCCTCATAGTGCAAAATAACCAGTAAATGTAAGGTACTTTATAGCTACACAAATGAGAAATGTTAAATAGCAAACATTACATTTTGAATTTCACTGAAAATTGCTTATTACAAGAGAAAAGGCTCATCTGCACAGTTCATGACACGATTTTTTATGGCTGTGAATTAGGTAGGGCCTTAGTCATATATAGGCTAGCAACACAGGAAATCTACGAGGGAGGTGTTTAAAAAAAACTTTTTAATCCCTACATTATCACTTTATAAGTGTTATATACACACTGTGTTTTTTGCTTCACCTTGCTGCGTTGCCGGTCAAGATCCCGTGGGGTCTGTCTCTGAGAAAGAGCTTCAGCCCATTCTAGTTTCTCCTCAGCAGAGCGCTGCACCAACAGGTTGAAGGTCTCAAAGTAAAGCCATGCCAACTCCTCAGGCAACTGCAACTTGCCACAGGCAATGTGCCTCCACATATGCCAGCCTAGGTGGGGAAAACAGCCCTCACGGGTGCGCACATAGCAAGCCATCTTACGTAGATAATGCATGCTTAGTTTGCTCGGAGGAGCAGCCTGCAGCACAGCAAGAAGGAATGGCTCCAGGCGAGGCCACACACTCACACTCTCCATTTCTGTAGTTTTATTAAAAAACACAGACAATAACTAGCACCCATGCAAAATAAACAAACAAACCTACATGGTGATCTCAAAATAAATAAAAATATGTAACTTTAACAAGTGCTTTATGATTTCCATAAGATAGCTTTTCAAACCATTAATTTTTCAACATCATCAGTAGTTGGCAACAGTCAGACATCTTTTACTTTCTCCGAACACAAATTCTCCAGATAAAAGACGCATGGTGAAACCTGATTTTAACTATCTTTATTTTTCCCTCTTTGCGCATGGGATCCAGGTTTTGTGTTCCTTGCACTATGTAATACATATTCATGAACTGGCCAAAAAAAAACTCTGAAATAGAAGCCACCCATGAAACCCAGCTTTTTGTTTTGTTCAAGATTGTTTTCTCCTCATGTGACCAATGTTCCTTCTTACTAATGTCATTTGATTATGTATGGCATGCACTGCCTTAACTTTTGAATCTATTCCTCTTAAAACGTTTTTTCGTGACTAATGCACATGTGTTTTAACACCTACTTTTTTGCTCCTTTATGTCTTAGTTGTCATGTTAGTTAGTTGTCAAGATAAGTGGCAGATTAAAGGTTAACAAAAAAAGCAGAGAGAAATAAAGAGTGTAGATGCTTCTAGACAGGTGCATTAAAATACTCTTAACCATTTAATTATCTTATTAACCACCATGTCTGTGCCATGTAGAAAAATTATAAACAGGTCCAGCTGGAGTGGCAAAAAAAAAATGTTGAAAAAGTGATGGGGACAAATAATCCCTGACTTACTATAGTTGCAACAGGTGGGCAAATGCACATGAGGCATACACCAAGAGAAAGATACAGATCTAGATACCAGAAGATGGCTGTTATGATATGGGTGCATTTTATCTGGTATGGTTACGGTCCAGAGCACTTCTATAGCTTAATTATACAGTAAACAAACAAACAACCATGCTTTGTGCAACTCTCTTTAGGTAATAGCGCCACAGGTTTCTTGACAACCACAGCATACGTGACGCTTCACTGACTGTTACTGACCCTTTTAACAAGGTTCTAACAGGGTTATTTGGTCTGTCGGTCCTGGATTCTGTAAAGTTGCTTTGAGACAATGTCCACTGTAAAAAGCGCTATACAAATAAATTTGACGATGATGTTAACAAAGGAGCCAAACAAATGCACGCGCCCACAAACACACAACTGCTCACAGTAACCTGTTACAGCGGCTTACTTGTAGCATCCGGACGACCTTCTCTCGGCCCAACAGCGGCTTCCGAAGTTACCACCGTGTAGAGTAAATAGTGTAAAAAAGCATCTCAGCATTTAGTGTAACTAACTGTACTGAAGTCAGATCAAGAATTAAAACCTAACATTGAAATAAACAGTCAGCTTCAATCAGCTTAATGGCGCCACAAAAAGCGCGCACTGTAAACGGTTATGCGGTTTACTGTTTCTTACTGATTTAAGCTCTAAACTTAATATAAAGTGTGCTACTCTGTGATAAACTTCAAACTTTATAAGCGTCTTTCTAACTGAAAGTTTTAGTATGGTTTTAAACAGCTTATCGAACTCTCCTTTAGCTAGCGGTTGCCGTTGTTCTGTCGATTTATCCTACCCATCGATTTGTCCTACTGAGCATGCGCACATCGGTTTTGACTCGTTGCGGGGAACGCCTATAATTCTGTGCTACCTTTGCCTAATTTATTTGTTCTAGCGGTTAGTAACGTATGGTTTCGTTTTAATTCTTTAAAAAGTTTAAAGTTTAAGTGTATGTATATGTAATGCTGTTATTATGTGACTTTAAAAAAAAAAAGCTATATAAAAATATTCAAAGTGCTTAAATGAGCTGTACTTGATTGATTACAGTTAAATAACTGTGTATCTTAATAATGCTGTGTTAACGTTGTATTTAACCACGTTTATACATGCCTTTGGTAATTTTAGATGCGTTTTTCATACATCTAGAAAAGCCAATCATTTTTAAATAACCATCTGCGACCTTAACATTATGACAACACAAAATGTATTAGGTTATTTTTCAGTTTTGTGCTTTATTAGCAGTTCAATATGTACAGTAACGGTTGTTTGAAGTTAAAGTTGAGTTTAAAGTGAATTACTGAATGAATATGTTGAGCATTTATTACGTTTTTTATGTACTCAGTTATTTGTATATGTACAACTATTTTTTGCTGCTCCCCTGTCAGTTTAGTTCTAATTATTTGAGATTAAGATGTTCTTCGGGTTAGAATATTATTTACTACAAAATCAAAATGTACATACATCATACATACATCATACACACATACACATATATATATATATATATATATATATATATACATACTGTATATACATATAATACTCACTACATAGCCAACACTACATATACACACTACATAGCCAAAAGAACTCGCTTGTAGTTCTACAATTACTGACTGTAGTCCATCTGTTTCTCTGCATGCTTTGTTAGCTCCCTTCATGCTGTTCGTCAATGGTCAGAACCCCCACAGAGCAGGTATTATTTAGGTGGTGGATCATTCTCAGCACTGCAGTGACACTGACATGGTGGTGGTGTGAGTGGATCAGAAACAGCAGTGCTGCTGGAGTTTTAAAATACAGTGTCCACTCACTGTCCACTCTATTAGACACTCCTACCTAGTTGGTCCACCTTGTAGATGTAAAGTCAGAGACGATCGCTCATCTATTGCTGCTGTTTGAGTCGGTCATCTTCTAGACCTTCATCAGTGGTCACAGGACACTGCCCACAGGGTGCTGTAGGCTGGATATTTTTGGTTGGTGGACCAATCTCAGTCCAGCAGTGAGGTGTTTAAAAACTCAGCACTGCTGTGTCTGATCCATTCATACCAGCACAACACACACTAACACCATGTCAGTGTCACTGCAGTGCTGAGAATGATCCACCACCTAAATAATACCTGCTCTGTAGTGGTCCTGTAGGGGGTCTGACCACTGAAGAACAGGGTGAAAGCAGGTTAAAAAGTATGTAGAGAAACAGATGAACTACAGTCAGTAATTTTAGAACTACAGAGTGCTTATACATGATAAGTTTTTCAGGATGAACTCAAGTTCATATGCATGTATAAATAGCTGGAGGTAATATTGTTATTGAATATTTTAAACTAGTTAGAATTTTGCTAAACCAGATTTTGCCACTGTCTCCATTAATTAATAGGAATTATAAAGCCAAGTGAACTTCATGACAGCAGGGCTGAGTGGTGATTTAAGACAATGCAGAGGATTACTGCATAAGTTGCTCCATGCTGCAAGACAGAGCTGACAAGAGCATGATTGAAATGATAGATATTTAGAGCAGCTATATTATACAGATATACAGATATATTTTATCTAATTTTACCTTTATTATTAAAAAGTTATTGTGAACATTATTTACTGATTTGTACAGCATTGTTACCTGTTTTACTCAGGTGCAGTGTGACAGTAGATGGGTACATTTTAATGTGCAGAATATAACAAATCACACCCAAAATACATATGTAAAAAATGTAGACACATCCACCAGAGACTCAGGATGTGTTGTTGTTAATAAACTAGTTTAAAAATTACACAATTATTTGAGATGTATGGGCTGTATAGTGGCTCAGTGGGTAGCTTTGTTGATTCACAGCAAGAAGGTCCTGGGCTCCATTTACAGGTGGATTCTTTCTGTGAGAAGTTTGCATGTTCTCCCCATGTGTATGTGGGGTTTTTTTTCCGGGTGCTCTAGTTTTCTCCCACAGTCCAAAGACATGCAAGTGAGGTAAATTGAAGATACAAAACTGTCTCTGACTGTGTTTGATATTAAATGTGTGAACTAATAAATCTTGTGTAATGAGTAACTACCTGCCCTGTCATGAATGTAACCATGATGTTAAAATCCTAATAAATAAATTAAAAATTAAGATAAATGTCTGAGAGACAGGTCAATAAATCAAGTGTGCTACCTATCATTTGTAATAAAATATAAGCCCATCGAGATGTGCTAACACTATTTATAATAAGACATAGATCTATCGAGATGCGCTGTCTATTGTTTATAATAATATACATACCTATCGAGATGTGCTACCTATAGTTTATAATAAGATACATACCTATCGAGATGTCCTACCTATTGTTTATAATAAGATATAGAGCTATCGAGATGTCCTACCTATTGTTTATAATAAGATACATACCTATCGAGATGTCCTACCTATTGTTTATAATAAGATACATACCTATCGAGATGTCCTACCTATTGTTTATAATAAGATACATACCTATCGAGATGTGCTACCTATAGTTTATAATAAGATACATACCTATCGAGATGTCCTACCTATTGTTTATAATAAGATATAGACCTATCGAGATGTGCTACCTATAGTTTATAATAAGATACATACCTATCGAGATGTGCTACCTATTGTTTATAATAAGATACATACCTATCGAGATGTCCTACCTATTGTTTATAATAAGATACATACCTATCGAGATGTCCTACCTATTGTTTATAATAAGATACATACCTATCGAGATGTGCTACCTATAGTTTATAATAAGATATAGAGCTATCGAGATGTGCTACCTATAGTTTATAATAAGATACATACCTATCGAGATGTCCTACCTATTGTTTATAATAAGATACATACCTATCGAGATGTCCTACCTATTGTTTATAATAAGATATAGAGCTATCGAGATGTCCTACCTATTGTTTATAATAAGATACATACCTATCGAGATGTCCTACCTATTGTTTATAATAAGATATAGAGCTATCGAGATGTCCTACCTATTGTTTATAATAAGATACATACCTATCGAGATGTGCTACCACTAGTTATAATAAGATACCTATAATTTATAATATGATAGACATAATTTTAATAAGAACAGATCGATAAAACTTAAATATTTACTACAGGAATACATTTCGATAGGGTAGGACAAATCGACAGATAGATCTATAAATCTGCGCTACGGTAGGAAGTTTCGATAGGGTAGGACAAATCGACAGATAGATCTATAAATCTGCGCTACGGTAGGAAGTTTCGATAGGGTAGGACAAATCGACAGAACACCGTAGCGAAGAATGTTCACAGAAACTAAGCTGATTTCATAATAAAAGTGCCCAGTTAAGAACCGCTCACAATAAAAGGAAATTATGAAATAACAGTTCATGTTTAGTACAGATGTCAACACTTGCGACGAATCTGATCCATGTTAAACATATAAGGCAGAAGTTAACAAAAACTACCTTGGGGTAAAGTTAAAAATAATTACATGTAAAATCGCATGATCAATAAATAAAATAATAATTATTTGTTAATTACAAAGCTTAATTGACAGGTACATTGCATCTATTTTAAGGATTATGGCCAATTACTTTATAAATACTAGTTTTTTAATAAACAATATTAATAATACTCAAACCGGATTCTGTTTTATATAGAAATATTTTAAAATATAAACGTTAGAAAAGACGTACAAATTATTAGGATAGATATGATAATTAATGGATGAGTGGACAAGGTAGTTTAACAATCAGCGTCTGTGTTCCGAGTGGCTGTGTTCCGAATACATTTTCAAACCTAGTGCACTAAAGAGGGTACAAATGCGGGTCTTTATTCACTATATGTAGTGCTCCTATAAAGGGGTCTCTGGTAAGTTTGGGATACATCCAGTAAGTACCTGAATTGGCTGCAAACCACGAATTATTTTTAACTTGTTAGATAAAGTGTAATATTACATTCTTTGTGAAGTAATTACATTATTATTTCAATAATAAATAAAAATAAATAAATCAGCGCTGTTATATAAAAAAAAAAAACGTTTGGTTGATAACCGTTGTGTAAACTGAAAATCCTGCAGCTCTGGCTCAGACTTTTAACTCACAATTTATCAATAATGTCACATTTAAAGATTAATAAAAGATAAACAGTATTGCTGGTTCACTCACTCTAAATATACAGTTTTTATTTAATACATTAAAAACCAAAACCACTTAATTCTGAATTAACTTTCCTGCTCGGTAAGTGACGTCCCCGTAAAAAAAAAACCGTAAAAAGTACCACAACTATCGCAGGTGGAAGAAAAACATTTTATTTGTTCGTCTTGCTCTGCCACCTTGTCATTCAGAATAAAGAAAATACAATGGACACAACTGTATGGCCAAAAGTATGCAGACACCCCTCCAGGTTCAGGTGTTCAAAAACGCCCATAGCGAACAGGTGTATGAAGTCAATAATAACAGTTTGGGGAAGGTACAGAGTGAGATCCATAAAGGCATGGATTGGTTTCAGGCATGTGCACAGACATTTTTGGGGAAAAATGTACACAAAAAAAAGGGGACCCATTGCCAAAATTATTAATAAAAATAAAAGAAAACATAGGATATTTAACTTATATATTTATTTTTGTTAACACAATCAATACACATCTAATCAAATAACTCAAATGATCAAATTGCATAAATAAATGAAAAACAGACAAAAACAAGGACATATTGTGCGTGCTTTTAAATAACCAAACAACTGATACTGATACATCTCCCTCATTTGCTTTACTGGTAGATGGCCTAATCCAGGATAAAACAGAGCTGCTACCCTGAGCTGCTTGCTGTAGTTCTTTTTCTTTCTGCTTTTGTAACCTTTCTTTTCTTGGCATTATGCTGCAAAATTTGTAAATGAGATAAATCAATGTTGTGCATAATAATCAAGAGTGACTTACTGAATCTCCATAAAGGGGAGAACACAGTATACATCATTTTACTGTTTTCTGACAGAGTTGAAGCATTACACTAATAATATACCATTACTAGTATCAATTTACCTCACCAGACTGTCATGTAGCTCAACTTAAGACCTACCTTTGTAGTTAAATGTTAACAATGGGCCTATTATTATGCCAATAAAATCAAATAGTCAGCTAAATAACATTTTCCTATTTATTCATCATTTTTTGTATGCTGTTCTATATCATAGAGCATTATACAGTGGGGTCAAAAAGTATTTAGTCAGCCACTGATTGTGCAAGTTCTCCTACTTAGAAAGATGAGAGAGGTCTGTAATTTTCATCATAGGTACACTTCAACTATGAGAGACAAAATGAGAAAAAAAAAAATCCAGGAAATCACATTGTAGGATTTTTAAAGAATTTATTTGTAAATGATGGTGGAAAATAAGTATTTGGTCAATAACAGACAAGCAAGATTTCTGGCTCTCACAGACCTGTAACTTCTTCTTTAAGAAGCTCTTCTGTCCTCCACTCGTTACCTGTATTAATGGCACCTGTTTGACATCGTTATCTGTATAAAAGACACCTGTCCACAGCCTCAAACAGTCAGACTCCAAACTCAACCATGGCCAAGACCAAAGAGCTGTCGAAGGACACCAGGAAGAAAATTGTAGACCTGCACCAGGCTGGGAAGAGTGAATCTACAATAGGCAAGCAGGTTGGTGTGAATAAATCAACTGTGGGAGCAATTGTAAGAAAATGGAAGACATACAAGACCATTGATAATCTCCCTTGGGGTCAAGATCTCATCCCGTGGGGTCAAAATGATCATGAGAACGGTGAGCAAAAATCCCAGAACTACACGGAGGGACCTGATGAATGACCTGCAGAGAGCTGGGACCAAGTACCAAGGCTACCATCAGTAACACACTACGCCGAGAGGGACTCAAATCCTGCAGTGCCAGGCGTGTCCCCCTGCTTAAGCCAGTACATGTCCAGGCCCGTCTGAAGTTTGCCAGAGAGCATATGGATGATCCAGAAGAGGATTGGGAGAATATCATGTGGTCAGATGAAACCAAAATGGAACTTTTTGGTAAAAACTCAACTCGTCGTGTTTGGAGGAAGAAGAATGCTGAGTAAACACCATACCTACTGTGAAGCATGGGGGTGGAAACATCATGCTTTGGGGCTGTTTTTCTGCAAAGGGGACAGGACGACTGATCCGTGTTAAGGGAAGAATGAGTATTGTATCGTGAGATTTTAAGTCAAAACCTCCTTCCATCAGTGAGAGCATTGAAGATGGAACGTGGCTGGGTCTTCCAGCATGACAATGATCCCAAACACACCGCTCGGGCAACAAAGGAGTGGCTCCGTAAAAAGCATTTCAAGGTCCTGGAGTGGCCTAGCCAGTCTCCAGACCTCAACCCCATAGAAAATTTGTGGAGTCCGTGTTGCCCAGCAACAGCCCCAAAACATCACTGCTCTAGAGGAGATCTGCATGGAGGAATGGGCCAAAATACCAGCTACAGTGTGTGCAAACCTGGTAAGACTTACAGGAAACGTTTGACCTCTGTCATTGCCAACAAAGGTCATGTTACAAAGTATTGAGTTGAACTTTTGTTATTGACCAAATACTTATTTTCCACCATAATTTACAAATAAATTCTTTAAAAATCCTACAATGTGATTTCCTGGATTTTTTTTTCTCATTTTGTCTCTCATAGTTGAAGTGTAAGTAGGAGAACCTGCACAATCAGTGGCTGACTAAATACTTTTTGGCCCCACTGTATTTAGCCTTCTACATATATTAGTTTGTAATGTTAATTACCTAGCAAAATTATTCCTCATATGTAAACCTCAACTGTTGAAGTATAAATGCTTGCATGAAAATAACTCCTTGACTAAACGTGACTTTTCCTACACAGCATTTTGGCCAGGATGCTGTAATTATTAAATATTGTATGATTGTATCTATTTTCAACACTTTACTGTGAGAGATACTTGACATTCTCCTGCAAAATGTTTGTGCTCATGCTTTTTTTTTTTTTCAGGCTTTCACATCAAAATAAGTAAGATTTTAAATTAAACAAAACCAGTGAACTTGTCTAATTTGTAAAACAGTAAAACTGTCTTTAATTTCTCTGTCTGTCTGTCTGCTGCAGTGTGTCCCCCTCCCGATTCATTAAACATGACAAACGTCAGTAAACAGTGCCAGTGATAGCTCAGTGGTTAAGGTACTGGATTAGTAAACAGAAGGTTGCTGGTTCGAGCCCCGCCACCACCAAGTTGCCACTGTTGGGTCCTTGAGTAAAACCCCTAACCCTCATTGCTCATCGTGTTCCGCTCATTGTGTAAATCGCTTTGGATAAAAGCGTCTGCTAAATGCCTAAAATGTAAATGTAAACAGCTGGACAAGGCTTTGAAATCACGTATTTCATGACTCATGAGTACAAAACGTGTAGGTTATGCGTTATGCATGGATGCTCTTTGTATGAAACACTGTCATTACCTGTCTGTCTGATGCTGCGGGTCAGAGGAGAAGTGTGTAGCGGTTTGGGATTATAATCTGGATTAAATCAGAAATATCAACAAAGATAGTACATTTAAAATCTGGAAAATACCATACATGGCTTAAAATCAGCAAGGACATACTAAACACATCAAAAGACATTTTCCTCTGTGGAGCATACATTCACCCCAGTGACTCCCCGTACTACGATGAGGAGATATTCACCCAACTACACAACGAGATCTGCAGCTTTCAGGCCCAGGGAAACGTGCTGATATGCGGAGACCTAAATGCACGCACCGGCTCTCTTCCAGACTTCAACACAGAGCAAGGGAACAGCTATATATATGGACACCAGTATCCTCGGAACACTACAAACCTTCCTCGCCACAACTCCGACCAGCACATCAACAAGAATGGAAAAGCCCTACTACAGCTCTGTCAAAGCCTGGGTCTGTACATCGTAAATGGTAGGTTACGGGGGGACACGTTGGGTAGGCACACTTTTTGTTCACCTCTTGGCAACAGCACCGTAGACTATACAATTACAGACCTAGATCCTTCATATATCGATGCATTTACGGTAAAACCACTCACACCTATATCCGACCACAGTCAAATTACGGTATTTATCAAAAAGTCAAAAACTAATTTTACTATACAAGCACAGCCCAGTAGGTTGTACAGCGTTAAAGCGTACAGATGGGCCCAAAACAGCACGGAAAATTTCCAAAAGGCAATCAGCAGCACTAAAATACAAACATTACTAAATACTTTTCTTGACTCCACATACCCTTACAGTAATGATGGCATTAACCTTGCAGTAAAACATCTTAATAAAATTTTCATTGAAACCGCCCAAATTTGCCAGCTTAAACAAAAAATAAATAAACCAAATAAACCAAAACAATTAAAAGATGGAAAGTGGTTTGACATAGAATGCCAAAATTTTAGAAAAAAACTAAGGACCCTTTCCAATCAAAAGCACAGGGACCCAAAAAATGTCGATTTACGCCTCCAATATTGTAATATATTAAAATCATATAAAAACACTCAAAACCAAAAAAGCTCTATATACACAGGATCAACTAACTCGAATAGAAGAATCCATAAACACAGATAGCTTCTGGGAGCACTGGAACACTAAAGAAAAACAATGCAAAAGAATTAGCCATTCAAGATAGTGACACGTGGATCAATCATTTTAAATCACTTTACAAAAATATTCAACCCGATAAAAGATTAGAACAAAACAATATAGTCGAGAAACTTACCAACCTTGAATTTGCAATAAAAGACTCACAGAACCCACTCGACTTTCCAATTACTGAGCAGGAACTAAATGACAAAATAAAGTCCCTTAAACCAAACAAAGCTAGCGGACCTGATGGCATCCTAAACGAAATGATAAAACACTCTAGCAAAAAATTCCAAATAGCTATTCTTAAATTATTCAACATGATCCTGACTGTCGGATACTTCCCTGACGTATGGACTCAAGGCCTAATAACACCTATTTTTAAAAATGGTGATAAATTAGATCCTAACAACTATAGAGGAATCTGTGTGAACAGTAACCTGGGAAAGGTTTTCTGCAGTATCATTAACTCAAGAATGATCGACTTCCTTATGAAACACAGTATCCTGAGCAAAAGTCAGATTGGATTCCTACCAAATTATCGTACCTCAGACCATATCTACAACAATACAACATGCTAACAACAAATGCTCTGTAAAAATTGGCAACAAAAGGACCGAATTCTTTTATCAGGAGCGTGGAGTGAGACAGGGATGCAGCTTAAGCCCAACACTATTCAACATACAGTGTATCACAAAAGTGAGTACACCCCTCACATTTCTGCAAATATTTTATTATATCTTTTCATGGGACAACACTATAGACATGAAACTTGGATATAAGTTAGAGTAGTCAGCGTACAACTTGTATAGCAGTGTAGATTTACTGTCTTCTGAAAATAACTCAACACACAGCCATTAATGTCTAAATGGCTGGCAACATAAGTGAGTACACCCCACAGTGAACATGTCCAAATTGTGCCCAAAGTGTCAATATTTTGTGTGACCACCATTATTATCCAGCACTGCCTTAACCCTCCTGGGCATGGAATTCACCAGAGCTGCACAGGTTGCTACTGGAATCCTCTTCCACTCCTCCATGATGACATCACAGAGCTGGTGGATGTTAGACACCTTGAACTCCTCCACCTTCCACTTGAGGATGCGCCAAGTCAAGTCAAGTCAACTTTATTTATATAGCGCTTTTTACAATATACATTGTCTCAAAGCAACTTTACAAAATCCAGGACCAACAGATACAAAAACCCCTGTTGAGCAAGCCGAGGGCGACTGTGGCAAGGAAAAACTCCCTGAAAATTACAGGAAGAAACCTTGAGAGGAACCAGACTCAACAGGGCCCATCCTTCTTGGGTGGTCTGGAGGATACTTTAAATAAATACACGATTTACACAAATCATACAAACACAGAATTGAATGATCTAAAAGTCATACAGTGGTAATAAATAGATAAATAAACAATTAAATAATAATAGGGTTGTTATCCGCTCTAGTCTTCAATAAAGTCTGTAGTGATTTCTTGTCGTTCCAATTACTCCAGACCCGTCACATCTGACAGGAGCAGCATCGTTGTCCCGGCAGTCTCGACTTTAATCCTTAACCTCGGCGGGTAAACAGGTTTCCATCAGAATGCCCTCGGGGTAAAACAACAGAGAATGTAGTTAATAATGTACAATGCTAGTTGACAAACAGTTTTACAGAGAGTTTTAGACTCCGGCAGCCCTAATTATTACAGCATAACTAAAAGGGAGAGCGAGCAGGTAACAAGGTCATGAAGGCTTTCACAGGACATCAGCGCCCACCTCTCCTACCCAAACCAGAGTGATTGGACAAGAGAGGCAGAACGACAGCGACCCAACATCCCTGATCACCACAAGTTTCTATGACCAAGAACCCCCAAGCTCTGCGCCTTTGTCTATATTAATCAAAAGCCTGAGAAAATAAATATGTTTTCAGTTTAGACTTAAACATTGAGACTGTGTCCGAATACCGAACAGAGGCAGGAAGATTATTCCAAAGTTGTGGAGCTTTGTAAGAAAATGCTCTTCCACCAGCTTTGGTCTTTTTAATTTTAGGAACTATAAGTAACCCTGCATCTTGTGAACGAAGTGGACGTGCTGGGTTGTAGTAATTAATAAGCTCACTCAGATACTGTGGAGCCAGACCATGTAGCGCTTTATAGGTTAGTAAAAGTATTTTGTAATCAATGCGAAATTTAACTGGCAGCCAGTGTAGAGATGATAGAACAGGAGTGATATGATCAAATTTTTTAGTTCTAGTTAGCACTCGAGCTGCTGCATTTTGAACTAACTGGAGTTTGTTTAAGGATCTACCAGAGCATCCAGTTAGAAGAGCATTACAATAATCTAACCGAGAAGTTATAAACGCATGGATCAGTTTTTCGGCGTCATTAACAGATAGTATATTTCTTATTTTAGAGATATTACGCAAATGATAGAAAGCAACTCTAGTAATATTATTAATGTGTGTATCAAAGGAGAGATCTGAATCTATTGTGACACCTAAGTTTTTTACATCTGGGCTGGGAGTAACAGAGAACGTGTTTAAGTTTAGCACCAGGTTAGACAACTTGTCTCTTGCAGCTTTAGAGCCAACAAGTAAAACCTCAGTTTTATCTGAATTAAGTAAAAGAAAATTACACGACATCCAGTTTTTTATGTCGTTTACACAATCTTCTATCTTACTGATTGTGTCAGTATCATTTGGTTTGGCTGATATATACAGCTGTGTGTCATCTGCATAGCAGTGAAAGTTTATGCCATGTTTATGAATAATTTCACCTAGTGGAAGCATATAGAGTGTAAATAATAGCGGTCCAAGTACCGACCCCTGTGGAACACCACACTTTACTTTTGTAGTTTCTGAGCATTTATTATTTACATAAACGAATTGAGAGCGGTCAGTCAAATATGATTGAAACCAAGAGAGTGCGAGTCCTTTAACACCTACTGTATTTTCTAGCCTCTCCAGTAAAATGTTATGATCGACCGTATCAAACGCTGCACTAAGATCTAATAGAACAAGAAAAGAGACACATCCATTATCAGAAGACATTAACAACTCGTTAACTACTCTAATTAATGCGGTTTCGGTACTATGGTTGGGTCTAAATCCTGATTGAAATTTTTCATGAATACAATTTTCATTCAAATAAGAACATAGCTGTTTGGAAACGACTTTTTCTAATATCTTTGAGACAAAAGGAAGGTTTGAAATTGGCCTATAATTAGATAAAACATGTGGATCAAGATTAGGTTTTTTAATCAGGGGTTTAATAACAGCACTTTTAAACAATTTAGGTACATACCCAAGGCTAAGGGATGCATTGATTAATGTAAGCAGGGGCTCTACAATAGCTGGGAGTAAATCTTTAAGTAAACGAGTTGGAACAGGATCGAGTATACACGATGATGACTTCGATGATTTAATCAACACAGTTAGTTCATTTTGGGAGATTGGATTAAAGGAATTTAGTTGGATTAACTCGTTACTATTATCACCAATGCTGCTCGGAGTGAGTCCATACTTAACATTGGCAAGTGACACACTCTGACTCTGAAGTCGTATTTTTTCTATCTTGTCATTAAAGAATTTTAAAAAATCATCACTGGTACAGTCAGGCGGTATATTAGATTCAGTTTCATTGACGTTTTTAGTTAATTTGGACACTGTCTCAAAAAGGAATCTAGGATTGTTTTTATTTTTCTCTATTAGGGATGAATAATATACAGATTTAGCTTTTATAAGTGCATGTTTATACTCAGTTAGAGCATCTTTCCAAGCAATCTTATACACCTCCAGTGTAGTGTGACGCCACTTACGTTCTAATTTCCGTGCTGCTTGTTTAAGTGCGCATGTGTGGTCATTGTACCATGGAGCAAGTTTTTTCTCCCTAATCAGTTTAGTTTTGAGTGGGGCTACGTTATCTAAGGTTGTGCGCAGTACGGTCTCTAGGTTTTGAGTTGCCTGATCTAGTTCTTTAGGTTCTGATGCTGATATATTTGGTAATTCTGGTAGGCAGTTTATGAACGCTGCTGCAGTTGCAGATGTAATAGTGCGCTTACATTTAAAACGATTTGGTTGCTGTATATTATTGGACAGGGACACTTCATATATTAGTAGGGAGTGATCAGAGATTAAGTCATTCTGTGGTATAATTTCCAGGTTGTCTATGTTTATACCATAAGTAAGTATTAAATCTAAGGTATGTTTACAGCGGTGAGTGGGTCCTGTTACATTTTGGGTGATGCCTAAGGATTCTAAAATAGAATCAAACGCAATTTTGAGTGGATTACACTTATCCTCATAATGAATATTAAAGTCACCAACAATTAGAGCTTTCTTAGTTGATAAGACTAATTTAGAAAGAAAATCGGCAAATTCGTTAAGAAATTCTGAGTAAGGACCAGGGGGTCGATAAACAGTAACCAGTTTAAACATACTATTTTTATCAGATGAACATTTATTGGTTATGTCAGAGATAAGAACTTCAAACGAGTTTGTTATGGGAGTTGATTTTACAGTAAGACCTATGTCTTTATCATAAATTGCGGCTATTCCTCCACCACGACCGCTAAGACGTGGCTTATGTTCATAACTGTAACCCGGAGGAGATGCTTCATTTAAACCTAGATACTCATCAGGTCTAGCCCAGGTCTCGGTTAAACACAGGGCACTAAGACAATTATCTGTAATTATTTCATTTACAATTACTGTTTTGCATGCAAGTGACCTGATGTTTAGAAGTCCTAACTTTAGTTTAACTTTACTAGGGTTTTCATGATGCTCATTTAGATTAATTTTAATTAAGTTATTATGACATACTTTTTGATTTTGTTTTGGCTTACACCTGCCACGGTAAACAGACACAGTCTCAATGGTTTGTGACCTAAGGATTCCGGGTGACGTCCGATGGCGACTCGCAGACAGTCGGTTAGGCCTGTTAGTCTGCTGCCTGGTCTTGGCTCTAGATAGTCATTTAACACTATCTGCCGCTACACTAACGCGGTGGTAAAGCCTGTCACCTATGCTGCAAGAAATGCGAGCAGCACCCTCCCACGTGGGGTGGACACCATCCCGCTTCAAAAGACCAGGCCTTCCCTCAAAGGTGGACCAGTTATCTACAAAATCGATGCAGTTTTCTGAGCACCATTTAGACATCCAGCGGTTCAGCGACAACAACCTGCTGTAGGTTTCGCCACTGGGTCGAATCGGTAAGGGGCCAGAGCACACTACTGCCTCAGACATCGACCTAGCTAACTCACACACCTCTTTAACATTACTCTTAGTAACCTCAGACTGCCGTAAACGAACATCATTAGTGCCGACGTGGATAACAATCTTCGAAAATCTACGATTAGCATTAGCCAGCACTTTCAGGTTTGCTCTGATGTCAGGCGCCCTGGCCCCCGGAATACAAGTGACTATGGTTGCTGGTGTCTCTATGGGGGTTGCAATACGCACGTGTCGGAGCTGAGAATCTCCTATAACCAGAGCACTTACATTAACAGGCTTCTCAGCGGGTGGCTCACTGAGTGGGGAAAACCTGTTGGACACGTGCAACTGAGATGGTCGGTGCTTTTCCCTACGACTATGTCGCCGAGACGTCACCCAGTCGCCCCGCTGTGAGGGCTCTAATGCCGGAGTCTGGGGTTCTGTACCTGAACTGCTGGCATTCGGGACTGCTACAGCTGAATCTAAGCCCTCACTAGTAGTAGTCTGTTCTAACGCCCGAATGCGCCCTTCTAACACTGAGATCTTCTCCGTCAGACTAACAACTAATCTACACTTATCACATGTAAAGTTATCACTAAACACGGAGAAGGAATAACTGAACATATTACACTCGGAACATGGATACAAAGCTCCTGCTGGGGCCATAGTAACAAAGTAATATACTTAGCTTTACAAGATGAGTTGGAGATGATGTTTATGTTGGATTCACCGGCGCTTCTGCTGGTAGTCACAGAAGAACGGCTTTAATTCCGGATGAAACAGGCGATGATAAGCTGGAATACAAAAACCACCAACCAAAGCAACACAAATGCGCTTCGTTCGGACAAAAGCGGCTGTAATTCTAAAGGAAAACGGTGTTATGCGCTGGTGTACAAAACAAATAAACGCGCTTCCTACGAACAGAAACGGTTATAACTCCCCACAAAACAGAGGTGTTTTAAGAGCTGAAATACAGAACACAACCAAACACAAACGCGCTTCGTGCGGACCGAAAACGGTTTTAATTCTGGATAATTATGATGTTTATGCGCTGAAGTACAAAAACAAACAAAACCGGCTTCGTTCGGATGCCGGTAGCAGAAGTTTCCTAGTTTCCAACACAGCACGAATTTACGTTAGTAAACACAAGCGCTTTTTTACGATAAACAAAATAAAACTAAATCAACAACACACGGAAGATTAACGTATAAATTATATGTTTAAAACATACGTATATAAAAAGTTATTTAGCTAAAGGCTACAAACAAACAACTAGGCTAGCGTCTCAGCGTGCGTACCACCGGAAGTGACGTTCCAGCCTCAAGTGACGCCACAGGTGCTCAATTGGGTTTAGTCCATCACCTTTACCTTCAGCTTCCTCAGCAAGGCAGTTGTCATCTTGGAGGTTGTGTTTGGGGTCGTTATCCTGTTGGAAAACTGCCATGAGGCCCAGTTTTCGAAGGGAGGGGATCATGCTCTGTTTCAGAATGTCACAGTACATGTTGGAATTCATGTTTCCCTCAATGAACTGCAGCTCCCCAGTGCCAGCAACACTCATGCAGCCCAAGACCATGATGCTACCACCACCATGCTTGACTGTAGGCAAGATACAGTTGTCTTGGTACTTCTCACCAGGGCGCCACCACACATGCTGGACACCATCTGAGCCAAACAAGTTTATCTTGGTCTCGTCAGACCACAGGGCATTCCAGTAATCCATGTTCTTGGACTGCTTGTCTTCAGCAAACTGTTTGCGGGCTTTCTTGTGCGTCAGCTTTCTTTCTGGGATGACGACCATGCAGACCGAGTTGATGCAGTGTGCGGCGTATGGTCTGAGCACTGACAGGCTGACCTCCCACGTCTTCAACCTCTGCAGCAATGCTGGCAGCACTCATGTGTCTATTTTTTAAAGCCAACCTCTGGATATGACGCCGAACACGTGGACTCAACTTCTTTGGTCGATCCTGGCAAAGCCTGTTCCGAGTGGAACCTGTCCTGGAAAACCGCTGTATGACCTTGGCCACCATGCTGTAGCTCAGTTTCAGGGTGTTAGCAATCTTCTTATAGCCTAGGCCATCTTTGTGGAGAGCAACAATTCTATTTCTCACATCCTCAGAGAGTTCTTTGCCATGAGGTGCCATGTTGAATATCCAGTGGCCAGTATGAGAGAATTGTACCCAAAACACCAAATTTAACAGCCCTGCTCCCCATTTACACCTGGGACCTTGACACATGACACCAGGGAGGGACAACGACACATTTGGGCACAATTTGGACATGTTCACTGTGGGGTGTACTCACTTATGTTGCCAGCTATTTAGACATTAATGGCTGTGTGTTGAGTTATTTTCAGAAGACATTAAATCTACACTGCTATACAAGCTGTACACTGACTACTCTAAGTTATATCCAAGTTTCATGTCTATAGTGTTGTCCCATGAAAATATATAATGAAATATTTGCAGAAATGTGAGGGGTGTACTCACTTTTGTGATACACTGTATATATTAACGAATTAGCTAATATTCTAGAAAGCTCCACAGCACCCGGTCTCACTCTCAATGACACAGAGGTCAAATTCCTGCTATATGCAGATGACCTGGTCCTACTATCGCCCACTGCACAGGGTTTACAACATAACCTGGACCTGTTGCAGCAGTACTGTCAGACCTGGGCCCTGACAGTCAACATTAAAAAGACAAAATCGCTTATATTTCAAAAAAGAGCCAGACATCAGAGACACACACCAATATTCACATTAGGAACACACAAAATAGAAACATGTACAGAATACAACTACCTAGGGCTAAAAATGGTCTTAACCGGAAACTTCACCCCTGCAGTCAATGAACTAACAGAAAAAGCTCGCCGGGCCTTCTACGCAATCAAGCGACAAATTCCCGTTAAAATCCCCATCCGAATTTGCCTTAAAATATTCGACTCAGTCATAGAACCCATTATCCTATATGGCAGTGAGGTATGGGGCCCACTCACCAACCAAAACTTTAATCAATGGGACAAACACCCAGCCGAAATTATACACACTGAATTCTGTAAAAGTATTCTTCAAGTGCACAGAAACACGACGCACAACGGCTGCAGAGCAGAACTGGGCCGATACCCGCTAATAATCAAAATCCAAAAAAGAGCCGTTAAATACTGGTTCCATTTAAAGAGCAGCGACCCCCAAACGTACCACAGCAAAGCCCTGCAATGCCAAGAGGTGAACACAGAGAAGACTCACACACAGACTCTACACAAACACACATTACACAAACACACACAGACTATACACAAACACACATTACACAAACACACACACAGACTCTACACAAACACACACAGACCCTACACACACAGACACTGCACACACACAATACACAAACACACAGACACTGCACACACACACATAGACTCTACACAAACACACATTACACAAACAAACACAAACTCTACACAAACACACACAGACTCTACACAAACACACATTACACAAACAAACACAAACTCTACACAAACACACACAGACTCTACACAAACACACATTACACAAACAAACACAAACTCTACACAAACACACACAGACTCTACACAAACACACATTACACAAACACACACAGACTCTACACAAACACACACAGACCCTGCACAAACACACAGTACACAAACACACACAGACACTGCACACACACACATAGACTCTACACAAACACACATTACACAAACAAACACAAACTCTACACAAACACACACAGACACTACACAAACACATACTACACAAACACACACCTATACCACACAAACACACACAGACTCTACACACACACACACTACACACAGACCCCCCCACACACATTACACACACAGACGCTACACACACACACTACACACACAGATGCCACACAAACACACACTACACAAACAGACACAGATACCACACAAACACACACAGACTCTACACACACACACACAGACTCTACACAAACATACGCAGACTATACACACACAGACTCTACACAAACACACACAGACTCTACACAAACACATACAGACTCTACACAAACACACACAGATACCACACAAACACATACAGACTCTACACAAACACACAAAGACTCTACACAAACACACATCACACAGACTCTACACGAACACACACAGACTCTACACAAACACACATCACACAGACTCTACACAAACACACACTACACAAACAGACACAGATACCACACAAACACACACAGACTCTACACACACACACACAGACTCTACACAAACATACGCAGACTATACACACACAGACTCTACACAAACACACACAGACTCTACACAAACACATACAGACTCTACACAAACACACACAGATACCACACAAACACATACAGACTCTACACAAACACACAAAGACTCTACACAAACACACATCACACAGACTCTACACGAACACACACAGACTCTACACAAACACACATCACACAGACACACACAGACACAATCTGAGAGACACGGACTGATACAACCAAACACAGGAACAACCCTGATGGACCCACACAGAGACAATGTTTAATCTTTATTCTTCTACATCTGCCTTTATTCTAATTTCCTTTTTATGCTTCTGTTTTATTATCATCTAAAATTTAATATTTTTCCTAAAGTTAGTTAGTTTTGTATAATTATATAAACATCTTTCCAATGCTTTAGCAATACTGTAACCTCTTCAAGTCATGCTAATAAAGCTCTTTGAATTGAATTGAATTGAATTGTGTACTAGTGATACCTGCTCTTCTGAGTATATCAAGTTATTTCCTTTGTATAAAAATCTTTATATTATTATTCACCATCATTTATACATTTAATATAAATTAATGTAATTTTTACATTACAATCTATAGGTTAATAAACCTTAGTAAAATACAAAATAAACACAAACAGTGCATTTGCTGGTTTCTGTCAGCAGGTGGCATGGTGGTGTGGCAGGTTGTGTGGGTACCACACAGCACCAGGAAACCTGGGTTCAGTACTGACCTTCTGTCATTGTGATTACTTTGACATGTGTCCATGTAAGTACTTTAGTTTTTTTTACTTTTCTGACCTCCCCAGAAATGCTCATCCATTGTAGGGTTTCAGACACCACCATCCCTCAGACATAACCAATCATGTTTCTGCAGATGCCCGGCCGGCCTGATACCACTGCTGAGATACAAACCTGGAACTCTGGAAGCAGTGTTGAGATAGCATTATAAACAATAGCATCTAACAGACCAATAAACTAAATCTGTAAGCATCAACAAGACAACAAATCCAAACACAAAACCAGAGAATCTGGTGACTGGTTTCTAAAGAAGGTGAAAATTCTGCTGGATTTCAGTCCTACTGAAAATGTATGAAAAATGTTAAAGCTGCAGGACGATATGAGGAGTGTTGTGAGAAAGATCAGCAACATTACAAAGTGGTGAAAGCTTTATCGTCCCAACTTTTTTGGAATGTGTTGCAGGTTTAAAATGCAGGAATAGATGTGTATTAATAAAAATTAACAAATGACAAATATTAACAAATATATTATCATTATGAAATGAAAAGTTGACCAGACAACACAATAAATATCCTAAGTTTATACTGTCTGTAAAGAAATAAAAGATAAAATACACAGTCAGGTTTTTACTATGAAATCTGTGAGCTTGTGTGGTATAACAGTAAGAGCTGAGCTGTACCATCAGACAGCAGAAGTACAGACCCAGCTAACACAGAACGTTCCCGTAACGTTAGATTTTGGTTCCCCTATGGTTATTTTTAGGGAACCATCCCATAACGTTATGGTAACGTTCTATTTTCGTTAAAAAAATCAGCGCTGTTCCCAGAACGTTCCGGGAACTATGAAACCTAACGTTCTCTCATGTTTTTATGAAAACTAACAGAGAACGTTATCTAAAAGTTGCCTTAAGGTTTTCTTTCTTATGTGTTTAAAGTAACGTTCCATTAACGTTACCGGAAGGTTTTCTTATGATCTTTAAAGTTTTTTAGTAGGAACTTACCAAAAAAGCAGCCTTTTGCTTGAGACGGTCCATGTAGATCAACCTTTACTTACAAGTACCAACTATAAAACTATGAAACCTAACGTTCTCTCATGGTTTTATGAGAACTAACAGAGAACGTTAGTTAAAGCTTGTATAAGGTTTTATTTCTTATGTGTATAAAGTATCGTTCCAGTAACGTTCCTGGAAGGTTTTCTCATAATCCAGTGAGAGAAATTAGCTCGTATATAGCAAGCAGAACTCTCCATTAGCACAACTAGAAAGTGAGGTTTTCTTGTCTAAAGTTTTCAATAATTTAAAGGTTAGTACAAGGTTCCCTTAAAGGTTTCAATAATTTTAAGGTTACGGGGATGTTAGGGGAACTTTCCCAGAACTATAATTCTATTTCCGTAAAGAAAACTTTCCTGGGGAACCAAAGGGCAACCAAAATGATCCGTTCCCAGAACATTCTGGGAACCAAAAACTAACGTTCCCAGAACGTTCTGGGAACCAAAAATTGTTAGCTGGGTATGAATTAACTCATGGACAGATAAATGAAAGATCTAGTGAATAGATTGATGGTTTAATGAGCGAATGAATGTCTACATATTAGGGTGACCATACATCCTCTTTTTCCCGGACATGTCCTCTTTTTGAGACCTAAAAAAAATGCATCCGGCCGGAATTTTTAAATTACCAAAAATGTCCGGGATTCGGCTTTTCTAGTCTGCACTCGCTATTCTGTGTGTATGTTTTTGCATTGGTTTGCATTGGTTTGGTCTTTTTAGGAGTGCATCTGTTTTGTTAAAATAAGTCTGATTTTCTTTTCTTTTTTTTTTTTTTATATACATTTTTTTATTTCAATTTTGTCAGAGACATATCCACAAACAAGTGAAAGACACAAAGTAGAAGATATCCTAAATAAAGTAAATGAAAGAACATTGTCAATTTGCAAGAAAAAAACCCAAAAAAACAACAACAATACAATTGTGGGTCTCCATTTAAACATTAGAACATTTCCAAAGAAAACGTATTCCCATAAATAAACAAACAAACCTACAAACAAAATAAAACAAATAAAAATAATAATAAATTAAAAAATACGTAAATAAATAAAACAACAAATAATATAATATTTTTAAAAGAGAATAAATAAATAAATAGATAATAAATGAAAATATAAAATAAATAAATAGATAAGATAAATGATGAATTAAAAAAAATAAAAAAAAAAAATAAAAAAAAAGGGGGGGGGGGATGGGGAAGTGGGGGGGGGGAATGGGGAAGTGGAGGGGGGGGGGAGGTACTCAGTCTATCGATAATGAAGATAAAGATGCAATATGTGTAAGAAAAGGGCGCCATTTGTCATAAAAAAGGGTGGTGCGACCATTAGAAGTTGCCAAGATTTTTTCCATTCTCAAGGCCTGCAACACATCCGAAAGCCAAATTGAAATTAAAGGAGGTTTGGAAGATTTCCACAAACGAAGAACGCATCGTCTCGCCATCAGGGAAGTAAAAGCCAGCACCCCAGACTGCATGGTTGACATATGAGGGAGGTTCGGGGAAAATCCAAATATGGCGAGAGAAGCATCTGGGACAATATTTAAACCAATTACCTTGGAGAGGAAATCAAAATAATTTGTCCAAAATACAGACAATGTGGGGCAAAAATAAAACATGTGACCAAGATCGCAAGGAGAAGCACCGCATCTATTGCAACAATCATCTACTGATTGTGGATAAAATTTGGCTAATTGCGATTTTGATCGATGCACCCTGTGTAGAACCTTGAATTGTAAAAATTGAAGTCTGACACAGGGCGCACACGTATGTACCACTTTGATCGCCACGCCCCACAAGTCATCCGTAATGTTAATCCCCAACTCTCGCTCCCATTCACGTCTAGTTCTAGAGGGCGTGATATCAGTTAATGCCATGAGCTGAGAATATATTGAAGATATAAGAGATTTCTGAAAGGGGTTCAAACTAAACAAAGATTCCCAAGACTGGGGCGACGGTAAAGTGTGATATGAGGGAAATAATATGGACAGGCAGTGTCTAACTTGCAGATATCGAAAAAAGTGAGAAGAGGACAGCTGGAAGTCGCTCTGTAATTGGGCAAAACTACAAAAACTGCCCTCCTTGTAAAAATCACAAAGGGAAACAAGACCCTGATCATGCCAATGTCGGAAAACCAGGTCTGTACGGGAAGGGGGAAATAAATGGTTATCTAATATAGGTAAGGATATAGAGGGAGATAGAAACTTAAAGTGTTGCCTGAATTGGAACCAAATGCGAAGTGAAGACCTAACCACCGGGTTATTTACCAAACCCACCAGTGACTGTGGCAGAGATGTAAAGAGAAGGGCTGGAAGAGAAGAATTTGACACGGATAAAAGTTCCAGTCTACACCATAGTAAGTCTGGGGCCTTCATCCAAAAAAGGATTCTATGAATATGTGCAGACCAATAATAAAATAAAAGGTTTGGGAGAGCAAGCCCACCCCGAGATCTGAATCCCTGTAACAGAGACATTCCAACCCTGGGTGACCCGCCATCCCAAACAAAATTGGTAATCAATTTATCCAATTCAATAAAGAATTTCTTGGGCAGAACTACCGGGAGAGTCTGAAATAAGAAAATAAATTTAGGTAAAACATTCATTTTTACAGTGTTGATCCTAGCAATCATGGATAGGGGGAGGGATTTCCACCTTAACAGATCTCCTTTTAGCTTACAAATTAGAGGATCAAAATTAGTACGGATAGCGGCTTCTAGTGAATTAGTAATAAAAACACCTAAATACATGAACCCCTCATCGGAGAACCGAAAAGGGACATGAGTCCTAGCCATAGACCGAGCCAGGGAGTTTATAGGGTAACATATACTCTTCTGAAGGTTCACCTTATAACCTGAGAAGGACCCATAACCTGATAATGTGCTCAGTATAGAGGGAAGGGAGTTAATCGGGTCAGCTACATATAATAACAAGTCATCGGCATAGAGTGAAACCTGCATAGTAATGCCCGCACGACAGATCCCCTGAAACTGATGCAGAGATTTCAACGCCACTGAGAGGGGCTCGATAGCCAAAGCAAACAATAAGGGGGATAATGGACAGCCCTGTCTAGTTCCCCTAAACAGGGGGAAATAAGAAGATTGTGTGGTATTAGTACGAACAGAGGCACACGGAGCAGTATATAATAGTCTTCCCCAAGAAATGAACTTGGAACCAAAACCAAATCTGCGCAAAACTTCAAATAGATACGACCACTCCACTCTATCAAAAGCCTTCTCGGCATCTAATGAAATAACAATCTCTGGGTGGACCTTAGAACCATCCATCGATATCACATTGAGCAATGTCCGAACATTAGAAAATAAATAACGACCTTTAATAAACCCATTCTGGTCCGTCGAAATAATCCGAGGGAGAACAGATTCCAACCGCAAAGCTAATAATTTGGCTACAATTTTATAATCCACATTGAGTAGGGATAGCGGTCCATACGAAGAACAAAGGGAGGGGTCCTTGTCTTTTTTCAAAAGAAGAGAGATAGATGCCATAGTGAGAGTGGACGGCAATGCACCCAGGGACAGGGCCTCATTATAAACTCGTAAGAGAAGGGGGGCAATTTTGGAGTTAAATTTTTTATAAAATTCGATGGGGAATCCATCTGAACCGGGCGCCTTACCTGATTGCATTCTAGAAATAGCTACAAGTATTTCCTCTAACCGAACAGGTGAATCGAGATCAGAGACACTTGCTGGGTCAACTGTTGGGAGGATTAAATTATCAAAAAATCTGTTCATTTCAGGATCGTCTGCAGTCGACTCGGATGTATATAGCACTTTATAGAATTCCTGAAAAGAACGGTTTATCGACAGGGGATCTGTGCACATGCTACCATTCCCATTCCTAACCTGTGAGATAAATCTAGCATTTGTGAGGCCCTTCAGACGATGAGCTAACAGTCTTGAGGGTCTGTCCCCACTCTCATAATATTTGCTGCGAGAGCGTAAGAGGACTCCTCTTTGTCTCCTTTGTGTCTCCTTTGTGGTCAGAAGATCAATCTGTAATTTTAACTCAACACGTTGCTTATGTAAGGATGGAGATGGAGAGACAGAATTAAGACGATCCAGGTCAGCGAGCCTGTCTGTGAGACTCCGCAGGTCAAGTCTATATTGTTTATTGGAGTGGGCAACATAGGATATAATTTGGCCACGCAAATAAGCCTTAAGAGCCTCCCAGACAAGGGCCGCCGAGACAGTGCCATCGTCATTGATGTGTAAGAAATCATCTATAGAGGAAACAATATAAGCACAAAAATCTTCATCAGCTAACAGTAGAGAATTTAGCCTCCAGGGAACGGTAGAACGAGGAAAATTAGAGAACCACCTCTCCAGGAGAGGTAAAGACATGACTCTCACCGCCAGCAGTTATACGGAGACGCGCGGGATAAAGCATACCGTAGCGCACTCCGTCCATTGAACGAAGAGTGTTGCGCACGCCGTTAAACGCTGCTTGCGCCTTAGCATCCTTCGCCGTAAAGTCCGGGAAAACAGAAAGAGTCATGCCTGAAAACGAGCTCTGGGGCTGCAGCCTGGCTTGTTTGAGGATAGTGACGCAGTCTTCATAGTAGTGAAGTCGCGCAACAATCGGTCGGGGAGGCTGACCGGGGTTCGGTTTAGGGGCTAATGAACGATGGGCTCGATCGATCCGCGGCGGCCCGGGTAAGTGGAGCGCGTCTTTAAGTAATGTGGACACTGCAGCCGCTGAGAGGGAAAACGATCCGTCCTCAGGAACTCCGACGATACGTTTATTCTGTCGCCGTGAACGAGATTCCAAATCCTCACATTTGGCCTCCAAATCAGCTACAGTCTTAGTCAGGGAAAGAACGGTAGTCTGAAGCGCCGACAAATCACCCAAGCACGCCGAGAGAGATCGCTCGACCCCATCCACGGTAGCTTGAAGAGTGGTTACGTCAGATTTCAGATTCGAGAAATCGCGAAATAAATCTGTCTTCAAAGCGAGAAGATCCGTCTTAATATTAGAATAATGCTCATTCATCACATCGCGAAATTCAGCCACCACAGCCCGAACGATCTCAGACTTAAAAGCTGCTATATCTGGAGTCAAGGCCAAAGCGAGAGGCCCACCCGACGGGCTGGATGCCCCTCGCGAAGGCGGGGATGTGGCGCAAACTGCAGGCCGGATCGAAGACTGTGAAAGTCCGGCAGTTTTAGCTATTTTCGGTGGCATGAATGCAGCGAAAAATAGAACTGAACAAATGTAGATATGATATAGTTCACAAAAAAGTAAAGACGGACACTCAAGCACGTGAAAATAATAATACTTAAGGTAGGCTTTGCAGGGCCCTAAAAAAACACTGCTACTCCATGCGCTGTCGAACCGGAAGTCCAATAAGTCTGATTTTCACGTGCACGTACTAACACAGAGGCTCTTGTCAACACCGTGATGGCACTGCATTCTGTGTGTAACAGGTATGATTCTAGATACTGCTACTCTACTAAGGACCAGATCTAGGTTCGGTGTAGAGGTGGCAATAATAACAGGTGACTGAGACCAAAGTTAAATGACAGGGAATATTTACGTTTAATTTAAGTAGCAACGTTAAATTCACAGACTTACAACTTGTAAGAATGAAAGGAGTAAAAAGACAAACAAAAAAAACTTGTTTGAATTAGATTTCTTGTGTGTGTCAGTGTATTGTTTCAGTTCAATCCCAGTGGTATTGGGTAAATGTTACTTGTTAAGTCCTGGTGGAGTTTCAATCCTCTGCATGCAACTGACTCGTCTTTGGTTGGCTCGCCACTCCTTACTGGAGAAATCAAAATCATCGAAGTTCGTCGAAGCCACAGAAAGAGGCTCCACAATCCAAAAACCTGACCAAAGCTCTCCTATGACAACAACATGAAGAAATCAGGATGTAGGATCTCCTCGCATGTACGCGCTGATTCAGGACAATGAAACCTGCAACGTTATGCGTTACCAAGTGATCGGTAGGCGGGATTTAAACGTGATTGATTGGTACTCACGTTCTATAATGACATACACTATATTACAAATGTATTACTATTATTATTTTCCAATTCTAGGAGCTTTCCTGTAATTAAAATGGCATTCTTAACAAAGTTATATTTTAAATTTAAACTAAAATCAAGTTCATTTAAATTCATATTCACTCATTACATGGTGCAGCTCAATATGTAAGACTTGGTTACATCCTCCACCTCAAAATATATGCAAGTCCCTTTTGCATACAGACAACTACACTATTTCAGAGCAAGTCAATGATAGTTTAGGAAGAGTCTCTAAGTTTTCGAAATTGTTCATGGAATCCATGGCTGTGTTAAGGGTTTGAAGTAGGGAATGGACAATTGAAATTAGTGGATTCCCTAACTGAGGATAGTGAAATGTCTTGTGTTGTCTTGTGGTTCTTTAAGAACGTCTTACAGGGAGATCTGTGTTACTGACATAATGTTCCTTTACAGATTCTGCAATTTCGTCACCGGAGTTCGCTTCCACTTCGTTGGAACTGGGATCTTAATGGTTCTTGGAAACGTCACTCACCGGATCGGGTAAGTCAGGTAAGTAATCGTCTTGTTCCTCCACAGGTAAATAATGTTTAACTTGGATTGCTCTAGGTAAACTAGGGGTTTCTACTTCTGGTTCAAGTAAATAATGAGCAGGTAAGTTACCCACAGGATTTCCAGCAGTTGAGTTTTTAAGCCCTTCCTCAACAGGTGATGCACTGGACATACCAGGAACATCAACTGGTACAGCCGAAGGCAAGTTTTGAACTGGAGAACTGGTGGTCTTTACTATTGCTTAGACCCATCATCTCTTCATTAGATTCAGCATGAAAGGGTTTGTTCAGATCATAGATACATGATAGTCTGGTTTCTTCAGCTGAATATGGAGCAGGGCTAAGGCTTGACTCATCTTCTTCCGACTCCAACTCAATGTCGTCATTCACTGCTTTTCTTGATCTGGTTCTAGGTCTACAGATCTTAGTAGAGGAAGGCATGCTCCCTTCGTCTGATGCTGGTAAGAACCCGCAGGGTAGCAGCAGGTCTCTGTGTAAGGTTCGTTGCGGACCCCCTTTATTTTCAGGCCGCACAGTGAATACAGGTAGATCTCCTGCTTGGTTTACAACTACATAGACATCATGCTCCCACTTGTCAGCAAGCTTATGCTTTCCTCTTATGCGGACGTTCCTAACCAGGACCCGGTCTCCAACTTCCAATGTTGATTCAGTCACAAGTTTATCAAACCTAGCTTTATTTCGTCCTGTAGACTTACAAGCATTCTGAGTTGCTAATCTGTAACTCTCTTCAAGGTGTGACTTGAGGTTCTTAATATATTGAGAGTGGGATTTCTGAGAACCTTCTTTGACTGGTAATCCAAAGGCTATATCTACTGGTAATCTTGGTTGTCTCCCAAACATAAGCTCATATGGTGTGAATTGAGTGACTTCATTCTTTGTACAATTGTAAGCGTGGACCAAGGGTTTCACAAAGTCATGCCAATGCAGTTTATTTTGGTCTGTCAAACTACCAAGCATGTTAAGCAACGTCCTGTTAAAGCGTTCGACAGGATTGCCTCTTGGGTGGTAGGGGCTTGTTCTTGTTTTTTGAATACCTGCTTTGCCGCACAGTTCTTTAATGGTCTTTGATTCAAAATCTGTCCCTTGGTCGCTATGCAAGCGCTCAGGAAACCCATAGTGTACAATGAAGTTCTCCCACAAACATTTTGCTACTGTACGAGCTTTCTGGTTTGATGTGGGTACAGCTACAGCATATTTAGTGAAGAAAATGTTTTTTGTGCCACTTTGATCTGGTTCAATGCTCAAGAAATCCATACAAACTAGCTCTAAAGGTCTGGAAACCATGATGTTAACTAAAGGTGCTGCCTTTTCAGGTAAGGTTTTTCGTCTCACACATCTGTGGCAGGTTTTAATTTTTTTTTCAACATCAACAGCCATCCTAGGCCAGAAAAACCTGGAACGTACAAGGTCGAGTGTACGTTCTATGCCCATGTGTCCCATGTTATCATGTAGACCTTCTAGTACTAGGGAACGTAATATCTCTGGCAGTACTAATTGATATTGTGTCTGCTCCTTCTCTTGTCGTCGTCTGTACAGGATTCCTTCAAGTAGTGCAACAGCAATGGCAACTCTGGTAGCTCAGTTCTCACAGTTGGACATGGCTTTTCCCCTGTTTCCAACTGGATTAATACTTCCCGTATACTAGGATCAGATCTCTGCTCCTCTCTTAGCTCAGTCTTAGAGAAACCGGGAATGGTCCCACAATCTTGTATGGAATTTTCCGTTTCAGAAATATCAGGAATTGCATTTGCATGGATAGACAATGACTCCACAGCAGCGATAGGGAATTCCCAGTCACCAAAATCTCTCATAATAAAGTGCTTCTCACACATAGCTTTGACTACATCCTTACTTATTTTGGGTGTTTCAGATGTGTGATGTTGAATGAACTGCTGAACTCGTTCCTGTTCTTTTTGGGAAAAAGAATCATTGGTTAATTCACAATGAGGATGCCTAGACAGGCCGTCTGCATCCTGATTTTTGGCTCCAGCACGATACTGGAGATTGAATGTGAATGTGGAGAGAGCTGAAAGCCACCGGTACCCTGTAGCATCTAACTTTGCAGATGTTAGTATATAAGTGAGGGGATTACTATCAGTCACTACTGTAACTGAATTCCCATAAAGGTAGTCTGAGAATTTTTCCGTCACTGCCCATTTGAGGGCGAGAAATTCAAGCTTGTGTGCGGGGTACCTAGATTCGCTACGTGACAAACCCCTGCTTGCAAAAGCAATTACTCTCATTTGGTCATCTTGTTCTTGGTATAAGGCAGCCCCAAGACCAGTTGTGCTTGCATCCGTATGAAGGATGTAAGATTTCTTAGGATCAGCAAACCCAAGGACTGGCGCACAGGTTAATTTTTCTATGATAACTGTAAATGCATCATCACAGGCAGATGTCCATCTATCAGCAAATGGTTCTTTAGGGTCATGATACTTTCCTTGGTTACTCTGTAGCTTGGCGCCCTTCCATAATGGTGGGTATCCAACAGTGAGGTTCGTTAGGGGACTGATAATTTTGGAATAATCTTTAACGAATCTCCTGTAATATCCAGAGAATCCAAGGAATGACCTTAGTTCTTTGAGATTTTTAGGCTTTGGCCAGGTTTTAAAGGCTTTTGTCTTCTCCGGGTCAGTTTCAACACCATGTCGAGAAATGATATGTCCCAAGTAACGAACAAATGATTGGAAAAACCTTACACTTCTCTGGGGATAATTTCAGACCATATTCTTTGAGATGCTGTAAGACTGTCATGAGACGCTGTTCATGTTCCTCAATGGTTTTTGAGAATACTACAATGTCATCAAGGAAGACTAGAACTTCCTTTAAATTCAAATCCCCCATGCACTTCTCCATTAGCCTCTGGAATGTGCTTGGTGCATTAGTGACACCCTGTGGCATTCTATTAAATTCCCAGAATCCTAATGGGCAGACAAACGCAGTCTTGTGCTTGTCACCTTCTTCAACTTCTATCTGATAGTATCCTGATTTTAAATCAAGCACAGAGAACCACTCTGATCCATTCAAAGCTGAGAAGGATTCTTCCAGATTGGGAAGGGCATATGAGTCTTTGATTGTTTGAAGATTGCGGTAGTCTATGCATAGCCTTACCGTACCATCTTTCTTTCGTACCACAACAATGGGAGAGAAAAAAGGGGACGCTGACTCTCTGATCACCCCTGAATGTTGCAGATCTTGAAGGTGTTTTCTTACCGCATCTAAATCTTGTGGGTGGATAGGTCGTGCACGCTGCTTAAAAGGAGTTTTATCATTAAGCTTTATGCAATGTTTCACTTGAGACGTCCGACCAAAGTCTAAGTCATGGTGAGCAAATACTTAAGGTATAGAATTAAGTTTCTCAGTGATTCTCTCCTTCCACCCAATAGGCAATGGGGACTCTTCAAAATCAAAATTGAGCCTATGTTTGAGTTCTGACTTCACCTCAGAAATCTTAGAGCCACTAACACGATGCTCTTGTGAAACAATGTGCTTTTTAGCACTTAACTCAGTGATTACACGGTTTGGGGGTATGATGACATCATGATCTGTCTCGTTATGCAGAATCACCTTGAACTTGTGATTATTCACAGATGGAAGGTGGACTAAACAGCTGGTAACAAAATCCCACCTGGTAGAGACAAGGATGATGATGGCTCTAATAGTGCAGATTTCTCGGTGCTTAATTCTTGCTATCACATTAACAGTGGCATTTCGTCTTGCAGGAATAATGGCTGGTTCCTTGTCGCTGACTCTAACCAGGCCCAAGGAATTCATTGTGCTCTGCCTATGCCTCAACTGAAGTGTCTTTAATACTGCATGATATCCATAGCAGGGTGAGTAATGCTTAGGCAGTTCAGCTCCAAGAGAATCTACAAACAGTAGATGTAATGTATTTGTGCCTATGAGGATCTGTGGTGGACTATCTGTGCAGAGATCAGGGACGATTAAGGCCACAGTGAAAACTTCACATTCAGAGCCAACAAATTCTTCAGAGAAGGTGCAGTGGCGGAGCCAGACAATTTTCATAGGGGTGGCCAGATTGAGACCATTGCTCACACAGGGGTGGCACAGAAACTGATACTTTTTTTATGTGGTCACTCACTTATTTTCTTATACAGACAGTAAGTGCCATGTAGAATTACATCACGAAGACCTGCATACTAATAATAAGCTTTTTTTCTCTTCATTTTCTTTGACAAGTGAAAAAACAAAACATAGCAACCTTAAAATTATGAGGAAGAATTTCAAAGATATTCCTTTGCAATACTTTATCATTTGGCTGCCAAATTGAGTGTACTGATGACACTCAATTGAATCCCAGAACATGCTAATGTGAATGCATGGGAAAAAAATTTAATTTTCTTTCAAGAATATGATACAGACTGACCAACACTTTTAAGCCAAATCAGCATTGAAAATTGACTTTACTTTTAATAGCCTTCTACAATGCTGGAGCTTCTTGAAACGGAAGATTTTCTTTTAAATAGAAGTGTTATTTACCTGCTATTAAATTGTTTTCCAAGAAAATCCGCCCAATTTGGCGGATAATCGCCCAATCTGGCAACACTGGAATGCGCAGAGTCAGCTGGCGCTTTTAGTCGTAGCTCGCCACGAATACTACTAAATAGTACTACTTCTGTAATTGTGTTGGTGGTTGACATTTATGTTGAGTGTATTACTGCACTGTTTTGATGAAGAACTACTTATTTGAGGTGCGCTGCTCCTGCGTGCACAAAATGCTTCCGCAAAAAAATTGCCGGCAAAGCGGTGGTGGGGGGGCCAGAGGGGTGGCCGAAGATTACTTTATGGTGGCCATGGCCACCACTGGCCACCCCCTGGCTCCGCCCCTGAGAAGGTGATGTAATTCAATGTAACCTTCGTAAGGGATTGGCTGGCCATTAGCTCCTCTAACTTCAAGAAGATCGGTTAGTGGTTTAATGGGCAGTTCACTCAAGTTGACTTGATAGAACGACCTTGGAATAGTAGTGACTTGGGAAGCCGTATCTAAGAGGCACTTATTTTCCTCTCCAGCAATTTTAATCTTTGCAGTACATTTTGCACCAATTAATCCTTTTGGTAATGTGTGGGTATGACCAGTGTTGTGAGAATGAATTGTTGCACTACGATTTTTACATACAACGGGCTTGTGTTCCTGTTTGTCCCCCAACAGGAACATCTACTCGTTTAAAGTGGTAGCTTGAGTCTCCCATTGACGTTGTTTCTCCCTCAACTCCCTTTTCTTTTGTTCTACCAGCTTAGCATTTGGAGTATTGCTGCATGCACTAGCAATATGACCATCCTCCCCACACCTAAAACAGTACCAAGGTTTGGGTTTACTTTTTTGAGTATTATTCACACTCCCCACATGCTCTTTACTTATAAAGGTGGGAAGATACTCTGCAGAGGTGGAAGCAGTATTTATGTCTACTTTGCTTTCATGGGCTCTAGCTTTCACTCTTGCTTCTTTTTTTTTTCTGCATGGACGCAACCTGCATTTTTAGTTCGGCAATCTCTCTTTTTAACTGCTCTGTTTCAGAAAGGTGTTCATTTGTGGACAAGAAATGATCCTGTACTTGGCTCATGTCTTGAGGTGAGTGCAATGTTTGGGCATTGGCCTGAGCTCTCTGCTTCGAAAATCCAAGATGTTGTCTCATCCTTGTCTTTTTGACAGCGTGTTTGTCTTCTTCTGTGCGGAGTGACAGTAGGAGCTCTGTAAAAGTGGGCGGGTTGTCCCTTTTCTGTTTCAGTCAGAGGTCAGAGATCAGTGCATCATCCCAGCATCCTCTACCGAACTGTTTCAAAAGATGTTTGTTGGATTCATTTGAAGGTATACCACCTCGTCTGACAGCCATATTTAATGCTCCTTGCAATCTATGTAAGTAAGTGGAAGGCTTCTCATCTAGATTCTGGAAAGTGTTTATAAACTTTGCAAAAAGCTCATCTCCGTCTTCGACAGTACCGAATGCTGAATCTAAAAGCTCAAGGTAAGACCTTGGTGTGGCACAGGGACCTAACGACTTGACAACATCTGCTGCTGGTGGTGAAAGGCTCTCCATGATCTTTCTGGATTGGTGTGGCTCAGGAATGGCAGGGTCTTCAAAGCTCAACGCTGTTACGCCATGTTTCATAACCAGCTTCATTACTGGGGCATGGGATTCGCCCAGAAAAAATTCGAAGTCTGTGCACCGTATAGGGTTGCGACATAACTCCTTCACTCTTCACTATATGTTCCACAATGACCCTTTGTACATCAACAGGGTTTAGATCATCTGTGCTTACCTTGTATTGTGATTTGGTAGCAGGTTTTGCTGTTGGAAACTGCTGACTGTAACTACTAACATGGGGTGATTGAGCTGTGTTCAGTATAGATGGTTCAGGACTTTGAGTAGCTAAAATGACCCCTTTTTCTTGGTCATCTTGCATTCTTGGTTGAAAGTTCTCTTCCTCATCTTCACAGCTCTTTTCATCTTTTGTTTCAGAAAGACTAAGGGATCGAGACATTTGAGACAGCTGTTCCTGTAACACAGCACTACAAGATTTCCCACTTCGCTTAGCAACATCTCTCAGCACATTTAAGTAACCCATTGTTGCGTCTGTACTTAGTAGACTGGAATACACACTAGGCAGTGCAGTAACATGGTAAATAATGGGTCATCAAAGGGGTCATCTTTGTTCTGATGGGTGAGAGGTAAAATAGACTGGATTGAGTCAATAGCTGAACCATAGCTGTATTCAATTATTGCATGGTTGTGTAAATCGGAGTCTGGGTCTGATATTGGAACTACTCTGCTAATTGATCCATAGGATTTTAAAACTTCCATTAACTCGTCATCTAATTCAGATTTTGTGAGGCCCTTAACTAAGAGAGAGTTAGGCACTTTAATGTTTTCTGACTGAATGACTTCCATGTTTTCTAAGTATAATGCTGTTAGCTACTTTTAAACGTTTGAGTACCCTGGTCTCAGTACACACTGATGCGAAAATGCACTTAATCAAGATTGTTAAACCACCTCCTGGCTGGCTCGCCAAATTTATGTAACAGGTATGATTCTAGATACTGCTACTCTACTAAGGACCAGATCTAGGTTCGGTGTAGAGGTGGCAATAATAACAGGTGACTGAGACCAAAGTTAAATGACAGGGAATATTTACGTTTAATTTAAGTAGCAACGTTAAATTCACAGCTTTGCAACTTGTAAGAAAATGAAAGGAGTAAAAAGACAAACAAAAAAAACATGTGTTTGAATTAGATTTCTTGTGTGTGTCAGTGTATTGTTTCAGTTCAATCCCAGTGGTATTGGGTAAATGTTACTTGTTAAGTCCTGGTGGAGTTTCAATCCTCTGCATGCAACTGACTCGTCTTTGGTTGGCTCGCCACTCCTTACTGGAGAAATCAAAATCATCGAAGTTCGTCGAAGCCACAGAAAGAGGCTCCACAATCCAAAAACCTGACCAAAGCTCTCCTATGACAACAACATGAAGAAATCAGGATGTAGGATCTCCTCGCATGTACGCGCTGATTCAAGGTTTAGTTCTAGCTGTATTATTTATACTTTTAAGGGCTACAATTCTGCATTGGCTCCGGTGTGCTTTCACACTGAGCGACCGTATCTGGAAAGATAAAGGAAAATGAAACCTGCAATGTTATGCATTACCAAGTGATCGGTAGGCGGGATTCAAACGTGATTGATTGGTACTCACGTTCTATGATGACATACACTATATTACAAATGTATTACTATTATTATTTTTCCAATTCTAGGAGCTTTTCTGTAATTATAATTCTTAACAAAGTAATATTTTAAATTTAATCTAAAATCAAGTTCATTTAAAATCATATTCACTCATTACATGGTACAGCTCGATATGTAAGACTGGTTTACATGTGGTAATTGCTCAGCAAGCACTAGAAGACTCACCTTACTGCTGGGTTTCTACTGATGGGAGCAAGTAATTAAAGTGAATCAAATTAAAGTTAAAAACACTCCTAATAAGTTGGCTGATACGATTGTACAATACATCAAAGAAACTAAAAAGGGATTTTTATTTATAGGTGAAAACTGTTTTTAATTTATTGTTATTATTGTTTAGGGCTTAACACTGAATGTGAAGGAATAAGATTATCTGACCATAAAGGCCCTTGTTAAAGAGCAGCTGTACATTTATTAAAGTTCAGTAACACAGCTGGATGGTTATTGACTCATTTGTCAAATATTTAAACCTCTACCCCATACACATTGCCATGGTGTCACCAACGACATGAAATAACCCAAACCCCCCCCCCCCCCTCCCCCTCCCCTTCCTTCCCCGAACCAGGCGTCCTCTTTTTGGTCAATATGGTCACCCTAACATAGATGGATGACTGAATAGATACTATTCCCCAACAAGATATTTCGGTGCTACAAATACCAAGGCATATTTATACATATTAACAGCATTTTGTAGCTTTTAGTTTTATCCACATGACACGTTTTATTGTCACACCGTTCTCTGTAATAGAAGATTTGAACGTAGCTGCAACATAATCATGCCAGTCAAACGTATCATGACAGATCAGTAAATGTAAAAGGTGCTTTATGAAATAAAACAATGTTTGCATTTTAAAGCAAACGTTTTTTTCACATTTACTTTAACTCTTACAAAATATCGAAATGTGCGGTGTAATACTAGCTAGGCGCTGCTTTAGCGACCTGTAATGCGCCTGCGCAACTGTTCAGGAAGTACCGGTAGCCTCATAACCAGCTGATAGTTCAACAACCTGGGCAGAGCTCGATCAGCTATAGTACCATCCGAATACCAGAGGAAAACACAGGGACTACACAGGTAATCATCTGAACACCTATATGTGTAAAACATTATAATGCTACATGTAAATCCGCGTCTGAATCATACACGTTAGTACGAGGGCCTGAATAGAGCGCAGGGCCTGTGCGTTTATCCGGAGAGACGCAATGCTTAATCTCGAGTCCATTCTGTTTATTTTTCTGGTAGAAGTCAGCATGTGTTATTTACACATCAGTAATGTAAAACTGATCATACATTTTACACTGTAAACACATCCTGTGATCCCAGATTTGGAAGTGCACGTCATAATGCAAATATTTATATGTATAAACATATAAATATGTATAAAAGAGTTGGGACATTGCAATAGATAGAAATTGCGATAAAAAGAAGAATCGGTGATTTATTGATTCTCTTATATCTTTGTCTGACAATCATACAAAGAAAATATTTCAATCGCATTTACTGATCAATCTAATTGTATTTTGTAAATAATTACACATTTTGTAAATATAAACACATTGTGTCTGCAACACTGCAAAACGTTGGGACAGAGGCATGTTTAACACTGTTTCATCACCTCTTCTGTTAATGAAACTTTTTGATGCTTTGGGAACTGAGGACACTAAGTGTTGCAGTTTTGCAAGTGAAATTGTTTCTTCATTCTTGCTTGATATGAGACCTCAGCTTATCAACAGTCCGTGGTCTGGTCAATACATTTTCAGTAGAATACGGATCTGGACTGCATGCAGGCCAGTCAAACTCTGTGTCGACAAATTCTGTCTACGAAGTAGCAAACGCAGAATGAGGTCTGGCATTGTCTTGCTAAAATAACCATGAATGTCCTCTGGAAAAGATGACACCTTGATTGAAGCATGTCTCCCCCACGTCAGTGGTACCATCACACATATGCAAGTCACTCATGTTGTGGGTACTAATGCACCTCCATACCATGACAGATGTTGGCTTTAGCATCTTTAGCTGATAACAGTCTGGATGGTTGTTTTCGTCTTTGGCATGGATATTTCTGTACAAAACAAGCCGAAATGTGTACTGACCACAGTATATGTTTCCATTGTCTTTCGGTCCATCTGCCTGGGCCCAGAGAACTCTGCATTACTGCATCAAATTGATGTATGGCTTTTTCTTTTATGTAATAGATTTTCAGGATACATTTTTGATGCAGCAGTGGACTGTGCATTTTTGCAAGTGTAACAACACTTTTCCAAAGTACTTTTCTACCCATGTGGCTATATTTAGCACAGTAGCATCACTGTTTCTTATGCAACATTGTCTGAGGATTAGACAGTCACACACTTTCAACAGTGTTTTTTGGTATTGCCCTAAAAAGGCTGAGATTTATTGGATTATCTGATTGCTTTTACACTATTATGCATGGTAGATGGTGAAAATTTGTTGCAAGCTTGTGTTGAAAAATGTTCTTTTTGAACAGATGGGCAATATAGAGCACACTGCATCCATTTCTTCTAGAAAAGATCTGGTGTACTGATTCGTCTGACCACAGTACATGTTTTGTAAGAACAGAGAACTTAACGCTGCTTGTGTATTTCATTATATGTCATTTTTATGATATAAACTAGCAATCATTTAAACCAGTTTAATTTTGAATTTGAAATGTAATACAAAATGAGTAACTGGCTATAACAGTTGTGTTTGAATTCTGCCATCTTTAGACACTCAGTAACTACTGACTTCTTCTTTCTCTCTCTATTTTAATGTTTTTTTTATTTTCAGATCTAGAAGCAAAATAAGGAAATAGTGTTACATCGATAAACATCATTCACCAGGTTTGCTGTGTTTATCAAGGCTGCCTAGGAGGATCCCACTCCACCCCACACCCCATCACCCTTTTTCCACCATGAGCACCCGTGGGAATGCCAGGACCAATGGAAACCTACCTCAGACTAAGATCTGCCAGTTCAAGTTGGTGCTGCTGGGAGACATGGCAGTGGGCAAGTCCAGCCTGGTCCTTCGCTTTGTCAAGGGTCAGTTTGATGAGTTCCAGGAAACTACAATTGGAGGTGAGGAGCTGAGTGGGTAAATTCTGCTAAAAATTTAAAACTGACAGGACAGAGGTTGAAAATGTCTAACAAATCTGACAAATACAGTAATTATAGTGAATATATATATATATATTTTTCATTTTAAGTCCTCATTAGAGGAGTTCGATTTCCAGTTGGAGCGGTCTGGGTCCTTTTCATGTAGCGTTTACATGTTCTCCCTGTGTCTGCATGGGCTTTCTTTAGGTGCTCTGTTTTCGTCCCACAGTCCAAAGACATGCAAGTTAGGTGAATTGAAGATACAAAATTTCCCATGACTGTGTTTGACATTGAACTTTAACTGGTGAATCGTGTGTAACCTAACTAGCTGTCCTGCCATAAATGTAACCAGTGTTAAACATAATGTTAAAACCTAATGAACAAACAAACAAGTAGTTTTATATGTGTTTTGTGTATTTTAACTTTGCTGGAAAAACTAAATACTGAATACATGAATGTTATGTCAAAAGTAAACACACAGACCGCTCAGGTGGTGCAGCGGTAAAACACACTAGCACACCAGAGCGGACATTTCGAACTCGTTGGTTTGAAACTCAGCTCTGCCAACTGCCGACCTCATAACTGATGCAATTACGGCCTGCATAGAGTCGAGGAATAATGCGTTGATCAGTGTGTGGCTCTCTGTACACAAGGCTGATCCGCATATGAACTCGCCTTGTGCAGAGTTGGCTACTTCACACATGTCGGAGGGGCTGTGTGCGAGCTCCTCAATCAGGAGTAGAGATCAACATCAGTAGAGAGGAAGCATAATTCAATTGGGTAATTGGATACAACTAGATTTGGGGAAAAAAGCAAAAAAAGTATACACACACTTATAAGAGGTTTTTAACAATTTCTGCAACTGGTGTTTTCTGTGTCTAAATGATTGGAACACAAAAACCTTCACAATTTTGAGGGTAATTATGGGCTTTTTTCAGAAGTCTAATAAAAATCAGCTTTGTCTAAAATACATCCAGCACACAGCATTTAGTGTGCTGAACAACAGTTTAGGTTTTTATGCTCTCATTTTGTTTGGCTGCTTTTATAGCCATCAATTACTTACAATTTAATTTGCAGAATTGATAGAATATGAATTTGTTTGGTTTCTAGTATGGCTTGATGCTATCTTTCAACCACCAATACTGTATAATAAAAAAAAGGGAAAACTGAAAGAACTCGATAGTTGCAAATATGACATCAGGTTTGCTGGATCCAAGGACATTGTGGCATTGTTAGAAATGAATAAACTATTAACTGGTTTGGAGTTACTTTGCTGTTTTGGTACAAGGACAGCTTACAAGTATGGAGGGATCAATTAATTTATTTTATTTGATAAAATTGTAAAAACCTGAATATAGACCGTTTCAAATGAATATTCATGAGTCCAGGAAGTGACGTAGATGTTCCTAAGACGCTTCCGCTTGGTGGTAAACAGCGCTCAGAACAATAGCGATTGAGTACAACTGCTTCAATTCCTTTGCGTTAGTTCAGGTGTGATTTATTGACAGTATGTCTAAATTAAAGTTAGGACCGTGTTGTTCGGTTGTCGGATGTTCCCTCAGACCGGGTACAAACTTGCTTTCAGAAATAAAGGTGAACATATTTCCAAAAGAACACACAGTGAAACGCTTGGATTGCTGCTATAAATAGAGACGGCTGGATACCCACCATCAACTCTTATAATAAATGTAATATACTGTATATTATTTCATAATAAATATTGTGAACAAATGTACTCAGTTGAACGCTGTTCTCATGGTGTCTTGTCCCTGACGTTTAGCTTACGTGTATTAAAATACGCAGGCGCTTAATATTTGTATTAATAGTACAGAATAAACATAAACCAACATAAGCCTTAAAAAGTTTACATTCCCCTTATAATACGGTGTAAAAGCCATAACTGTATAGGACTATATTTTGGGGAAATGTCACTATATGGAATTATATTAACAGCTTAATTAGCTTAGCTTCATTATTAAATGACATGTAAAGAAACATGGTTCTACTTTTGTAATACAAAAAGTAAATAAACTATTTATGAATACGTTGTGCTTACTGTAAAATATTTCATGTATTTCCAGTTAGGCTATAAAAAATAGTTTTAGCATTAGCTAATATGTTCTAATTCAGATGAGAAGTAATTCACTGTGGTTTGTCATATTTTTATCATATTATAATGGCTCTTAGCTCAACAGACACAAAAGGGGAGATGACACAATAATGATTTTAATAATTAATTGTATGCGTCCAAACTGCGGTGTGCTTTCACTGCCTCTGGTGTAAACACACTCCGTTTCAACAAGGTAGTGATACACGTCTGGGTATGTTACCTCAGGCAAACGTTTTAGGTCAGCGGAAAAACACTGACTTCTTAAATTCTCCTCAAAAGGGGCTGGTAAAGATACTTGATGATCTATCATTCATTTCTGCTTATATCGCGTTTGTTTCGGGTTCGGGAGACTCGCAAAGTACGAGCTCGTCATGTTGACAGCTGGATGGATGTTTAAAAATGGCGCTACCGGAAAGGCGAAAGGAACAGACATGCGCAGTAGCGTTGTTATTGTTTACCCTCATTGAAACGGTCTATAATCAAAATATAAAAAATATAACCTGAAAAATAGTCAATACCCGAAAGATGAGTAAATCAACAATCCTAATAAACAAACAAACTGCATGAATGTTGACAGGTCAACATTTTTGTTGAATGTATTTTAACATGCTATTAAATTATAGAAATGTAGTACATATCTACTTATTTATGAAAATATTGGCCTTTTTATACTGAGCAATCAAGTGTGCCAATAATAATGACCACAACTGTAGAGTAATAGTGCTGATACTGGTATTGATTTACAAATCTCACCTGTGCCTGCTTAGCATCAATATGATTTCTCCTTTCTCTTGTTTCTCGTCTCTTCTTCTAGCTGCCTTCTTGGCCCAGTCAGTTTGTCTGGATGACACTACAGTCAAGTTTGAGATTTGGGACACAGCTGGGCAGGAACGCTATCACAGCCTGGCACCCATGTACTATCGTGGAGCCCAGGCAGCCATTGTAGTATTTGACATAACGAAGCCGGTAGGTGTCAGTTACTAAGGTCTTAATTTCTTAATTATGTAAAATTAAAATGTATAACTACCTTTTTTTTTTTTTTTTTTTTTTTTTTTTTTTTACAAAATGCAATATGGCATCTATGTCCTTCATTGTCACCTCACTCCCTTCTCAAGGAAACATTTGAGCGAGCAAAGGCCTGGGTAAAGGAGCTTCAGAGGCAGGCTAGTCCAAATATAGTCATTGCACTAGCTGGAAACAAGGCTGACCTTTCAGACAAGAGACTGGTGGAATATGAGGTACTGATTTCAACTACTTTGCATTTTGATCAGTGCCACCCATGACATTTACTGCACTACAAGAGATTTATTAATAATTAATTAATTATTGTAAAGTGTTGACGACGATTACGGAAACAGAAACTTTTATGCTGTACGTGATAATAGTAGAAAGACACACCGGGCTCAGGTTGTTGCTATTGGATCTGATGCAGCATTATTTATTCCATATAGAATGGAATGCCTTTATTTTCAAATATACATGTTTAGAGAACAATAAAATGCTTTTTCCACATGTCCCTGGGAAAATTGGGGTCAGAGCACAGGGTCAGCCATTGTATGGTGCCCTGGAACCAATAGGGTTAAGGGCCTTGCTTAAGGGCCCAACAGTGCCTGCATGGCAGAGCCAGGATTCGAAGCTATAACTATGACTCTCTTAAGGTAGCTAAATGCCACACCATCTAATTAATAATATGGAAAGAATCCCACTATCCCTACCTATCTAGCGATACCACAGCTGAGGAAACAGGCTTGGCAGAATCAGTAGGAAAATACCCTGTTGAGCTTGACTCTAATCAGGTACTGATGAGAGACATGAGGGGTGTTGCCTTTTTCCAACTGTAAATGTCATCAGTGTTCAATAGACTTCAGGTCCATGATGGTCCAATATTTTTTTTCTCATCCATTCTTGGCTGCTTTTTCATGTGTTTTTCTGGTCAGTATCCTGCTTGAAGATCCATGAACAATGAATGAGTCGCAGCTTTCTGACAATGGGCTGTGAGTTTCGCTTCAAAATGCCTTGATAGTGTTCTGACGTAAGTTTTTACTTTATTGTGCCCTCAACAGATTTAAGGAAATCAGGCTTGAGGCAGCAATGCAGTCCCGAAACACCTTACTAAGCCTCCTCTGTATTTCTCAGTGGGCATTGTGTTCTTTACTTTAAAAGCCCTGTTTGTCTCTTGTAAATACAGAGATTGTGTCACCTGCCAAAAAGCTCTCATTTTGTTTTGTCTGTTTATGTCTGTTTAACTACTGACTGTAGCCAATCTGTTGCTTTGTAACTTTCAGAATCAAATAGGGACCCCCATAGTATCACTTTCAGCACTACAATGACACTTACAGTGTATCACAAAAGTGAGTACACCCCTCACATTTCTGCAGATATTTAAGTATATCTTTTCATGGGACAACACTGACAAAATGACACTTTGACACAATGAAAAGTAGTCTGTGTGCAGCTTATATAACAGTGTAAATTTATTCTTCCCTCAAAATAACTCAATATACAGCCATTAATGTCTAAACCACCGGCAACAAAAGTGAGTACACCCCTTAGTAAAAAGTCCTGAAGTGTCAATATTTTGTGTGGCCACCATTATTTCCCAGAACTGCCTTAACTCTCCTGGGCATGGAGTTTACCAGAGCTTCACAGGTTGCCACTGGAATGCTTTTCCACTCCTCCATGACGACATCACGGAGCTGGCAGATATTCGAGACTTTGCGCTCCTCCACCTTCCGCTTGAGGATGCCCCAAAGATGTTCTGTTGGGTTTAGGTCTGGAAACATGCTTGGCCAGTCCATCACCTTTACCCTCAGCCTCTTCAATAAAGCAGTGGTCGTCTTAGAGGTGTGTTTGGGGTCATTATCATGCTGGAACACTGCCCTGCGACCCAGTTTCCGGAGGGAGGGGATCATGCTCTGCTTCAGTATTTCACAGTACATATTGGAGTTCATGTGTCCCTCAATGAAATGTAACTCCCCAACACCTGCTGCACTCATGCAGCCCCAGACCATGGCATTCCCACCACCATGCTTGACTGTAGGCATGACACACTTATCTTTGTACTCCTCACCTGATTGCCGCCACTCATGCTTGAGACCATCTGAACCAAACAAATTAATCTTGGTCTCATCAGACCATAGGACATGGTTCCAGTAATCCATGTCCTTTGTTGACATGTCTTCAGCAAACTGTTTGCGGGCTTTCTTGTGTAGAGACTTCAGAAAAGGCTTCCTTCTGGGGTGACAGCAATGCAGACCAATTTGATGTAGTGTGCGGCGTATGGTCTGAGCACTGCCAGGCTGACCCCCCACCTTTTCAATCTCTGCAGCAATGCTGACAGCACTCCTGCGCCTATCTTTCAAAGACAGCAGTTGGATGTGACGCTGAGCACGTGCACTCAGCTTCTTTGGACGACCAACGCGAGGTCTGTTCTGAGTGGACCCTGCTCTTTTAAAACGCTGGATGATCTTGGCCACTGTGCTGCAGCTCAGTTTCAGGGTGTTGGCAATCTTCTTGTAGCCTTGGCCATCTTCATGTAGCGCAACAATTCGTCTTTTAAGATCCTCAGAGAGTTCTTTGCCATGAGGTGCCATGTTGGAACTTTCAGTGACCAGTATGAGAGAGTGTGAGAGCTGTACTACTAAATTGAACACACCTGCTCCCTATGCACACCTGAGACCTAGTAACACTAACAAATCACATGACATTTTGGAGGGAAAATGACAAGCAGTGCTCAATTTGGACATTTAGGGGTGTAGTCTCTTAGGGGTGTACTCACTTTTGTTGCCGGTGGTTTAGACATTAATGGCTGTATATTGAGTTATTTTGAGGGAAGAATAAATGTACACTGTTATATAAGCTGCACACAGACTACTTTTCATTGTGTCAAAGTGTCATTTTGTCAGTGTTGTCCCATGAAAAGATATACTTAAATATCTGCAGAAATGTGAGGGGTGTACTCACTTTTGTGATACACTGTACATGGTCCTGTAATAAAAAAAAGGGGTACACGGGTGACAAAGTGTACTCAGCAGCAGTTGGTCTACAGTCAGTAATTATATACCCACAAAGTTAATTTGTATGTTAGATGTAGCTAATAAAATAATTTATTAAGGTACATACCAAATAGGTTTGTTTGATTCTTAACACCTGCTGCTATGGCTGAATAATAGGTTCTGTCTACTAAAATGTTCTGCTGAAGACTAGAAGGGTGGCTTCATTAAAATATGTTAACAATGGATTAAATATGCATTTCATTGTGCTAGCTGAGTTGATGAAGTTCAGCTGCTTGAAGTTATTTGTGCTTTAATTGAAAGGATACTCAAGTAAATCTGACCTTTTGTATTATGGAATCAATGTTCAGTTTCACAAATATGCTTTTTTGCCTTTCAGTACTAAAAACAAAAATTCTGAAATTCACAGATTTTTCATAGATTTGACATTTTACTGTAATTAAGATCTCAATCTTTGAGAAAAATGCAATGTAGAATCAGTTTGACTAGACTTTTGTTGTTTGCTTTTTATTAGACTAGTACCAATTACTTTTTTGTTTTAGCTGAACTAAGATAGCGTATGTTCTTAGGAAAACATTGTATAACATTTAGAAGTGACTACCCTGGCACACCAATACACTACCATATATCTTGTGGCACTATAAGGCGTTGTTTCTAAGAGCATATGGCATGCTGTGGCAACATTATTTAAGCTCTACTTTTGTGATGCTATTACAGGAAGCTCAGACGTATGCTGAGGACACAGGCTTGCTTTTCATGGAGACTTCTGCAAAGACCGCTATGAATGTCAATGAGATATTCCTGGCTATTGGTAAGCCTACACTTAAACGTTTGCCTCTTTTCACACAAATACTGATTTTTTCACCAGTCACTGCAATGCAGAGCTGTACAGTAAGAAATCTGTAACACAGTTTTATGATTTTAACAGTGCTAAAGTGCATCAGTATCAGATCAGTTTTTTGATCTGTGAATTACGGATGTAGCAATGCACCACAAGACAGTTAAAAATCGATGCACATGTGCCATGATTCGAATCGGTTATTCATTTAAGGTGAATCGATATTTACTTTAAACAGCAGAGGGCAGTGGCGCTATTTCCTTTGCCTGGTTGACGGCACTTCACAAAGTTGCCAGGTAGGGGATTTTCCATCCAGATTTATTTATGTGAGGATACTTTCTTTATTTGTATTATTCATTTATTTATATAATGTTGGATTTGTTTTAAAATTTCATTTTTGTTTTTTACACAATAAGCATTATTTGGCATAGTTTGTACCTACCTCAGAAATAAAAGGGCATTTATTATTTAGATAAATAAAAGATAAGCACAAATACAGTATTTTTTTAAAGAGAAATTATAAAAGGAAACTTGTCGTCATTTGTCCTCAATTTCATTTCGTTTAAAAAAAAATAGGGGAAAAATCGTATCGTGAACCCAGTATCGTGAATTGTATCGCATTGTGGGTACTGTATCGTTACATTTCTACTGTGAATGTATAAGATGCCTGATACTGCATGGATCTTGTAAATAAAACTCTGAAATTGATATTGTATTGAATATGGTTGTCCGGTAATAGGTGCATTCCTGCTACAAGACAACAGCCAACTGAAAAACTGATGTGTGTCTGTCTGAAACCAAAGGAGGTTTTCTGTCCATAGAATTGTGTAATAAGAGGGTGAAGTGGTGACTGCCCTAGGTCTGAAGCTCACTAAGGCCCACCAGGACGCAATATGGCAATCAGTATTCACATTTGTTTTCTAAAGGTAGACAAAAGATGGGCCTTACAGAGAGTCAACAAGTAGTAACCATATTCTTAATACGTCATTGTATAGCACTGATGTCCTTTTATACCTCTAGACAACTAGCTAATAAAATATAAGCAAACTATCAACGATTTGTTTAAAAAAAAAAACTATGCACACTTATCATAATTTTAAGCAATGTGGATAAAATAATTAATATTAGGAAAACAACTGGAATGCACAGGTATCCACATTGCCCTGTTTCCAACATGTGTATGATTAAACCCATTATTATTATACCATTATTATTATGTTTATTATTTGCAGCAAAGAAGATGCCAAAGATGGATACACAAAATCCGACACATGCCGCCCGACACAGGGGAGTCAACCTACAGGACCCAGATGCCCAGTCCAGCCGGAGCTGCTGTGGAAACTAAAAAGCTGCCTACACACCATCAACATCAAAAAGGGAGACCACCCTTTCCCATTGTTCTGCCCTTCACCCATTCACCTCCAAGACTGACATGGAGAGAGAAAGAGTAAAAAAAAAAAGAAACAAAAACACCAAGAACTGAAAAATGAACAGAGAACAGTCTGCTTCAGTCAAGTGTTTGTACTCTAAGAAAAAAGGACTTTGTATATGGCACTTAATAATAGATGTGTTTTTAATTTCAGCATTTTTTCCCAATTGGTTTGTAAAGGAGATAGCAGAGCTGAGATTCCGGCTCTTCAGCACTGGGAGAAAATGCAGCCTTGATCTAAAAAAGGGATGGATTTGGTCTTGTTAGCCCCTGTCTGTTCCCAGGACATACTCTTTTGCTCTTTTTGTGTGATCTTCAGAAATGTATTGTGAAAAAGGCTGCTCTGCCTTGCCTGTTTTTGTTGTCACTTTTTGAAAATAACTAAACAACCCAGCATCTGTAATATGCTAGAATGAATAACAAATACATAATTTGGATCCATTTAAATTCTTCCTTAAGGACCTGTTTATACATTGCATTTAAAAGTGTCTTCAGTAATCGAATTATACCCAGATTTTACTTGACTGCTTAAGAAGCAGCTAAGACACATGATCTAATCACCCAAACCACAATCAGAGATGGTCGGAGACAATTTTTGACTGCAGTAACGTGTAAATAAAATGCATTTTCTGTATCAGCAGTCACAGGCCAAAACAAACCTGCTAAAGTGCTTACTGGCAGGTTAAAAGGGAAAAACAAAGTGCAACATGACAGACAAAACTTTCATAAGGAAATAAATTATATTATTTAAAATCAAATAGTCATTGTCGTAGCTGGTTATTTTAGGCTACAATAGAATAATACTATGCAGATGGAATGATTATATATTCATAATATTTGAAAGAAATTATCTACAATCTCCAAAATACAACCAGTTTTCAAAAGGTTGAAACAAAAAAGACATCGCTGATTTGCAAATCCTTTTTTATGTGTATTTAGCCGGCTTATAGCAGTGTTGAGATTCTTGAGTTAAAATAAATAATCTGCAACAGAGTTTATGAATCACTGCTTTCTGTATTAATGTCAGAATAAAAAATAAATAAATATAATTTATTATTGAAAATGTGAGAATAAACAAAGTTTTAACATTGGTCTGATCTATTAAATGAAATGGTCTTGAAATGGCAGTCTAGCCAAAATTAAGGGAAATAACCCCATCATTTAAAAAAAGGCTACAAATTTTAACTGAACAACTGATTTTCACTGCATGTGCTTACTAGTTTGTATTGTGAAGTAGGTGTATTTTGTTTACATACCTGTGCCCCCCTCTACCCCAAATCTCACTATCTAGTCTTTTCCACCCGCAGATCTTATCAAAGAGAGCCGGATCACAACACTTCTCCAATATGTGTTTAGTCAGCGGTACAGAGCCAGACTAGGCTTCATGTGACCCCATTTAATGAAATGTGTAAACAGGCATAAGGTGCTTAAACACACCCACAAATATTCAACAAAGGTAACAAATAAAAACAGAAGTGCCTATCCTAAGTGTTCTTCATTTTGGGTTTGTTGAAGATGCATTTAAGCTAGCAGACATGAAGTAGTTCAACCCACTGTTTAAAGGTCTTGAGCCTCAGCCCTGAGTCCTCAGTTCTGCTAGTTTTAGCTCTTGACATACCCAGAGCAAGTAAACTGTTAAACACAGCAAGGTCCTTTTGGTGTGTTGGAAGCTAGAACACCAAGACTGGCAGCAGAATTAAGACCGCTTACCTGAATAGCCCCTTTCTATTGTCTTGTTTAATAATTGCTGTTTTTGTCAATTTCTGTGGGAAGAAAATATGTATGAATTCTCTACTTTCTAGTTTATTTAAAATTTGTTTTATTCAGTAACGAAATTGGTTGCCTATGCAGTTTACATTCATGTAGGGAATAAAGATGCATCACATGTGGTGAAGTCATTTGTCATGTCTCTTACAATATAGGTTTTCTGTAAATTAGATTGGATCACTTCTTAGCACTGTTAACTGGAATGTCAAATAAAACAGTTCTTTCTGCAATAAACAGAACGTTGGTCTTCACAGCTGCCCATAGACTGTGACCACAGCAAGTGTTCACAGGACTTGTTTGCAAAACATTGTCAACTTTTCAACCTGAGCAGCACTAATCATAAAAAATCAAGGTAGTGCTGCCACATTTTTTGTAGTCTTGGTGACTAGTATTAAATTTTTCTTTTTTTAATGGACAAGAAAATGGATTTTCATTGTTCCTTCTATCTCCAGTAAATCACGTCTTGTACTACAATTGCAAATGTAAATTAGGCATGTTTTTAGTGACTCTTGAATTACGTCCGACTATGCACACATCTTTTCAGCATGACACGAGTCAAACTAGACCCATTTAAAGTGGATTGACTGTATACTACAGTATTTAGACCTGTTTTTTTTCTTTTTGCACACTTTGTTGTGCTGTAGATTTGATTTTGAATTGATATACTCATCGCTCAACCAGCCAATAGTATTATTCACGATTTGAAAGCTTGATCCCATGGGTAGTGGGCTAGTGTAATTTACTGATGTGCCACCCACGTGCCCTCACCTTAATATATAGGACAAAAGGACAAATGAAGTGATGTTGAAGTGTTTATCAAAAGCAATTAGCTCATTATAATCATATTTAAGCATGTAAAAACAATGGTGTGCTTCCAGAAACAAAATGAAAATATGGTAGTTTCTGTTAGATTCTAAAACTCAAGGTTTTGTCCTTGAATGCAAGAAATTATAGTTTAAAAATAGTTACTAAAAATAAGTAAGAAATCAGCAACTTAAATTTAGAACATCTCTTTACAAAAATGTGTTGTAAACGGAAATGTCAACACTTGACGTAACTGAAAAATAGATTCCCTTCACCTTTTAAATTTGAATCACTCGATCATTTATTTACTCTCTCTGTGCCTAACTGTCCTCATCATCAACCGCTGTGTAAATTATCTGGTTGCGGCGTTTAATTCTGGGTGTGCTGTCTGTGGGATTTAAAGTTTCTTTGGTCTCTCCACTAGAGCGCTTGGGTACTCTAGCTGGTAAGGCAGTTCCTTCTTCTTCTGAGCTCATCTGGGAAAAACAGGCAGAGGGCGGTGTAAAGGCAGATGGTGGTGGAACACTGAAACCCAGATTTGAAGGCTCGTCTGACTCTGGTGCAGCTTTAGGAGCTGGTAAGACGAGTCTACCTGCTGCTGTTCTGTGAGGGCTACTGTCTCTATCACTGTCCTGAGCTCCTACTGGAACCACTGGTACAACTGCATCTGTGCCCTCCTGCTCTCTGTTCCCTTCATCTTTTCCCTTCTCCTCTTCTTCATCCCACTCATCCTCAATGGTGATCTCATCAGGGTTGTAAGAACTGGAAAGAATTGAGGTGTCAGTGGGGTACTCGCTGGGCTCGTCTACACTACCTGAGCTCTGGTTGTCCTCATCCTCCTCTTCACTGGCACCCTCCACAGCTGTTGCAGTGTTATTAGCAGCCTGGCTTGCCAGAGCATAGATGTCAGTCAGGCCAAGAGTGGCACACATCTCTGTGGTCTGGGGGTTTGTGCAGTAGGACGGGGAAGTGTAAGGCAGAGGGCGAGATGGGTCGTAGGCTGGCACAGTCAAACTAAAATTCTCAGGGATGACTAGGTCACCATTTAAAGCGCTCACCACATCTAACATGTCCTCCTTTGAAGCACTGTAGTCCCACCTAAAGAAAAAAAAAAACAATAAGTCTAAATGGAAAACACTGAAAATTTAATGTATGGAATGAAAGTTTTGAATTCAAGGTCTTGGGTATTTGAATTCTTGTGAACTTGATAGGTGTGCTCTTTATCTGGAGTTCTGGAAAAGTGTACTACCATTATTTTTTTCTTTTGAAAGTTTGAATTTGTTTGTTGTGGCCCATTGCTGGATTTCAGTGATGTTGATTTGCATCTGTTGCTCTATATGTGGCATGTATTTGCTTTTGTAATGGATGTACAAGTCGTCTATGTAGAGACCACATAGGGTGTTGGGGGAGGTTTTCTTGGACACTGTTCATTTTAAGGTTGAAAAAGGTGAGCAATAAAATACAATAAAATATTTATTGCAGGACTCCCGTTTCCTGCTCATGGCTCTCAGAAAGGGTTTTATTTATTTTTACTTTCAATTAACCATCAGTTAGAAATGCATTTATGAATAAAAAAATTATGAAATTATGAAACCTGCTTGAAGAAGTGTCATCATTATTTCATTCCTCCATAATGTGTCATGGGCCTTCACGATGTCAAAGCAGATAATTACAGTGTGCTGCTTTTTGTTGAGGGCATCTTGAATGAATTCCTATAACTTCAACAGGTTGTCTATAGTACCCCTTTCTTTTTCTGAAGCCGATTTGGACTTTGTTTAAGATATGGTCTTTCAGGTAAGTCTGATTACCATCTCCTCAATTGTTTTGCTGCGACAGCTGGTCAAAGCTATCATGTAATAACTGCTTGAGAGGCTGTGGTCTTAGGAATCGCTTTTGCACATGCTATGTTGTGGGCTACTTGTATGGTTATGTTGAGTTCTTCTATTGTAAGGTCTTTGTTATATGGCACTGTGTCATCACAACAGAAATTGATTTGGCTTTGGCAAGTTGTTGTGCTATTTTTTATGTGGTTGTTGTGTTTTTTTCCATGTTTTATAAAATGGACCCGTGGATGATCTCCTTTGCTCATGTTTTTTAATTGTACGTGTTTGGGTTCAGGCAATTCTTAGTTTTTCGATGTTTTTGCTGTTGCTTATTTTAATTTATTTTAGTTTTTTATTTTGGATGTTGCTCCACCTTCAGGAGTTGTAGATTGGCTTGTACAAGTTTGCTTCTGCCTTAACGAGTCTTTGTTTCCACCCATCTTTAATTAAAAATTACCCAAAAGATTCTCCAGACATAAATGTACCTATGTATTACTCTGAGACATTCAGGGGTAGTGGTCTATCTCATTAGACATCGACACCACCACCATGTTACACATGTACGTTTGATTGTGTTATAGGAAAAATGTGCAGACATGACAGTGCCTTTTGACATTTAATTTCTTAACATGACAGTGTCTTTTGGTATTTAATTTCTTAGTCATTGTACCTGGTGTAAAGGCCATTATTCTCAGGTGGATGCCAGATGTTTGGCGAGGGCTTCTGAAGATGAGAGGTGGCTTTCAGGATGGCCAGCCACTCTGGATCATACTCCAACTTGTCAGAAGAACCAGGTCTGTCTGCTATCTCAACTATCTGCAACATCAATGTAAAATTATATCGTTTAATAAATGCTAATTGTATTTAGAGTGCTGTGAAAAAGTATTTGCCCTTTACTCAATATCTTCTATTTATGGTAATGGCACATTTAAATGTTACAGATCTTCAAATAAATTTTAATAAATTTATAACCCTAGCTTTTAAATAAGCATTCCATTTATAAAAAATTTATTCAAAACCTACATCATCCATGTAAAAAGTAATTGGGAGTCATGGGAGACAAGTCAGGACTTTGACTCTGCCACTGCAAAACCTTAATTCTGTTCATTTTGAGCCATTCAGAGGTGGACTTGCTTGTGTGCTTTGGGTCATTGTCAAGTTGCATAACCCAACTGTGCTTGAGATTTAGTTAAACTGACAGGCAGACATTCTTATGATTTTCTGACAGAGAGCAGACTTTATGGTTGCATCAATTATGATAGGTCGTCCAGGTGCTGTGGAAGCAAAGCAGCCCCAGACCATCAAACTACCACCACCATGTTTGACTTTTGGTGTGATGATCTTATGGAGGAATATGGTGTCAGCTTTATGCCAGATGTAGCGGAACCCATGTTTTCTAAAAGTTCCACCATTGACTCAACAGTCCACAAAATATTATCCCAATAGTCTTGGAGGTCATCTAGATGTTTTTGTGGTGTTCTTTTTGGTCAGCAGTGGTTTGTGTCTTGCAACCCTCCTATGGAGGCCATTTTTGCTCAGTAACTTTCTTATTATGGAATTGTGTCCACTGACTTTAAAGGGCAGAAGCCTTAGAATTGACATTGTAACCCTTTCTAGACTGAGAGATTTCAATGGCTTTGTTTCATTTGTATTTGAATCTCTTTAAAATGTGGCATAATGTGCTTCCTGAGAACTTCTTGACCTGCTTCACACTGCCAGACAGGCTCTATTTAAGTAATGTTCGAACTTATCAGGTCTGGCATTAATCATGCCTGGGTGTAGTCAGTGAAAGTGAACCTAACTGTGTCAATTGAATTTGGTTAACTGGTTAAAGTAGTAAGCAAAAGGGCCAATTATTCTTCACATAGGGCCATGCAGAGCTGAAAATCATTTTTACTTCAATACATAAAATCTTAATTTAAAAGCTATTAAAAGTAGTTTGATGATCTAAACATTTAATTGTGATAAATATGCAAAAACAGATGATATTGGTTCGTTTTTACAGCACTGCAAAACAACAACAAATTCTATTTAAAAGTATAACTAAATCAGCATCTTACCTGAAGAAAGTCTCTGTGGGGAAGACACTTGTCTAAAGAGAGGAATTTAGTGGTCTTTGGTGCAGCATTACCCTTTCCCTGTGAGCACAAAGACAGAAGGTCTAGCCATAATGCACACACATGTATCAATCACAGTTTATTTTTTATAAGCGTAATGGTTTAGAAAAATACCTTGTGCTGCATCATGGCAGCAAACTTGACGTGCAGATGGGCAGAGAACCAATAGCTGGGCTGCAGATGATTAAGCAGCTCAGCAGCAGCTGGACTGCCTAGTGTACCTGACTCCACCTCTTCACGCAAGAACTGTTTTTTCCTTAGCAGCTGCTCTGTGCTGCCGTAGTGGTAAATTCCCCGTGGCCAGTCATGTGTCATGAAGACATCAATTGGCAACTGGATCTACAGCGTTACAAAGAAGATTCAAAACAAGGATTGAATGGCACATGTCCTCTATGGGTTATTGTGTATGTGAATGAATGGACAGACAGACAGATGCAATCAGAAATATTTAAACCCCTTTAAAAATAAGAATTTATACCTCTAAAGTAATGTTTTTGTTTTAAATTAGCTGTCATGTCACTTACTCAACCTTGCGTAATGTCACTGATTTTAAAACCGACAGTGAGTCTGCCTGACCTAAAGTTGGGTTACAACATGAACAAAACTTTGGAAACTCAATAATGACCCTTAATCTGTAATGTGTTAAAGAAACATTACCCAGTGATGAGTTCTAAACTAAAAAGCTGTCACAAAAAGCTGAGACATTGCAACAATGGGCATACTGTACAATGATTTCCAAGGCCGTGAACATTCCTAGAAACACCTTTGTGTGCATTGTTCAAAAGTTCTAAACTTATGGAGCAGCAGCAAATCTGCCTCAATGTTGGAGAAAGCCTAACATTTCATCCAGAGGCCGTAGCAATCCCATCATGACAACACACAGAAACCAACAAACAGTATATCTGCAACAGACTTAGACAAATGTGTCAAGCATAAGATGATCAGAAGAATGTCTTCATGGCCTGACTCCATGATGCATGGCACTCTGGACCAAGAAGCACAAGGAAAGGTCAACTGGAATACGCAATAAGAAATTTGGACAGGCCTGCTGAGTCCTGAGATTTGTCAGTAATGATGTGGGGATGTTTTTCTTTTGCATATTCTTTATGTCTGGGCAATGGAGCAGGGTGGCAACACTGAAGCCTTTTTCTACAAAGAAAAAACCTCCAAACCTGGCTACAATTCACAAAAAGTGTTTGTTTGTTTATTTGTTAGTTTATTGGGATTTTAACGTCATGTTTTACACTTTGGTTACATTCATGACAGGAAGAGTAGTTACTGATTACACAAGGTTCATCAGTTCACAGGGTTATATCGAACACAGTCATGGACAATTTAGTGTCTCCAATTTACCTCACTTGCATGTCTTTGGACTGTGGGAGGAAACCGGAGCACCCGGAGGTAACCCACGCGGACACAGGGAGAACATGCAAACTCAACACAGAAAGGACCCGGACCGCCCAACCTGGGGATCAAACCCAGGACCTTCTTGCTGTGAGGCGGAAGCAATAATCAAGGTGGAAGCAATAATGAACAGTCAGTCAATTTTGACACAAAACCTTCAGGCCGAAGATGAAGAGGAATTTTATCCTTTATCACAACAACAACACAAAACATACCTCCACATCTACAAAATAATAGCTTCACCAAATGAAGATCAAAGTTTTAGAATTGTCCATCCAGAGTCCAGACTTGAATCCAGTTGAAAATCTGTTGGGTGACCTGAAGAGGGATGTGCACAGGAGATGCCCTCACAATCTGATAGATCTGAAATGCTTTTGCAAGCAACAGTGGGCAAGGTCAAGATGTGCCATGCTGTCTTCTACCCAAAAAGAATAAATAAACCAAATATAAAACCAAAATGTGCTTCAACAAAGTACTAGTTTAAGAGTGCATATTTATGCAAGCACATGCATCCTTTAGTTTTTTTTGTCCCCATTCCCTTCCCCCGAAAAGATTTTAGTTTGTTTTACAATTTCATTCTATTGATTATTGGTCACACTTAAGGTGGAAACAGTTCTAAAATAAATAATCTTGGTCTCAACTTTTTATATCACAAAAACCTGGCGTTTTATATCCACTGTGTACGTGTGGGCATAGTACTGTGCTTAAGTGTTAGACCAGTACTAGCTTTGTTGTTTTCACGAGCTTTAACTGACTACCTATATATATTTTTCTGTCTCTTTATTAAGATACACACAGAAATACATGTACACAAAATAAAAAAAAAAACATCTAAGCACATCTTGGAACTTTTTTTAGGGAGACTGTCTTGAAGTTTTCTGAAGTAGTCTTTTAGTATATTAAACCAGGTTTCTTTAAGGTTTCTTTGAACTCTATGGAGTCCGGTCCATGACTGTCAGTGTTTTATCAGCTGCTTTTTTCTCCAAATATGATACCACTGCATTAGAGGTGTGCTTGGGATCATTATGTGTGCTTTTATCATGATGAAAAATAAAACCATGCCCAAACAGGCACTTTTCAAAGAGAATGGCATGATGAATTAAAAGCAGTCTGTACTTTACAGCATTTATGATCCCATGAGAGAAAATATCACCAACACCACTGGCAGAAGTACAGCCGCAAACTGGGACAGACCCTCCATCATGTTTCACTGATGGGTGCAAGCACTAATCTCGTTGGACCCAAAAATTTCAAACTTGGATTCATCACCTCATTATACTATTTTCCACTAATCTTTATTCCAATCTTTGTGAACTTTAGCATATTTAAGCCTTTTCACCTTGGTCCTCCTCCATCAAAGTGGTTTCTCAGCTGCTACCCTTCCAAAAAGACTATTACTGATCAAGTTCCTTCGGACTGTAGAAGTGTCAACTTGGCATCCCGATGAAGCTGCCAGATCCTGAGCCAAGTCCCTGCTCGACTTCTTCCGTTCTCTCAAAGAAGAAACTCTGAGAAACTCATCTGGTTTTGAAAGTTTACTTGACCTTCCAGTTCTTTTTCTTATCCTTGCCCTTTTCTGATTCTACAAACTTCTTTGTAACAGCCTGCTTGCTGATTTTGCCTTGCTGCTGTAAAATTTTGATTTTTCACCTGTTAAATTCTGTGACATGCAATATTCCTGAAGTGATTATTTTCTTGTGGATTACAGTATATATATGGGTCACTACATTTTTCTTTATAAACTTCAATCTTCCTTTATGACCTTACCTGTTTAAGTTTAAATACATCACTGTTCCTAATGTGGTAGACACTGCGTAATGTTTCTTGGTTGTATGGTGGAAACTCATAGTGCCCTGTAAACAAAAAAAAATTTAATGCCAGCACCCTGGTTATAGAGCTAGTATGAGGCAGTATTTTGATGATTTACCTCACCTTTTCTGTAATCATGGCTTTTAAAAATTCCTGAAAGGCCACCGATTCTTATACCTTTGTAGCGAACAATGCCAGCATAACCTAGGGGGAAAAAAAGAAGCAAAATAGTCATTTTAAAATGTGAACTGCTTGAAAAATAGACTGCTTAAAAACAGATTTAACATGAACATACACAAGTTCAGCTAAAAATGGCCAATTTCAATGTTAACAATGCAACATTTTTATTAATTGTTCCAATGCCTGCACAAGCCATATTAAAGTTGGAATAATGAGTGTGAAAAAACACATATAAGCATTCCGAATTCATTTATTCATGTAAATTAATATATGTAAATTAAATAGTAGTTTATTTGACAAATGTGACAATCATATGGATTGTGTTTCTTCTGAAAGTCCTGTAGAAAAAAACTGATAAAAAATGATTATCAAAATTGCTTAATATGGAAGTTATGATGCTCCTGCTAGCATAAACCAAATCCCAAATCAAATCTTAGTTTGTATTTCTGTGCACTGCATACAACTGGTACTGGTTCAAGTTTTTCAAAGTATAAAAACTTTTCATATTTGACTCCTCAAAAAACTGTGCAAAACTGCACAGAATGCACAAGCACCTGAAAGCATAAAATGCATGGAAAAATGAGGCACAAAAGCATGGCCAGTTTGTAATAACAAAACAAACAAACAATTTAAAATAGTGCTGGATTTATGGAATAGCTTGTTCATAAGTAGTTATTTGGTTTGTATTAATCTATCTGTGGTAAGCATGAGCGCACAGTGGAAGTTTGATGAACTGTGAACTATGATTATTATCACTGGGTACTGTGTTTAATTCACATCGTCTAACTGTATTGCAGATTTGTCATTTTCATCTTTTGTCACATCAGTAAATATGTTGCAAAAGTGGCAAATACTTCCAGAATGAACATAAATTGCAAATATTGAATTTAATGTATAAACTGTATATATTTGATTATGTTTCTTACATGTTTTTGGAACCAAGTAACTAAAAAGATCATCAACAGATGAATTATCAAAATAATTAGTAGTTGCATCCCTAATAGAAAATGTCAAATATAATAATAAACAAGAATAAAAAAAATAAATAAAATAATAAAAATAGAAACAGAAATTACCTAAAAATAAAACATAGGCTATAAAATTTAAGATAAGATTTTTAAATGTACTTGCCATTATTAATTTAACCTATTTAGCTAGTAATTTAAATAATCATCAAACATGAAGTAAAAAGAGCATAGAATACAAAGCACACACATCTTACCTAGATAGTATATATTTGGAGCCACCCAGCCTCCATAAGGAAGTTCTTGCAAATGATTAGAAGCTTCATGGTTGCCACCAATGAAGATGGTCAAAACAGGTGCTTTCTTCTCCCCAGAATAGTACCTTTTACAAAAAGTGCAGGATATCAAACTAAATCAACAATAACCTTTTCCTAGCCTGGTGCTTTTTTTCTCCAGGACCTGGCTAAAGTTTTAGTAGTGTGTGCTGAATTTCACACTGGCTGACTTTTACATTTGTAAATCAAATAACTTAATGCAGATTTAGTCAATGTAAAAGCTGATTTGCTTTTCAATTAAAGCAGCATTATGGAGACATATATTTTGGTTTACAGATAACAAATAGCTGTAAAATATGGAAAAATTTTGGCATATATTTACACAAAAGCAATGTGGCAAATAATGTAAACACAGGCCATTCTGAATGAGTAAAAATTCCCAATATTAATAAATAAACTACATTTAATTTTAACTGTGCAGTGTTACATTACTTTGCGTGCAAGATCTAAACGTATTTTTATGATTTGTTATAGCAATGTACTTTTGTGTGTTTTAAAAACATTTTACTAGCATTAGTGATGGCATAACGCTGCATTAATTTACCCTGTAAGTGTTAATATAGCAGTAATACATAGCAGGGCTGCACTACTTGATTCAGTAAAAATTAGATTTTAAAAGGATTAATGATAATAAATGATAGAATGCATTTATTTTGGTCAATAAATACGAATGTAACTTGCAAATAAAGACAACGTGCTTTACGTTGTTAAAAACATAAATCATGCATTTTCATTGACATAAATGATAACTAGCCACGTTGGCGTTTACTTACTTATAAAATGTCTGCATGTGCCTGTACTTAGGTGGCACTGCCATGCACTTTAGGTCCCCCTCATTCCGCACAGCCTGAAAGTCTCCACAGCACAACAGCAGATCCACCTTCATGCCTTCCTTCTGCTCCAGGTAACCAATGGTGTCGTATATCTTGTCCAGCTCGCCATGACAGCAGCCTTCCACAGCTATTTTCATGTTTGGAGGTGATAATGGTTTTTGACAGGCAGAAAAATGACTAACAAGCTTGTTAGAAGATCCTGCTGATTACGAGCAACTGTTTTATTAGATTCAAGGTGTCTTAGTCACACACATCACTACCAAAAGCTGCAGTCCCTCCACACATTTGTTGACAGAGAAGGATGGCTGTGGAACAGAAGAAGCTATGGTAAATTAGTTGTTGATAATCAAACAGCTTAATTACTATAAACTTTATTAACTGCGCTTCATAACACTTATTACCGTATATAATGCACTGTATTTATATTAGTGTACTTGTATTTGCTGCAGCACTAGACGAACTGACACGAAGCCACAGTACTACAGCGAGCTAGCCAGTTAGCTTGGTGCGTGTTATATGTTTAATGTTTACAAGCGACCAATATTCAATAATAAACCCCACAGCTTCGTTAAAGCGCCGCAATTCTACAATAAATGTCCTTGTATGCACATACCTGTAAGAAATATTTGTAATTGTAATTTTGCTAGGAGCACTCAGCTAATGAAAGAAGCCTCCAGCTAATGAAAGAAGCCTCCAGTAACCTAAAACTGCACGCATGCGCAGTCCGGTAGCTCGCCTTCCTCAAAGTAAATTTATTTTGCTCTCAAAATGCGCTTTCCATCAGGATTATTAAACATTTAAAAGGCCAAAAAAGAATTCACTGTTGTTTTGTAAAAAATTTTTTTAGCTGCGAACAGTATTCTGCTGCAGTCTTATTTAATTACTGATTTTTGTTTTCTAACCACTTTGTCATGATTGATGTGTTGGTGTGTCCGGTACCATACAAGACATGGACCACCAATTCGCCGCAAGGCACCACACTCTTACACACCTTCAATCACTCACACCTGTGGGCAACAACAGTCAAAACAACTACATATTTGGGTATGACACTGACACTAACTCATACGCAACGTTTTATTCTTCAGTCTAAATTGTGCCACAGCTGGTGTAGTGGACACTGCAATGCAACATGTCTGGAGACTGCTGGAATTAAGCCCTGCCTACAATCATCTCTCTGTTGCATGTTTCTGCTTATTTTCCTTTTAGTAATTAGCTTTTCTCAAACTTCTTTAAAAATGTGGAGGGTAAATGAATTGGTGCCCTGTCCAGGGTGTATTAGTAGTGTTTCTGCGTGGTGCCAGACCCACCGTAATGACTGACCAAATTATGTGGTCAGTGAATAAATGAAAGAATAAAATGTTTTTTTTTTTTACAGATATGCTTTGCTAACGGTTTGTTGTTATTTGCTTGATTCCTGTCATGATTGACTATGTCTGTTTTGCCTAAGCCATGTGCTGGATTGATGTCCTGTCCCTGTGTTGCTGCCTTGTGTCCAGTGTATAATGGAGCCAGACCCTTTGGCTTTATTCAAGATAAAATGGTACAATTTTTAAAAAAGTTTAATGCAATGCTTTTCACATCCGTTAATAGAATACTCAAGCATTTTACAACATTTTCTACATTATATGTTGTGTATGACAATTAAGACAATTTAAGCACCATATTTAAAACCCAGCTGTAATAGACATATGTCGTGAAATATGTTGTTAGCAAAATTTCTTAGAATTTTTTTTTTTTATTATTTTATTTTATTATTTTTATTATTCAAAATATTAATAATAACCCGAGTGTTTTTTCAAACAACAAAAGGTGGCTATATGTGCAGAAGATTTATTATTAATGACTAAACTATTTAGTAAAACGAACTGTAAATAACTTCTTTGATATAAAATAATTATTTGTTTAATACTAAAACTTAAATTTTATACAAACTTTTTTCACAGTAATATTAAAACAAATAATAAAATAACAAAATAACGAATTAACTCTAAGCGTGTTTGTTTTCTGGGGAAAAACAATCCCATTAGACAACTTTTATTTCTCATCAAGCATGGCTCATTTTCAAATGACAGATGTTGTCTCAAATCGCATAATTCTTGCTATCTAGTGCACTTTTTTTTTTACCATAGTCAACATTCTATTATAATATGTATATAATAATATAATATTATAACAGCTCATTTTTTTAAATCATGCAATGCATGCAAGTATGTTGAACGTATGTTGGTGTCCAAACGATATTATTTCTGGGATGCCAAGCCCTCCTGAACACACTTAGGAGTGTGCTGGAAGTAGGGAGTATAGTGTTTTTAGGACACGTGGGCAGTGTGGAAAGTGCTTCTCTGAGTTGTGTTTTTCGGTCAGGGCAGAGAGACATGGCGTGTCTTCTGGAGGCCCCTCTGCGCATCAGCGTGTTATCTGTAAGTACCAAGCTAATTCTCCTACAAACGTAATGCTTTTATGCTGCTTATTGCTCAGCATGATCAATCTGATTGTGTTTAATGTAAAAATTAAAATTACTGTCAGTGTGAACCTAGTGTGCTTGAGTAAATGGCTTTGAGTCTTCACAGAGCTGGTCACACGGAATGAGTTGCCGGCGTGCTAAGCTTACCGACCTGCACTGCGAGTCCAGGACAGTGTTTTATATTAATGTGCTGGTGCAAATGTCTTATTTTAATATAAAATAAATTAAATAATGAGTATGAGAATTGAAACCAGAAGAGGCTATTAGGCTAAATACCATTCTAGCAACGTTAGTTAAGTTGAATACCCTTAGCCTTGTAGCTTACTGGCTTCCAGTTGTTGGACTTGTGGGTCCGACAGAAATTAGTTTTATTTCACAAATGTTAAGTTTTTTGGTACACAATAGATGAACAGATACACTTATTTATATAAAAAAAAACCCCACACCGGTTTCTGCTGGTTATGTGCGGCTGTCAGGTTAGCATGCTAACTGAAAGGAGCGGCTACAGTGATGAGGAAACGCCCCCCGTTTTGTTGCTTTTGAAGTTTAAATACTAAAAAACTATGATCAAGCGGTGCTGAATCACAAATCAGCTGCTTATGCCACATGTAGTGCAAATACGTTAAACATCATCTTAGAACCATGCAGGAAAGTGACATGTTCCTCAGCGTGAAAACCATTTCTCAAATGTTTATTGAAATGTAGATATTTAATGCAGTAGCGTTCGGGCGGCGAAACGGTTTGTTAGGTAAGCCCAGTGTAGGGCACCCTGCAAGGGGAAAAGGGCTTTAGTATCACATGGCTAACAGTGATTTTAAGGAGATCACTATCTAGGTAAAGCCTTTGCAAAAGTGTTTTTTAAATAGTTCTAAAAATGAGCATGATTACCCCCACAGACTTTGTGTTTCAGAAAGGTAAACAAGGCAAAACACTTTGCATGTAGCTAAAAGATATTGACCAATGAGAGATGACCAATAAATGAACCAAAAATGTTTTTTTAAATATTGTTTTATTTATTTAACCTATTAAGCTCTGACTGGTCACTAACAAATAAGTAACACAAATAAGCGCAGTTTTTATGATTTTACCAAATAATATAACAAAGAATTGCAAAGTAGATGTTTAACTGACACTAGTGGCAGTGTCAGAGGGAGGGCAGCCGACTCCTTCTGCTGCAACACTGACTACTGTGTAGTCAAGGCGTTGATAAAAGCAGTAAAAAATACAGAGTGAGTAGCATGGTCTTCTGTACATATTAATAAACCGCCACTGTACAGTGTAAAGATGCGACTCATATTTTAAGAAAAGCATATGCTAGTTTGCTGTTCTTGGCCAACTTGGGTGTTGTGCAAACAGTAGAGGTCACCAGAGTATATCTGTATGGGACAATACTTCTTCATTCCTTTGATTTTATTAGATTTTTTTTTTTTTTTTTTTTTTTTTTTTTTTATATTTTAAATGTTAATAATATGTGAATCATTTGATCAGTTTTAATGAACAATACCCTCTTTTTAAACTATGTACATGCCAAACATCCCAGTTACAATGAAATGAAGGAATTTATGCATACTACATAGTATGGAGAAGTAATAACTGTTATACCCTATGCACTGAATTGAGAATTCAGTTTATACCTGTGTAACTAAGAACATAAATCAGCAGTTCTATATTAAGCATGTTACTATGGAATAAACAGTGGACCAACTATTCAATAAATAATTATTTTGATTAGTTGTTGCAGCCCTATTAGTATTTCTTCTTTTTCCCTGCACTACAGTTTAAGGCATTACTGTTTTAGTATAGGGCAGTCTATACCTCATCAGGTCACATAGAATCTGCTGACATTAGTTAGCAGGACTGGCCTTTGATCTTAGTGATGATAACTGCTGGTATAATTGTTTGCACAGACTAAATTTGGAAAGGCTTTAGATCTCTCAGTGTCTTGGGTTTGTTTACTGTGGGTGCCATGTGACTCTTAGAGGCTCTGTGCTGTCATATGACTGTCAGAAGTCCTCATACGAAATCAACTGTTTTTGATAAGGCATGAGTGGGAAGTAGAATTCCAAATGCTGCATACTAGTGTTTGTGTACATATCCAGGAATGCTAGAGTGATTTGCACTATTTTTTGTTAACAAGAAGCTTTCAAACATTAGATGACTCAGCCCTATCTCTAGTACTGTTGCTTACACATGGTAGCATGGTATGCCTGGGTGATATTTGAGCCTTACTGCTTGCTCCAGAGCAACAGGATATGTCACCATGCTAGTGTTCTTGCAAAGTAATCTAAATGCTTACTTTCTTTCTAGAAGATTCCGGGCCTGCTAAGGCCCGCAAACAGATCAGGTGTCAGATGATTCTTTAATGACCAAGAGAGCTGGCGATGGCTGAATTCAGTGCTCACAGTGGGCAGAGTGCTAGTTTGCTAGCTTATGAACTGCTGCAGTTTTGTGTTCTAGGGTTTAAAGTGGGGTAAAAGAACTGACGCTTGACTTTTTCTTTACTATGCAGGAAGTTACAGCCACCAGTCGTCATTATGTTGACCGGCTCTTTGATCCCGATCCAGAGAAAGTGCTGCAAGGTGTCATGTGAGTATGTGTAAAAAAGATTTTTGTGTTGTACACAATGAAACGTAAATGTAGAGAATTAAATAAAACAGACTGCCTTTTGCCCCACCATAATCCACCATAATGTAACACTTATCACTGGATACGTCTTATTCTCACCTTATGTGAACAGTGAATTCAGAAGGTATCTAGACTCCTTGACTTTTTGCAGACTTTGTGTTGTGAGTTTAATTTTGAATAAATAGAAATGCTTTTTCTACCCTTCAATCTCCACCATAATGATGAAGTGAAAAGACGGGTACAGTTATGCATTACATTACATTTGTACTGGCAGCTTCATACCGCATATATGTCTGTGGTTCAGAAATCTTAATTGGAGCATGAGACATAGTGGATTTGACAGGACATAACAAATGCAACAGCTTCCTGGGTGCAACATGTGTATCCCAAATCTCTTGTATACAGTGATAAATGATTGCAAAGCCAGGCGTATAATGGTACAAGACTTATATAATCTATAATACAGTACATATATCTTGATATTTTATGGATAATGTTTATGATGTTAAAGAGGCCCGCTCCAATCAATCAGCTGGTCAGGATGTGTCCTAGGTTGTATCTCTGTCAGTCCCTAGAAAGCTTTGGCTCAAGGTCAATCAAACAGCAGTTCCATCTGGTTGTTTGAGTATATCACCTTTATAGCCATAGTAGGGCTGGACGATATATCGAGATTTTATAAAATATCGATATATTTTCATACGCGATATAAGATAAGACAATATCGCATATATCGATATAGATGTTGCGTTCCAGTTAGATCAGACAGTTCGTCTTTCTCTTCTCCCAGTTTGTCTCTGCACATGTTCACCTGCCCCGCCCCTCTCCCTCACTGAACACAACTCGCCCCTCCCCACCGCTTCACCAGTAAATCCTGCAGGCAGCGGTAGCATGGAGACGGATCAAGACATGACAGAAGCTACCGAGGAGGAGCTGCTTACTAAAAAGAAAAATAATGACTCTTTTTGGAATTATTTGGAGATGGTTCGTATTCAAAGTGTCAGATGAGCAGCAGAATAATGTATTCTGTAGAGAATGCCGAAAACAAGTCCAGACAAAAGGTTCCAGCTCCGTGTACCTTTGGTCATTCGTTTTCACTTCAAATCCCAAAGTTAAAAAACAAGAAAATGAGTCGTTATTCGTTTCAAAAACCAATACAAGGGCATGCACGCGCTGACATGTACGTATTTACTTCACATTAAGTGTTGAGAAAGTAATAATAACGTAACGGTGCGTCTCCTGTTGTTCTGACTCTTGTGTTTGTATATGTGATGTGCATATACTTGCTCTATCTGTAAATACAAACATTATGGGGATTTCTGTACTGGATGTTGTACGTGGTTGTGTTAGTTTATACTGGACGATCGCCCGACGTCCGACATGTCATTTATTTATTTATCTTCTATTATAGTATTTCTTGTTGTCGGCCAATAAACAACCAAACATTATTAAATTGCATGAACTAACTCTGCAGTAAACAAGGAGCAAACAGCAATTAAACAACAAATAAAGCTGTTAAATAATAATAAAGTGCATGAAGAAGAACGCTGATTAAAATGCATTAAATGTTGTAATAGTTACATAGTAACATGAACGATTAGTTCTGCCTGTATTACAGAACTGAGTTCTATACGTAAAAAAAAAAAATTAATATAAATGTTATGGCGACATATACCTAAAATAATGTATAAAGTCCAAACATGGGGGGGTGGGGGGTTAACGAGGGGTTTACTTTAACAGGGTTTTACTTTTAATGTCACACAAGCTCAGCCGGAAACCGTGTCATTCCGACATCTTCCCTACACACTCGCTCCCTGCGCCCTATAGTACACTTAACATTCTTAAAGGGCCAGACAATATATTTGTAATTCACATTACACAACAGGAGATGCCTTAGAAAACAACTTTTTTTTTTTTTTCTTAGAATAGCTCTTTTTTTTTTTTTAAGGAAAAATAGTTCTTGTGTAAAGCTTCCCCAGCATGAATATTAATAAAAGTGCCTGTAAAAAAATTGGAACATGTAGCTTTGTCTCAGAAGTGTCTTTTTGTTATTACCTTATGGGATAAAAAAAATATAGAGATATATATCGTATATCGCCGTTCAGCAAAAAATATCGAGATATTATTTTTGATCCATATCGCCCAGCCCTAAGCCATAGTACACATGCACTGAAGGTCTGAGGCCTAGTGCATCCACATGTTGTGCTTTGAGGTGGCTGGGGAGTAAGGGTGATATGGCTAGCAAACATAACCCTAAAAGAAAACTGACGGACAACATAAATGACCTAGACCCAGCTACCAGTTTTCCCCCCTCCTTCATAAGTGAGAATTGGCCAAAGTTCATCTTAATGGAATCTGCACCAAATGAAATGCTCCTGGTCAAACTTTCATTGCTCTTTAAAAAGGTATCATGTGCATATCGGGATCAGTGAAAGATTTCACAAAAAGCTCAAAAAAGGTGCAAGCCTATAACCTTTTACACTTTCAAACATTTCTTGGTATCTGCATAAAGGTGTTTTCCCCCATTTTACCCTTCACAGCTGTAAAGGAGCCATCCACTGCAGGGAACTGCAGAAGCCCCAGAAGTTGCGGGGAACTGCAGAAGCCCCAGAAGTTGCACATCAAAACATAACCAACTTCAAACAGATAACAATCAAGCGACAAATCTATTATAACTTACACAGACATAATTTAATACCCAACTGTGGACATGGAGCTTTATATATGGTGAACAGGGTCACAAGCTACCCTGTTCAAGGGCACCCAAGTGCAGAATCTGCGAGGGCCCCACACTGCCTAAGATAAAGCCTGCCTAGCCTGGACCAAAGAAAAGGAAATCCAGAAGATCAGATAGACAAAGTTAGTCGGTCATACAGAAGCACGAAATCTCGAATCCCCCAACTTTAAATTCACAAAATGCTTTGCAGCAATGGTAAAGACAACCCAATGAAGTGTATGCCAAACATCACTTACATGGCTAAATAAGGATAAACCACAGATCACTAACTTTTATGTCTTAGGTCCCCCTAAAGTCAAGAACCCGCCCATTATATAGGACTGCTTTATATGTGGCTGATAATTGGTGTCGTGAGCCACCACCTCTGTTGGGAATACTGTACAGTATAACTCTGCTAGGCATAGTACATTAGCTGAAATAGTGCTTATTTCCATGATTGCAGTTTTGTCTAAAGAGTTAGCTTTTAGTCTTATCAGACTTGAGAAACTTTCTCCTCATGTTTCATCTTCTTTAGCTAATTCCAAGTGGACTGTCATATACCTTTTACTCAACAGTGTTTTCAGTCTTGCTCTTTTGCCATAAAAACCTGATTTGCTGTGGTGGTTGTCAGTCCAATTCAGTTTGATGGTGAAGAGCCACAAACAGTTTCTTGGACTTCATGCAACAGGTGACCTGCCACAAATTGCAGTAATTGGACACATCTTAAGATAAGTTAAGCAAACAGGATACACCCGACCACAGTCTGGAGTTCGAGAGCAACAGGTCTGAAGACAGTTTTTGATTTTCAATTCAAAATTTTATTCACTTCATCATTGGGTGTTTAAGTGTAGATTGATAGGTAAAATGAGAATTATAAAACGGATAGTTCCGGTCCTAAAATCTGTTTGGCTGAGCCGCGTTCGAAGCCGTTGTAAAATCCCCGATAAACGCACACCTATGACCACCTCACATCATTCCATATTAATACACCACTGAATAGAAAAAATTTATGTTATTTTCGCCCTCATGTTGCCTAGCACTGTTAATCGAACTATTTTGCGTCGCGGAAGAATGCTTTATTGTAAGTTTATACACAATAAATACATTTATGAATTAAACATTGTTGTATTTATTATATTTTATGTTGACCGCCGTTTTATAAAAGCAATAAGCCACTCGAGACCGTGCATTACTGTTATGATTTTAGCACGGGGAAAGAAGTTTTAGGCACTCCGCTTCGCGTCGTGCCAAAAACGTCATCCCCGTGCTAAAATCACAGTAATGCACGGCCTCTCGTGGCTTATTGCTTTATTATATCCATGCCAAATCAAACCTACACCACAATAAAGTGCACATAAACTCAAGTAGTCTGATTCTCTGAATCTGACGTATTCAGTCAAGCCGGAAAGTCTACACACCCTGTTCACCTTCTCCATGTTTTATTACGTTACAAACTCATTCTATAATAGATTAAGTTCTTTTTTTGCCTCAAACATCTACACACAGTCACCATTAATTACAAAGTGAAAACAGGGTTTAGAAAATATGCCATTTTGTTTTATTGACAAATTTTTTTTATTTAGGGGTTACATATCTGTACACACCCTTAGCCTAATCCTTGGTTAATGCACCTCTGGCAGCAATTACAGCTTCAAGGCGTCTTGGGAAGGAAGCTACGAGCTTGGCACACTTGTTTCTGGACATTTTTGCCCATTCCTCTTGGCATATCCTTGCTATTTTCATCAGGTTGGATGTCGGTACACAGCCATTTTCAGCTCCTTCCACAGATGTTTGATTGGATTCAGGTCTGGGCTCTGGCTGGGCCACTCAAGGACATTCACAGACTTTCTCCAAAGCCACTCCTTTGTTCTCTTGGCTGTGTGCTTCGGGTCGTTGTCATGTTGGAAGGTAAACCTATGCCCTAGTCTGAGGTCCAGAGCGCTCTGGAGCAGGTTTTCTTTATGGATCTGATATTCCTAGATCAAAAACTCTCCTTTAAACCCCACATCCAGTACGTAAAAAACAAATGCCAAAAAACACTAAACATCATAAGAGTACTAGCCAATACTAGATGGGGAACAAATTTCCACCTGCTCAAACACCTGTACAAAACACTTGTGTAACCCAGACTGGACTATGGCAGTATCATATACGGAGCAACCAAAACGACATACCTACAACCTATAAACACAATTTACCATCAAGGACTAAGAATGGCCCTAGGTGCGTACAGAACATCTCCCGTAGAAAGCCTATACGTGGAAGCAAATGAAACACCACTTCATCTACGACGACAAACTCTGGCACTGAAATACACTATCAAAATCTACGGGAATCGATCAAATCCAGTCCACCAAGCCATATTTAGAAATCACTTCGAAAATCAATATGAGGCTAAACCGACACAAATCCGACCACTAGGACTCCGTATTAAACCGGACCCGGAAGCCCTAGAGCTTCACATGGATTTACTGAATTAGACCCATCAGCTAATACCCCCCTGGGACTATAAAACACCAAAAATCATACTGAAACTGGCGGGAAAACAACAGCAAAACACCCACCCAAATGAATACCACCGTTTATTCCTAGAAACCAGAGAATGTTTCCCACACCATATGACAATCTACACAGACGGAGCCAAAACTGAAACAAGAGTCACAGCAGCAATCACATCTGCAAACTACCAACGCAGCATACAATTACCAAACTACAGTTCCATATTCTTCACAGAAGGCTATGCTCTATTATTAGCCTTATTTTTACAGACTCAAAATCATGCCTAAAAGCCTTGGAACACCTTGACACAGACCACCCAATTATTTCTGAAAAACTGAGAAAAGATAAAGAATTAAAAGAACAGGAATATAATGTAGTCTACTGCTGGACCCCAGAGACGCCTTTCCAAATATCTTCTCATTCTTTAAAAACAAATGGCAGAATGAATGGGACAGTAAACCACAAAACAAACTGTACGAAATGGAGCCAAAAGTAGGACAAACCTACACTAGAATGGACATTCGACTAAATCAAACCATCCTCACAAGATGCCGAATCGGACACACTAAGCTAACACACAAGCATCTCCTCACTAGGGAAGATGCTCGAACCTGCCATCAATGTAAAGAGAGACTAACAATTAAACACATACTGATAGACTTCTAAACTCAGAAAGACAGGTTTTTTAATGAAAACGAGCGAAATGTGCTTAAATCTGCAACATCAGGGAAATTTTTTTTTTAACATATTTAAATCTAAAACATCTTTTATAATTCGTTTTAAATGACATAAAGTGAAGAAGCAACTTGAGTACCGCCATATAAATGACCCCAGTGTGTTGGTACAGTGCTAAAACTAATCAATCAATCTTTATGGATCTCGTTGTATTTAGCTTCATTCATCTTTCCCTCTATCAGGACTATTTGCCCCGGTCCCGCTGCTAAAAAATATCCCCACATCATGATGCTGCCATGCTTTACTGTAGGGATGGCATTAGCTGGGTGATGAGCGGTGCCTGGTTTCCTCTAGACGTGACGCTTGGTATTCAGGCCAAAAAGTTCAATTTTGGTTTCATCAGACCAGAGAATCTTGTTTCTCATGGTTTGAGAGTTCTCTAGGTGCCTTATGGCAAACTCCAAGCGAGCTGTCATGTGCCTTTTACTAAGGAGTGGCTTCTGTCTGGCCACTTTAAGATAAAGGCCTGATCTTCTGATAGGTTCTCCCATCTCCCCAAGGATACGCTGGAGCTCTGTCAAAGTGACTCTTGGCTCACCTCCCTGGCCAAGGCCCGTCTTCCCCAATCACTCAGTTTGTCCGTGTGGCCAGGTCTAGGAGGATTTTTGGTGGTTCCAATTTTCTTCCATTTACGAATGATTGTGGCCACTGTGCTCTTTGGGACCTGTAAAGCTGCAGCAATTTTTCTGTACCTTTCTCCAGATCTATGCCTTGACACAATCCTGTTTCTGAGGTCTGCAGATAATTCCTTTGACCCCATGGCTTGGAGTTTGCTCTGATATGCACTGTCAATTGTGGGACCTTATATAGGCAGGTGTTGGCAATCCCCAATCATGTCCAATCAATTGAATTTACCACAGGTGGACTCCAATTAAATTGTAGAAGCATCTCAAGCAGTATCAGTGAAAACAAAATGCACCTCAGCTCACTTTTGGGTGTCATATCAAAGGGTGTGCACGCTTGTGTACATATTATATTTTACATTTTGATTTTTAATAAATTAGCACAAATGTCTAAAAACCTGCTTTCACTTTGTCATTGTGGGCTATTGTGTGTAGAATTTTTTAACAAAAAATGAACTCAATCTATTGTAGAATGAGTCTGTAATCCAATAAAACGTGGAGAAGGTTAAAGGGGTGTGCAGACTTTCCGACTTGACTGTATATAGAGTAATAATACATGTCTGTATTGGCCAGTGATAGCTCAGTGGTTAAGGTACTGGACTAGTAAACAGAAGGTTGCCGGTTCAAGCCCCGCCACCACCAAGTTGCCACTGTTGGGTCCCTGAGCAAGGCTCTTAACCCTCAATTGCTCATTGTGTTCCGCTCACTGTGTAAGTCGCTTTGGATAAAAGCGTCTGCTAAATGCTGAAAATGTAATGTAAAAATGTAAATGTCTTTTGCCTATAAGCAACACATGCTTTTATACAGACATAATACCAAATGATGTAATAGTGTTTTAAAAACAAAACAATGGACAAAACCATTAAAAGAGGTTAATTGTAATTGTATTCTCCTGATTTGGTAATTACACTCTGCTAATTACAATAAAGTTTAAAGGAATTAACTTATTTTCCTTATGAACAGTGACATGAAGAATGCAGTCATTGGAAATAACAAACAGAAGACAAACCTAATTGTCCTGGGAGCTGTGCCCAGGTACTTAAGGTTTTATTCTCTTATTATCTTGAGGGTCTTATTCTATATCTATAGCAGTGTGTTCTGTAATTTTGTGACTTGTATGCATTCAGCAACTTGGGTGGTGATGGATGGTGTATATTCTACACTACCGGTCAAAAGGTTTAGAACATAAATTTTTACAGTTATAACTGACATTTGCATAATAATCTGTAATGGTACAAATGAACAAAAGTAAGGTTAAAAAGTAAAAATAATATGAAATTTTAACATGGAACGCAACAATAGTTTGAATTTTAGAGTTAAACCAAAGGGAACACATCATTGTTTAACAATTGACAGCTGCTCTGCAGCACAGAAAGTCAATTAAGCTTTAAAAGTTGATGCAAACAATTTCTACAGGTGTCCCAACTTTTGTTGATTACTTACAAATCATCTGATTCTGTGTAAGCAGTGTTAGAACACACTGTATTACAACAACCCCCTATTGCAGGATTTGGACAGTATTGCACAGCAGGACATAGAACATTGGAAGAAGTTATTATGGACTGATGAATCAAAATGTAAAATATTTGGTACATCACACAGGGATTTTGTATGCCAAAGAGTAGGTAAAACGATGGTTCATCAGTGTGTGCCATCAATTGTCAAACATGGAGGAGGAAGCTTGATGGTCTGGGGCTCTTTTACAAGATCCAGAGTTGGCGACTGGCACAATGGACAAAAAGGGCTACTCCTAGTTGGTCAGGGGTTCATATTACAGCAAGACAATGACCCAAAACATAATTCTAATTTATGTCAGAACTACCTTAGAAGACCTGAACAAGGTGGTAGACTTCAAAGAATGAAATGGCCTGCAGTCTTCGGATTTAAACCTAATTGAGCTTGTTTGGAATAAACTGGACAGAAGGGTGAAAGCAAAGCTACCTGCAAGTGCAGCACATTTGTTGGGACTTCTGCAACAATGTTAGGAAGAACTGTCTGACCAATATCTAAATGCCATTGAAGAAAGAATGCCTCGATTATGTTCAGCTGTTCTATCTGCAAGTGGTGGCGTCAAAAATATTGATTAAATTTTGTCAAACAATTTTTTCATGATTGATTTTTAAGTTGTTTATTTGTTCTATGCTTTTATTTCAAAGTACATTTGAGACAAACTGTGCATATCTTAATAAAATTGGGAAAAAAATAGTCTAAAACTTTTGACCAGTAGTGTATGTAATGAAAAGTGTATAAAGTGATTTTAACCCTTTTATTAAATGGTCTGCAAACTTTGAAAATGCACACATGCATTATTACACACAAAAAATAGGTTCATAGCTCAGAAGCATGAGCTCCACCTCTATGTGCTTTGGACCACAAATGACCCACAAGCCACAGGTTTAAAACTGTGCAGTTGCATTTTGTCATTTACCTCTGTGACATGGCCTTCTTATTTCTGTACACATAACTGATCATCGATTAGAGCTGACAGATCTAAAGTAATCTGTACGAACAATTGTCCATTTATACATAGTACATGAATAATGGGTCATGACAAAAGCTCTTATGCTATGGGCAAATTTACAAGGATTATGGAAAAAATCATCCCTCAATTCTGCCAAGAATTGGAAGCAGCTGAATAAAAAGTGTAAATGTTTTAGTCAGACATGCCTTACGTTGCCATTTATTAAAAAACACTTGCTAAAAATGTGCATCTCAGAGCCTGACTAAAGTTTGTTGCTGATCACATGGATGAAAAGAAAAGTTTTTGTAGGAGAGTTGTTCCACAGTTTGGTGACATTATACATGGTGATGGTAAAATTTGATGCCTGTTTGGCTGCCAGCGAAACTGGTGCATTGCTAAATGTGATCAGAAAAATTAAGAAGAAAATATTACACAATTCTTGAATCTTGCAATCAAATGGCTGCTCAAGCAGGACACTGACATAAACATTTAAAAACTGATTTTAACAGCTTAAATAAAGTTTTTGAAAGATTGATAGATTATTTTAGAGTTGTGCCTGAAGCTTGACTATCAAAGCTTAACATACCACATATTTAGTGTACTGTATGTGTATTTTTTACTCAGCAGATTTTATGAGCATTTTAGAAAACTCACATGCTTATGGAAGAATGAAGCACAGCAGGAAAATGTCAATAAAAAAAAAATCATAAACATTGAAAACTGGAAATTTTCACATAAATAAGATGTCACAGGTTAATAATGTCCACAATATTATAAAAAATTTGAGAAATCTATGTGCATAAGGGGCAAGGACAAAAATCAATATAAAATGCATGTGACCTTTGATCCCTCAGGCAGCACTGCATTAAAAACCAACTTGCTTCTTTAAACAACATGGACTACGTATGGAATATGTCACAAAATCACTGTCACTAAACACAGTGTGTTGCTGCATCGACAAATGCACATTAAGTCTACTGTGCCTTAAGTGAAAATCATATATCAAAAACCACCAACTTCTCTGGGCTCAAGGTCATCTGAGATGGACTAAAAGCAAAAAAAAACTTTTACAAATTGAAGGTGTTTTGAGTTTATTCTGGTGTTTGATCAACTCTTGAATGATTTTAGCTGTATCAATAAGAGTAATATGGGAACATTATCCAGCAAGTATTTATACAGGTGCACTTGGTCCATTATTATTTTGTACAATGATAGCTTTTTTTGGTGCTTATTTGTGTCTCTAGGCTTCTATATTTACTCCAGCAGAGCTCCTCCACTGAAGAGTTGAGGACAGAATGTGCAGTGGTGTTAGGCAGCCTAGCTATGGGCACAGAGAACAACATTAAGTCCCTGGTGGACTGTCACATCATCCCTGCACTGCTTCAAGGTCACTTTTTTTTTTCTTCCCTTTTCATTTATACAGAAAAACATCTTCATGTAAAAATTACTTTTATGCGTGTGTACTTGCAGGTCTCTTGTGTCCAGACCTGGTCTTCATTGAGGCTTGTCTACGCTGCTTAAGGACAGTTTTTATCAGTCCAGTCACACCAGTGCAGCTACTCTACACAGTAAGATGTTATGTTTGCTTCTGTTAGTTTTGTTTTTGCTGTACTGTTGCTACACCGGCCACTTTTTCATACTCGCACGAGGCAGGTTTATATAGGGATCCGGAACATTTAAGAAAAATCATTATCCCTCATTATCCCACGTCTCATAGTGCAGGTGACATCGACCAGCAAAGATCACAATTATAGCTAATTTAAAATTTAATACAATTTAATATTAATATTAAATTTAATACAAAATGTTTCTAATTAGCGGTTCTGAAACAAATTCAAGCTTTGTAAAGTTTACAAAACAGTTGCCATGCCATGACTTTGAAGCCTGTTCCCACTGAAAGCATTAGGTGTCAACCGTGTGGCCTATTGGCTCTCTGATAGTTCCTGGATGTTGCTGAGTTAAATCACAAAGATTATGACAAAGCATTGTTGTATATATCTCTTCACAAATGTAAATGTTGATTATGGATTTACTGACATAGTGCTAACAAGAAGCTGATATTCTGTTTTACCTTTATTTCCTGACTCACACACTTTTTATTAGGACTCCACTGTGATCCCTCACCTGATGTCTTTACTAAGCCGGTCACAGCACACACAGGAGTACATAACCCAGATATTCTCCCACTGTTGCAAGGTAAGTTTTTTTGCATGTTTCCACTCTTTCTCCCAAATTATTATTATTTTTTTTTAACAGTTTTTCACTAAAACTGCTCTGCAGCTTACATTACCCTCATAGCTAAAGAGGGCTGCATTGGCCCCCTCTAAGAAGTGTGCTAGTCACCTTAAATTAAACTGGGCAGTGTTGGTTTCTTACAGAGAGCTGTATGCAGTGGAGAGCTAGCATATCAGAATGCTGCGCTACCTAAGGACCCACACACAATCGTTCTCAAATTAAGAAAACAGGCTGCATTCATATAATTTACATATTAGCTCTAATAATTTAGAACCTGCTAGTTTATTACAGTGGGCTCAGTGGGTAGCACTGTCGCCTCACAGCAAGAAGGTCCTGGGTTTAATCCCCAGGTGGGGTGGTCCGGGTCCTTTTTGTGCGGAGTTTGCATGTTGTCCCCGTGTCTGCGTGTGTGTTTTCTGGGAGCTCCGGTTTCCTCCCACAGTACAAAAACATGCAGTCAGGTGAATTGGAGACACTGACTTGCCCTATGGGTGAATGGGTGAATGGGTGTGTGTTTGTGTGTTTGTGTGTGTGTGTTTGTGTGTGTGTCTGTGTGTCTGTGTCTGTCTGTCTGTCTGCCTGCCTGCCCTGGTCCAAGAACCTCAGAAACAAGCATGGCAATTAGGATGACAATGATATCAGCTTTGGCAAAATAAATACTGCATAAACATTTTAGCAAAGCAAATAGTTTTACAGTACATTTAAACTGCTTCACACCAAAATGTTACAGGATGGTGGTTGTTATTAAGGTGCATGCAGAGGGAGAGCTAAGTTCTAAGCTCCTCTAAAAGTCAAATTAAATCTGATAAATACATTTTTAGGTAAACAGTCGATATTGGTAGTGTGTTTTATGTGTTCATTTAGCCCAAAGTCTGACCTCATTTCTTGCATTTATTTTGCATGTTAGTATTGAATACATTATCAGTTAAAATAAATTGGCAAAATTTGCATCCCTAGTTTAAACATGTTAACCAGTCAATGAAAGTGTAAAGATACAGTCAGTATACCAAAAGCTCATCCTGACAACATTAGTGTCATTATTAAAATGTGATAATCAGAGTTTTAGCTTCATTTTGAATAACTGTGCAAAATATGTAGATTATTTATGTTTAAAACAAAAGCACTCTATAAGTAAGTTATCTCCTACCTTGGGACCTCCAAGACCCACATATCAACAAAAAAGATCAATTAACTCGATATTGTATTAGTAACATTTTATGGAAATTAGAAACAGACTTCCCCTTCACATCCCCATCTACAAGGCAAATCAAGCAGTTATCACCAGTTCAGCCTAGAAAATCTTCAAAATCTTAAACCACTACTTCATCTTTACAGCAGAACCTCAAGCCATACAACTAGACCTGGATCATAAAAGCACTAGGATTTAAAATGCCATTTATGATATGAAAAATCAATTAAAAGCTACACCCTCACACCCTATGTACACACAAAGAAAGAAACAAATTGACCCCCACTATTACTTTTTTTTTTTCTTTTTTAGGGGAACCTATTATTCAGCAATGATAATAGCCATAGCAGCTGACATGGCATTAAGCATCAAACAAACAAACTCTGGTAGTGCATAGATAAAAATACCCTGGATCTCAGCTGTGCTATTGGCAAATGGGGTGTCTGCACAGGCATGATTGGCATCAGACAAAATTGTGCCAAATTAGGTATCTGGACCAAAATGATCCACTATGGCGACCCCTAAATACAGGAGCAACAGATTAAAAAAACAAAAAAAACAAACAACAAATCTTCACACACAGATTGCAGAGTTTAACATGCAGGCAGACCACATAGTGATGCAAACTGGCTTCATTGTTTAATTTAAATGCTTAATAGTTTCATTGTGTATTGTTTAAATTATATAATTAAATTCTTGTTTGGAATCTTAAAATGTGGCTTGTAAACAGAGCTGGCACATGCACGGTAAAGGAGAGTAAGGGTGTGTGTCAAATCGACACACCCTGTACAGACTGTCAATTGGAATTAACTGTCAGCTGTTGGAAATGAATTTAAGTGACAGTTTTAGCCAGCAGTATTATTTGAAAACAGTATTATTCAAACCATTGTTGATCTGAATATGGACATTTACTTATACACAATTATAAAAATATATGTAAGTGATTCATACATGTTTATTTTTACCTGTAAACTGTTTTACTGTTATATTGTAATAGCACAGCATGTTAGAATCAAATGTCTTTACTTTGAATATCTCACCTTGTTTGGCAGATGGCGCAGGGTCAGTCATTATAAGGCACTTCTGAAACAATAGCTGCTTGGTTGAAATTCAAGCCCTTAACCTTCAGATTAATAGTGCATAGTCTTAACCACTCAGCTAACACTGCCCTAACGTGTATCACAACACTACATTTTTAACACTACATTTTTAAACCTTATACATTGTTTAAGAATTATTATGAATAATATCAGTTGCTAACAGTGACTTAATGGCACAATTTCCACCCCCTTAATGTCCCAGATTGTTGGTTTTACACCAGTCACAATTTGAGAGATTATATATTTTTTTGGTCAAGTAGGAGTGAGGGTTTTGTAGTTGAAACACACAATGGTTAAGAAAAAAGGCTGTTAACCAATTCTAGATTATTTTTAAAAACTCTGTGTGTGTGTTTGTCTTTAGACTCCAGAGCATCAGACAGTTTTGTTTAACCATGGTGCCATTGAGAACATTGCTCCACTGCTCATTTCTCCATCTTTTAAGGTATCTTACCTGAGAGTTACAACAGTAGATGCACTGTGTAATCATCAAATCATGGGAGATAAAAGCAATCTTTCAGCCTCTTCTTTACTGTCTTTCCTTTACAGGTACAAATGCAGGCATTAAAATGTTTTTCCGTCCTTGCGTATGAGAATACTCAGGTCTCCATAACAATGGTCAATGGTCAGTGGGTCTCTGCTTTTCTCCCAGTCCTCACTCTTAACTTATTTATAGTTGACCAGTCATGTAAAAGTTCATGATTCATGTGTGTGTCTGTGTAACTCTTAGTGCTGGTGGATGGGGAGCTGCTCTCTCAGGTTTTTGTGCGAATGATGCAAAGGGATAAACCTATTGAAATGCAGCTGACAGCAGCCAAATGGTAAGAGTCTTGCTTATCTTTTTCTTATGCATTGACTCTAATAGTGTAGGCTTTAAGTTTAAAGTTTAATATTTAACTTTAAGTATTTGGACAGGGCGGCACAGTGGTTTGGTGGGTTGCACTGTCGGCTCACAGCCAGAAGGTCCTGGGTTTGATTCCCAAATGGAGCGGTCCGGGTCCTTCCTGTGTGGAGTTTGCATGTTCTCCCCATGTCCGGTTTCCTCCCACAGTACAAAAACAAGTGAGGTGAGGTGAATTGGAGATATAAAATTGTCCATGACATTAAACCTGTGAACTAATCAATCTTGTGTAATGAATAACCTCTCCTGTCATGAATGTAACCAAAGTGTGTAAAACATGACGTTAAAATCCTAATAAATAAATGAAATAAATAAAAAATATTACTCTTAAGTGACCACCATAGGACTCTTACTGACCAGATGATTGTTGGGTGGTAGACCATTGTCAGTCCTGCATTGACACTTAACATGTAATGACATGGTAGTATCTGTTGTTCTGGTTTGTGTGTATCAGGTACAACAGTGTTGTGTTGATTTTTAAATACATTTTTAATCTACTGGCCTTTTTGCCCTCTTTGCTCTTGTTGTGATAACTGAGGTACTAAGGTCAATAATTGTATACTTAGAAATTTTATCTGTAGGTTAGCTTGTACAATGAATTTATGTACCAGATAGGTGTACCTAATAAATTGTTCTAAGTGCTAATAGGTTTTAATAAGTCTTATTTGTCTATCTTAGATGAGCTTGGGCTCAGACAACTTGGGCCAGTGTTTCTGCATAGAGTTGATATATGGATTTTTCTTTTCATATAAAGAATTTCAGTTTGTATAAAGAGCTGGACTTATCTGAGGGCTCAAAGCAAAGCTTTTGCTATCTTGTTTTGAAAAATCTTTTCAAACTGATTAACAATTCTCTTACAAAGTGTGACAGTATCATGGTTTGCAAAGGCTGAGCCTTTGGTATATTTGGTATGGCTATTTACCTGCTTATTGTGAAACAATAAACAAATTAAACAAAATGCCGCAGAAATGTGTTTTGTAAATTATGTAAAAATCACAATTTATTACCACATTTTTATTGCTTATTTTATTACTCATTAGGGTTGCCAGATTTCAGTTTTGACAAACCTTTGCAAATTTTGTACGTGTTTTAAATGGTTCAATTACCCCTCACTAATATTTCCTGTATTTCTCCTGTAAAAGCTATTCAACACTTTACTGTTGTGTTCAAACATTTTTAAAAAGAGACCATGTAAAGTTACGGAAGCATATTGCTGCCACACAGATAAAAAAATACCCTCAGTATGTCGTTATAACGAGAAATGGATGTCGTTATAACGAGAAAAGATGTCGTTATAACGAGAAAGGATGTCTTTATTACGAGAAAAGATGTCGTTATAACGAGAAAGGATGTCGTTATAACTAGAAAAGGTGTATAAAATGTGTAAATGCTGCATAGCTGACAGAAGAGTATCTGCTGATGCAGAGACAGTTTGCACACATGCATGATGCTGTAGCTTGTGTAACCTTGCAGCTTGCCGTGCCGATCAAGATTCTCCTTTAGGAACAGTGCAACAATGTCTAAACTTAGTTTAATATTGAACATCTGTCTGACATTTGGCATTCCGATCTAAATAAGTAGGGATGCATCAATACAATTTTTTTCCCAACCGAGTACGAGTACAAGTACATGTATTTTTGTACTTGCCGATACCGATACCTATTTAGAATACCTTTTTTTTTTTAAACAAAAACACACGTGAGAAGTGACGAGAAGTTTAATGATACCACGTCCAAAAATGCACGTCAACAAGTAGCGAGTGATCAAAGTGTTTGTGCGCTGACTTGATGAAATCAAGGAGGAAAAAGAAATGAATCTGAGTGGATTTGGCAACACGAATAGCATGGATTGTTCTGTAGTGAGTTGGAGGTTAATAAATATTTTTTGCAATGTTGGTGTTTTGTTGTTATGTTTTGTAGAGAACGATCAGGTCAGAAATACTGTAAAACGTGTGTGTGCCGGTGTATTCTGATATAAACTATATTATCGCCGTCCAACCTGTTTACACTCCTCTCCTGTGTTTCCCCTCACACCGTATCCTGCTTTCTCATTGGCTGTTCGACATGTCACTCATTCCCAGTCGCACATCTCAGATCAGATATCTGACGTGCTAGAAAACTCGAGCGCTCGGTGAGCCGGTCGGATCGAGTTGTTGGATAGTTCACACTTAGCGATCGAGAGCCGAGTTTTGATCGCCGAGCGAACGCCGAGTTGCTCCCGAGCCGGCAAATCTAGCGCCAACCAGTCGCAGAGCGAAAATCAGGGCAGAAATCGTGTAGTGTGAACTAGGCATAACGCATCAACGTGCACTAGGCACACGGTATCGGATGTTTAGTATCGGAGCCTCATTTGCGAGTACGAGTACAAGTTAATGAGCGCGGTATCGGGCAAATACCCGATACCAGTATCGGTACTCATGCATCTCTATAAATAAGTGCTTAAAAAAACACATAAGACCCACTTATTTTATGATTTCTTACATGAATAAAAATAGTCAAAATACTACAAAAACAATTTTATGTTAATTTTAAGATTACGTCTATTTATCTAAAAAAAGGTTATAATGAAACTGTTTATCAGGCTCCCACTTCATCTAACGAGTTAGGGACCATCATAAAACTAACGGTGAAATGTAGAAGACATTAACTCTGCACTTATCCAGACAAATAAATCCATTTAAATCTTGTATGATTTGATGAATTAATGTCAAACAATTTTTACACAAACACATCAATGTTTCTCACCTACTACACACCTTATTTTTTGAAATAACATAGTAATATTTTACATTACATTTAAATAAAGATCAATAAATCTGTAATAAATTTATATTTCAAATATACAAATTGTATTTCCAAAAATACAAATCATACAAGATTTAAATGGATTTATTTGTCTGGATAAGTGCAGAGTTAATGTCTCCTACGTTTCTCAGTTTTATGACGGTCCCTAACTCATTAGATGAAGTGGGAGCTTGATAAACGGTTTTATTATAACCTTTCTTTAGATAAATGGATGTAATCTTAAAATTAACATAAAATTGTTTTTGTAGTATGTTGACTATTTTCATTCGTGTAAGAAATCATAAAATAAGTGGGTCTTATGTGTTTTTTGAAGCACTTATTTAGATCGGAATGCCGAATGTCAGACAGATGTTGAATAATAAACTAAGTTTAGACATTGTTGCACTGTTCCTAAAGGAGAATCTTGATCGGCATGGCAAGCTGCAAGGTTACACAAGCTACAGCATCATGCATGTGTGCAAACTGTCTCTCCATCAGCAGATACTCTTCCGTCAGCTATGCAGCATTTAAGGTAATGAACTTACGACATCTTTTCTCATTATAACGACATCCTTTCTCGTTATAACAACAATCTTTTCTCGTTATAACGACATACTGAGGGTATTTTTTTTTTTATCTGTGTGGCAGCAATACGCTTCCGTAGAAAGTACCTTTCACACCAATACCAAACAACTGGCAACTTTGGCTCTTATGTTTGGTTAAATTTAGAGATGCATGAGTACCGATATTGGTATCTGGTATTTGCCCGATACCGCGCTCATTAACTTGTACTCGTACTCGCAAACGAGGCTCCGATACTAAACATCCGATACCGTGTGCCTAGTGCACGTTGATGCGTTATGCCTAGTTCACACTACACGATTTCTGCCCTGATTTTCGCTCTGCGACTGGTTGGCGCTTGATTTGCCAGCTCGGGAGCAACTTGGCGACTCACTCCAACAACTCGATCCGACCGGCTCACCGAGCGCTCGAGTTTTCTAGCACATCAGATATCTGATCTGAGATGTGCGACTGGGAATGAGTGACATGTCGAACAGCCAATGAGAACGCAGGATACGGTGTGAGGGGAAACGCAGGAGAGGAGTGTAAACAGGTGGGACAGGGGGATAATATAGTTTATATCAGAATACACCGGCACACACACGTTTTACAGTATTTCTGACCTGATCGTTCTCTACAAAACATAACAACAAAACACCAACATTGCAAAAATATTTATTAACCTCCAACTCACTACAGAACAATCCATGCTATTCGTGTTGCCAAATCCACTCAGATTCATTTCTTTTTCCTCCTTGATTTCATCGTCAGCGCACAAACACTTTGATCACTCGCTACTTGTTGACGTGCATTTTTGGACGTGGTATCATTAAACCCCTTGTCACTTCTCACGTGTGTTTTTGTTAAAAAAAAAAAAAAAAAAAGGTATTCTAAATAGGTATCGGCAAGTACAAAAATACATGTACTTGTACTCGTACTCGGTTGGGAAAAAATGGTATCGATGCATCCCTAGTTAAATTACTAAAGCTTTTTATTTACACCTACTGCATATCTTTAGTTGCTTCAGTAGTATGCCTTATCAATTATCTATTAATTAAACTCTTGTTTTTTTTTTTTTTTTTTATAAAAAAGGTTATTTACTTCAGTTTCCATGTATCAGTGGATTGTATCAGTTCTAATCTCTTATTTTTCCTTTTCTCAGTTTAACTTATATGTGTCGAGCAGGTGCTATCAGGTCAGATGACTGCTGTATTGTACTAAAGGTAGGCTCAACGAAACATTGAGCTTTAATCACACTTACATTGTCTACAGAAAAATGCACCTCTCTAGTTTTAAATTGGTGCCTTATGACTAATGTGGCAAACTTTACTTAAAGTAAGTAAGCTTTTTTTTCACCAAATTAGCATTGCATATGTGTGCTCAGACTCTGCCATGCCTGGTGCGGATGTGCAGTAAGGACCGATTGTTGGAGGAGCGAGTGGAGGGGGCAGAGACACTAGCATATCTAATGGAGCCAGACGTTGAGCTTCAGAAGATAGCCAGTGTGACCGATCACCTGGTTGCCATGCTCGCTGACTACTTCAAATACCCCAGCTCAGTCAGTGCCATTACTGACATCAAGAGGGTAAGACACACACACACACACAATTGTTTGTTATATCTTTTTTGCCATTTAAAGGTTAACATATAAAGACCCATACAGTTTTTATTATTCATTCATTATATGCTTATGTAGTGCAAGCTTTTGTACATTTGTTGAATTGCCATTTAATTAAATGTAGACAAATTCAGGTTCTGTGGCATGATCTATAAGAATAACATTGTTTGATTTTTTTAAAAATTATGTCGTTTTCCTTCCTTTATTGAATTTATCTTTTACCTCTTTTTATTACCTCACTCTCTAGCTGGATCATGACTTGAAGCATGCTCATGAACTGAGGCAAGCAGCTTTTAAGCTCTATGCATCTCTGGGCTCTAATGATGAGGATATTAGGAAAAAGGTGAGTCACTCACTGCCTTTTGCTTGTTGACTGTGGAGTCACCTGAACTCATAACCCTAAGTTCAATTAAAAGAATAAGTTATTACCTGAATTTGTGCATTGATTACTGATAAAGTGGTCAGATCTTTACCCAGGTTTTATTCAGATTATGCCAGGTGGTTTGTTGCACAAACAATTTTCTTTGTGCAGTAAATATGTTTGAATCATTTCATTTTCTCCCTACAGATCACAGAGACAGAGAACATGATGGACAGGATAGTGAGCGGCCTGTCTGAGTCCAGTATCAAGGTCCGCTTAGCGGCTGTCAGGTATCTTAATCAATAAGTGGGACTTGGCTGCAGCAGCAATGCACGATTTTTAAACAACTTATTGTCAGCATTGGGTAAAAATACTCCATCAACCAAAAATATTCAGCCAACAGTATCTTGTGATTAAAACTGATACTGATGGATTAATGGGCTCATGGGCTGCTTTCACTGATGTAATAAAGGGGAGGCCTCCAAAATGTGTAGCAATACATGGTTTTCAGTCAGGTAATTGTACATTTAAAGGGAATGTGTTCCTAATAACATGGGAACTCTGTTATATAAGTATATGAGCAAATATATCTGTGTAAGCTTAGTAATGCTCGTTCATTATGTTTCTTATTTTTAGGTGTCTCCACAGTTTGTCTCGGTCAGTGCAGCAGTTAAGAACGAGTTTCCATGATCACGCAGTGTGGAAGCCTTTAATGAAGGTGCATAATTTTGACATTGTTGTACTGTGTAATAAAGTGTACAAAATGCTGGTCTTCTGTGGTAATTGTGTGTGTGTGTGTGTGTAGTTGTTACAAAGTGCCCCAGATGAAGTGCTGGTCATGGCCTCTTCAACTCTATGCAACCTGTTACTGGAGTTTTCACCCAGCAAAGAGGTCAGAGGTGGCTCTACACATCACACACACAAATGTTTCACCCTGAATTTACACCAGATGCAGAACATAAACATTATGCTAATGGTTATGCCTAGCACATACTTATACTTATATTAATAATTCAGTATCTTAATTGCAAAATTACTACTCATATTGTGTCAGGTGTTGCTTAAATCAGTGTACACAATTTGCACTACTGGGATGAAAGCACACTAAACAACAAGAGTTCTTTTTACACTGTTAGTACTGACACAGTTATGAGGAATTCCTTCCGGCACCCTTCCTTTGAACAACAAGCCAATCATTGTTCGTGTAGGCGCTCAGCAGAGCTGAGATTCAAATCAACAATTTCTAGATGTGAGCTCTGGTGTGCTGCTTGTTTTACAGCTGTGCCACCTGAGTGCCCACAAATTCCTTTTTGTTTATCCTGATGTTCATTGCTTCAACATTTGAACAATAAACTCCCCTGTATTAAAAACACAGTAATTAAAAGAAAAAGCCTAACTTTTATCATAAAGAAAATATTTTTTTTCAGTCTTCTGCATAACTTACTTTGTGTCGCACCAAGGGGTTATAGAGTTTTAATTTGATAATAATTTTACTTCAAAATAAAAAAAAGGTTTTTTTTTTTGCTAATATTTGGAATAGAAGACCTATAATTATTAAAAATTATTTAAAAATGTTGGTTTTTTTACATTCATTGGTTTACAAGGACACTGGTACTACATGTTTGCTTATGCAAATATAATTAATAATTTCAAATTAAATGTCATTTTTTGTAATGTTGCCCTGAACTGGCTAGATCTGACTAGAATGTTGCAATGTGTACAGCCCATCCTAGAATCGGGGGTAATCGAGTTACTGTGCAGCTTAACACAAAGTGACAGTCCTGCACTGAGGGTCAATGGCATCTGGGCTCTCATGGTGAGAACAGCTGCATAAATTATATTCTGTCAGTTTTTATATAGACCATGTGATTATTTAAAGTAAAAATGTGATGTGATTGTGGTGGCAGAACATGGCTTTTCAGGCAGATCAGAAGGTAAAAGTGGAGATCATGCGAGCACTGGGGACAGAGCAGCTTTTTCGGCTCCTATCAGATCCCGACACCAACGTGCTTATGAAGACACTGGGCCTACTACGCAACCTTCTCTCAACACGACCAGTAAGATATACACAATAACAATCACTGCCTTCATTTGTTGTTCACTTTAATAGCAGCAGTATATACCTACCATTATGCTTTAACATTTTGAGCATCATCCCATTGTTTCCCAGAGTCATGGCTGAAATAATTGATACACTGGACTTGTCAATATGCTTAACGAGGGAACATTGTTAATGTTATAAAACTTATAACATCTCAGCTCTGCTATCAGCCAGTTAGAGTCTAGACTGGCTAAAATAATGTATTTAATTAGATATAGGCATACATGTTATGCTAGCAGATTTGGAACAGTGACAGTCATTATTTAAAATGTTAGCAAGTCTTAGCAGCTATATCGATTGTGCTTGTAACTGATGCTATTGGTGTGCAGCTAATGCTAACTCTTATGGTTGCAAGGGTGTGATGGTCCTCGTCCGTTTTCTTAGTCTTGTTTCCCAACTACAGTGTGTCGTGTGAAAAATACATATTAGCGAAGAATATAAATTAATTTGTCTAATTTAATTTGAGTAATTTGTCTACCAGGCAAGTTAAAGAAAAACTTGATCCAGGTGCCTGGGTTAGTGATTTGTACACCCCTATGTGCTGACATTAAGCCGGTGTGATGCAAATAATAGAGCTAAGAATGAATTATCTTACTGATTTTTACCAAAATAATTTTACAGTAACTTTAGTGTTGACAAAATGTTGTGTCCCCTTTAATGGCTAAATTTTATTAGGTAGTATCAATATGACACACTACTCTGTGGTTTGCTAATTCTCTTATTTTTTAATTGACAAAAGTGCAAAGAAAGGGTGTCCAGTGTTTTTACATGCCGAACTTATTTTGTTTTGTAAATCTAAACATATTTAGATTTTGATGCCTGTAACACAGTTAAAAAAAGTTGGGATCGATGCATGTTTACCTCTGTTACATCACCTTTTCTATTAATTACACTTTTTAATTGATTGGGAACTGAGTATACTAAGTGTTGCAATTTTACAAGAGGATTTTTTGCCCTTTGGTGCTGTATACAACACCTGAGCTGCTCAACAGTCAATCATCTGTTGTCTTGATTCTCCTCTTCATGTTGCTCCTTACATTTTCAAGAGGAGACACTCTGTGTCTACAAAGTTATGCTGTTGTTGTTTGTGCTGCCATTGTTTTGCTGAAATAACCATGAAGTGAGTTCTAGATTTCATTTCTTGATGCAGTGGCAGACAGTGTCACGTGACAACAGTCTTTGATGTGTTCCCATGGCTATATTTATCACAGTTATATGATTTTTCATGCAATGCTGTAGGTGGTTTGTAGTTTCTGTTCTTGCCCTTTACAGAGTGAGATGTCAGATTTCTTGAATCTTTTCACAAAATTAAGTACAGTAGATGGTAAAAGACCTACATTATTTGCAGTCTTGTCTGAAAATTGTTCTTTTTAAACTGATTAACAGTTCTCTCATGGCATTTGGCATAAACTGGGGAGCCACCACCCTTTTTACTTGCTTGTAAAGACTATGTATGAAAGTGGAAGCCCCTAATCTTTGTATTTTTCCTAGCATATAGACCAGATCATGAGCTCAAATGGGAAACAGATCATGCAGGCAGTCACACTGATCCTAGAGGGAGAGCACAGCATAGATGTCAAGGAGCAGGTGAGGAAAACTTAGTCACTTAAACTTGTTACTTAAAAAAATGTAAATTATAGTAATTAAAAAAATCCATAATTAAATAAAACAACCTCATCAAGTATCTTTCATGGATGCGTTTGCAGACATTGTGCATACTGGCCAATATTGCGGATGGCAGCACAGCAAAGGAGCTCATCATGACCAATGACGACATTCTGCAAAAAGTCAAGTACTATATGGTACGATTTTTAACTCTTTAGTGGCATTTAGTTTCTTAAAGATATACAGTGAATGCAGTGGATCTCTCACGTGTGAATGTGTGTGTGCGTGCTTGCATGTTGTATTGCATTGCAGGGGCACTCTAATGTAAAGCTGCAGCTGGCTGCCACCTTCTGCATTTCCAATCTGGTGTGGAATGAGGAGGAGGGTAAGAATGAAAGAAGCTTAAAAGAGATCATTTGTTTTACAAATCAAACATGTGCAACATGTAAAATTTAAATAAGCCAGTTCACCTTCAGCTTTTTTAGGGATAGGGCAGGAAACCAAAGTACCTGGATAGAGCTTATGGTGACATGGATGGAACATTCGACACAGGCAGTGATTGATTACTTTATTGATTCTCAAAGGCAAATTGCATTGTTACAGCAGCAATAGAGAATAAAAATAAGTGTAGTCAAAGTTTAAACCCAGCTCCCCAGAAGACTCCTGGAAAGGAGTTGTGTGGCACCCTCACTACCAGCTGCAACATGTCAAATATCTGTGAAGTTTACTTGTTACTTGAAGAGTCACCTTTTGCTTTGTCAATTATCTGGGCCACTCAAGGACAAACTGAAACTTGTGTAAAACAACCCCCAGTGTTAGTCATATGCTTAGGGTCATTGCAATGTTGACAGGTGAACTGTCACACCCATTTGTGTACGCCCTGGATGTGCCTGTATTTGGCTGCATTCATTTGGAGTCAACTATTTAATCCTTATTAGTAACAGTGGTCCAGCCTTAGATTTCTTTTTATCAGCTCACACATGAATTGCAACCCCGAATCAGAAAAAGTTGTGACAGTATACACAATGCAAATAAAAAAATGCAGTGTTTCTTACATTTACTTTTACTTTTATTTTCTTGCAGACAGTATGAATTTCATGTTTTGTCTGGTCAACTAAATTGTATTTGTTAATAAACATACATTTCTGCGTTCAGGCCTGCAACAAATTACAAATTGGTAAATTATTTACAATCCAAACCTTTTTTTTTTTAAATGTTGCCATTTTTCTCTTAAAATGTTTTGGCACTGAAGATTCCAAGCGATTTAGTGTTTCAGGTGTTTTGTCCCATTCTTCCAGCAAACACATCCTAAAGTGTGCAACAGTATGGGGCTGTTGTCACTTCGTTTCAAAGTTCTCATGTGGTTTTGCAATGTCTAGTTATATTGAAAGCATCATATGTTGCTCCAAAATGTAAGTGTACTTTTTGCATTTATGGTACCATCATAAAAGTGTAATTATAAAAAACGGATAGTTCCGGTCCTAAAATCTGATTGGCTGAGCCGCGTTTGAAGCCGTTGTAAAATCCCCGATAAACGCACACCTATGACCACCTCACATCATTCCATATTAATACGCCACTGAAAAGAAAAAGTTAATGTTATTTTCGCCCTCATGTTGCCTAGCAACACTGTTAATCGAACTACCTTGCGTCGCGGAAGAATGCTTTATTGTAAGTTTATACACAACAAATACATTTATGAATTAAACATTGTTGTATTTATTATATTTTATGTTGACCGCCGTTTTATAAAAGCAATAAGCCACTCGAGACCGTGCGTTACTGCTATGATTTTAGCACGGGGAAAGAAGTTTTAGGCACCGACGCGAAACGTCATCGTGCTAAAATCACAGTAATGCACGGCCTCTCGTGGCTCATTGCTTTAATTAGCCCCATACCATGACAGACTAGCTTTTGGACTTGTTGCTGATAACAGTCTGGATGGGCCTTTCATCTTTGGTTTGAAGCACACATTGTCCATTTATTCCAAAAAAGATCTGAAATAGTGATTCTGATCACAGTACATGTTTCCACTGTGTGAGGGTCCATCCCAGATGCCTCTGAGACGAAAGAACTCAACGCCACTGCTGGACTCGATTAATTTAAGGCTTCTTTTTTTCACAGTAAAGTTTTAAGTGGCATTTGTGCATATAACTCTGTATTGTAGTGCTTGAAATGAAATAAGTCCACTGCTTTTTTTAAATCTGCATTTTTAATACTGTTCCAACTTTTTCCAATTTGGGGTTGCAATTAGGACACTATTGTACTGTAGTCTAAAACAGATGTGAGCTCCCCAGATGTAAAGATGAGAAGAGTGTGTTAATGCAGTAATCATGCGGTCAGCCTTATGTAAAATACTGTTTTTTCTTTTCACTCTTGAGTCACTTACCCATTTTGGCTCTTTTTCATGTTCCCATAGGTTCTCAGGAGAGGCAGGATAAATTAAGGGAAATGGGCTTTGTAGATGTTTTACACAAACTTACCCAGGCATCAGATCCTAACCTCTGTGATAGGTAAAATAAGGAATAAAAATTAAGATAAAAATTAAACATACTTGGAAAAATAAACCTGTAACAAAAAGTTTTTTCTTTGCAGGGCAAAGACAGCGATGCAGCAGTATTTAGCGTGACCCCACCTCAAGAGGACTGGAGTTCCACATTTGCCTCTGTTTTTGGAGTTTTGGCTTGTTTTTTTGTTGTTGCACAAGACACCTTTTGACTGCAATGAGTCAATTGCATAACCTAGAGACACAGTTGCAATGGCACACTTTCTAAAACGTTTAAATCAAGTTTTAACTTAAAGTGATTTTGTTAACTTTATACTACTTGTGCTGCAGTGCCACCTGGTGGTTGTGATGCTTTAGTGCGTTGGACTTCGTTTGCTAAGCTAAACAGACTAATGGCAGGGTTAAAAGGAGCGTTGTCTCCTTGTTTCAGTTTGCTGATTCCTTATTGATTTATTATTAGCATTAATTATTAATATTGTTTTAAGAGAGGGTTACATTATGAAAAGACAAAGTTAAAACGACTGCTTTTGTGTACACATACCTCGTAAATATATATATATATATAAATATATAAATATATTTTTGATTTATATTTTCATCTAGATTTTCTTTTTCTTGTGTGCTTTCTTAAATACTTATTTGTAGAAAAGGGGAAAACTTTTTGAAGCTGAAGTAGTGAGAGAGAACTGCTTTTGTATAAGGTGAACTTAACAAAAATGTTACTACAAAAACAAATAATTTTAAGTTATAAAACAGAAATGTTTATCTGTTGGTAATGTGAGGAATTATATATTTGATTTATTATTTTATTTCAACTTGTGTTTAACTTATGTTAGTTATTTTAATCTTTATTTGCTTTAAAGTTTATATGTTGACTTTTGTGAATTTCACCCCTTATTTACCTAAAGCTTCAGATTAGACAGTGAAAGGCAGAATGCATTTAAAAGCTGGCAGCATACTTCAGACAAAATGTTGACACAAATAACGCACATTTATGTCAATTTCATTAGAAAAGACTGCCATGGGTGCCCAGGTGGCGCAGCGGGATATTCCGCTAGCTCACCAGCACCGAGTTTCTGAATTCCTTGGTTTGAAATGCGGCGTCGGCCGACTGGGTGCCATCTGGCGTGCATAATTGGCAGTGCTTGCAGCAGATACTAATTGGCCATTGTATCTGCAGGATGGGGGCCGGACTATGTGTGGGTGGGATCTTCATACGCTGTGTAAGGACCCTGATTGGCGGAAGAGACGCATGTGCAGAATGCAAGGGCGAGAAGAGGAGGGCTGTGCACGTGTCGGAAGAGGCGTGTACAGCAACGTGCTCTCCTCGGATGCAAACTGGTATCCCTCAGCAGCGGAAGACGAATTGACTGCGCTAAATCAGGAGGTAAATGGGGAGAAAATGCATTTAAAAAAAAAAAGAAAAGTCTGCCATTTAATTTTGTACATCCCAGTGTGTACAGGCTCTCAAGAACTGCAAGCCTGTAATTGATCCAGATACCGCATGGCTGCCAGTGTCAGCACAGAAAGACTGCATTGTGTTTTTTAATCATAGTTGTGGGGGCATATTCTGAATTGTCTTGATCATCAGTTTTAACCTACAAATGATAAGCAATACAGAAGTGTAATTACAAAAGCAATTCCAGAAACCTCCCATATAAAGACTAAAACACTGAAATAATAAAAAAATATTGATGCAGATTTATGCTTGAAACTCAAGGTAGTTTGATTGCCCTACAATTAATGAAAACTATACAGATGTTTGTGATGTGAGCATAGGATTGACAAATGTAGTGAGATGTAATGCTTTAATGTCTGCAGATTTATGTTCTATTTTTAGGCCCCTCCAAACACACTTAGTGACACACTTCATTCCTAAAACTTTTTTTTTTGTACCATTTTTAGTTGTTTCAGTTTTGGACTTATTAAGGCTGGTAGATTTTGTCAGTTTTGTCTTTTTCTGACTCCTCATTTTCCCCAACCTTGCTGAAGGTTGGGGAAAATGATATACAACAAAATAGGACAAACACCACAAATTAGAGGTCAGCTCCATGGCATATATTTCCAGGAGAACACTCACTGTAAAGCTCCAGGACCAAAACTTTTTGGTCCTGGAGCTTTACAGTGAGTGTTCTCCTGGAAATATATGCCATGGAGCTGACCTCTATTTTGTGGTGTTTGTCCTATTTGGGAAGAGGTAGTAGCATGTCAGGATAAATATATTTTAAAGAGACATTTTATTGATATTCAATTACAGTCTCACTTTTTATTTTTAAATATAAACATCTGAACAAATGTATACCTCAGTTAACAAATTCATTAGTGCATTTAATAATTGTTGTGTGAAGTGTGAGGGGACCACAATGTAACCACAATTGACCCATTATTTAGGAACTAACATTGGCATAATGATAGTTCATAATGTGCTGGTACAAGGGTACCCTACATGGCTAATGTATGTGGACACCCACCCACCTTTTCTGTAATTATTAACTTCTGGTGTTTCAGCAACACCTATCGCTACGAGATGTAAAAAATTAGTTACTTAAAATTTAGGGTGCTCAGGTGGTGCAGCATTAAATTACACTAGCCGACTACCAAGGGGGATCAAGAGTTTGAATTCCCAGCAGGGGGTTGTATCGGCCGATCGGGCATCTAAATGCAGATATAGTTGGCTATCTCTGAAGGGGGAAGTTGGCTGTGGCCCACTATAGATTAGCATCCTGTTCAGGGGTGCATTACTGCATTGCACCCAGTGTTTCCAGAAAAAGCCAGATCCACTGGAACTCTTACCAGGATAAATCAGAGGTAAAAAATGAAAATAAAATGAAATCTAGAAAAGACAATTGTGTGCCAACAACACAACCCTGTTTTAGCAGCTTTGGTTTTTAACATGGTGCCCTGTCAGTGAATATAGACTTATTTTTGTTTGTTTACCAATTGTTTAATTAACAAAGATCTATTTCAGTTTAATGCAGTTACTTTTTGTTTGTTATGGGTGCCATTTATTGTGACACATGGTTTTGTTAAAATGTTTTAGTACTGTTTAATTTTATAATCCATAATTTATTTTTCACTACTCCTGCCTTGCTCCCAGTGTTTCCAGGTGGAAGCGGAGTCACTGTGACCCTGACCATGATTTCACAGCAGGACTTTCTCAAATGATTCCTGTAAGGAAAAAAGTGTATAAGGATGGCAAACATTCTCAAGTGAGAGTGCTGACATATAATTCAGATGTTTGAATATTTGAGAATTGCAATTTAAGCTAGGTTTGACATTCACGTACAATTTCGCAAGGCCCCTCTATTTATGTAATTTATGAATCTACGTTATTGAAATCCAGGAACTGTTCTTAGTTGCAAGGGTTCTTTTCTTGGTTAGGCCGCTAAACAATCCCAAGGCATTATTTGTATCTTTAAAGAAGTTTTTCCACCTTCTGCAGGTTTTTGGGAGATGGAAAAAAGTATCTATAAAAAACACATGTAAATACAGCAAAAATATATCCTACACATTCACCACATACCCTTTGATATCTACCAAATATATCCTTTCTTGCTCACACTTCACACTCCAACAACAACAAATGTCTAATAAATCTGGTAAACCTAAAACTGGTAAAGATTTGGTGGTTAATCAAAAGACAAAACCTGGACCTTTTTTGAGACACAAAAGGCATTATCAGCAATGGCTATCATGTCTAGAACTACGACTTATTTAATTTAGATGATCATGACTGTGGCGATTTTACTTGTGACCATGGCACGAAAAAAAAAAATCTGCCTTCCCATTTGTTGTGTAACCGAAGACAAATACATTGTAACTCTGCGGGACCCTAATTTAGACAAAACCATGGTTTTAAGTTTGCCTACTGTGAAAACTCCATATTATTTTGCTAAATCCTTACTGAAAATGAAAGAAAATCAATGTTTTGAATGAGAATTGTTCTTTTGCTATGAAACTCTGAGATGATTCCTTTGTTATCCAGTTATGTCTGCTTTACTCTCAGTTCTATCCAGTTTGTAGGCTGAGCACAAAAATCAGGTAGACCAAGTCTATTCTAACCAAGCAAACCTTCATACTTTTAACAGACTCTCAGCAGTCATCAGGCGAACACCATATTACATAATCTTTCCACTCAACATGTGACTGCTCAGCATTGTAGTGGGTATGAGCATATCCTGACTTGTACTAGTAACCTATCAACCAGTACAAATCACCATCCTTCCCTGCATATCATTCAGCCCAGCTTTTATCTACACCAGGGTTGGAGGATAAATCAGAAGAACATGATTGCAGTGAAATAATTATTTATGAAACATGAATGACATTATAAATATATGAACATTATGAAACATGGCGCACATATTTTTGTTGATGGCTCATTTTCCTAAGCTGCTGATGGGGTACATCTGTATCTGTATCTGTGTATGCCATATGTCAATTATTATAGTTATTTTTAACAATAACAATAATAAGGGCTTTTAACCCTTGTGTGGTGTTTGGGTCTGTGGGAAACGCTTTCAATGTTTACCAAAAGAAAAATTATGCTATTCATTAATATTTTAATCTCAGACTCCTTGCTGTTTCTTAAGGTTGTTTCATTTTGATTTGTTAACAATGTTAACCAAATATGCTGTCTTTATTGCTTGTAAACATCTTAAAGTGAACATCTGATATTTTGTATGTTAAATAAGTTATGGCTGTATTGATTTAAAAACACAATAATGTGGTGGGTCCACCACACCCACAAACATTGGCTGAGCAACAAAACTATGAACACCACACAAGGGTTAAAGCCATGTTTGTTAATGGCTGGATAGATATAGTCATTGAAACATTGTCTTTGTCGGTTGATTCTTTCTTTTAGGTTTAAATATGGGCTGACATATTTAAACCTGAATATGGATGACATTGCTGAAGAGTGGTGGAAAGGTTAAGTTAAGGTTAAGTAGAGTTTATAAAGTAGAGAAGTGAATGGTCTAGAATGGTAGGAGTGTTTTGTGATATCTGGAAGTAAAACGGAAGTTTACAAGACAGTAGTGAGGCCTGTTATATAACTTGGATCAGGAATTAGATTAGAAACAAGTTTATTAAAGGGACAGAGCATGTAGTATGTTTTGGGGACAAGATTCGGCAGGAGAGATTGAGATGGTTTAGGCACGTGCAGAAGGGGGGTGAGCATTATTTCAGGAGGATAAGAGGAAGGCCAAGATGGAGATGAATGACTGTGGCTTCCTTCATGGTTTTAGGTATTGACAATTGTTGTCTCTTTTCTCAATATTTTGGACATTCGGTCAGAATATTCTACATAGTTATGGGTACTTGCCAGGATGTACTCTGTGAAGGTTCTTCGCCTTTTATTAGGTGTGCATGTGTTAGTCTAGGTTGTCTGATACAGCACTTTGTATATGTCAACTGTTCTATATGTCTGTTAAGGTTTGCTTCTGGATGAGTGTTTATTTCAGGTGCTATATCATAAAGTTTATTATTTTTCTGTGTGTCCTATTCTTGCTGCTGGATCACTTGGGTGTATAATACTATGGTCTGATGTCTTAGGGTAAAATTTTGTGATCTGGGGTCAGGATTTCTCTAGTATTCCTGGCTAATAGGTCAGACTTTTCATTCCCTGTGATCTCAAAGTGTTCTGTGACAGCAATGTATATATTGTAATTGTTTTTGGAGAGTTCTTGGATTTTCCTCAGGATGTACGGTTGGGAAGTCTGATATGAGGGTTTTCCAATGCTTTCAAACAGGCCACTGAGTCAGAGCACATTGCTGCTTTGGTTTGTCAGGAGATCTCCAGAAGTTTCAAAGCCATTTCATATGTCAACTGCCTAATATTGTCCTTGAGGCTCAGTGTGTACCTAATAAGTTTGTGCAAGCCACTGAACTTGTACCCCTTATGCTGTAAAAATGTTGATATGAAGGTCAACCTGTCACAATATATACTAACAGTCATTAAGGCATTGCAGCCAAGGGTAATTTTTAGTTTTTGCAAAATTTTTAGCCAAATAGGGCACATTGTGACCTGACTAAAGTGTTTTCTGTATTTTCATCTTGTCTAATTCACTGGCCTTGCTATGTTGCAGGTCTCAGCTGCAACCCCTTATGTCGAGTCTTGAGCCCCTTAAGGGTGCTCTCCAGATTTAGCCAGTATTATACGGTGTTAAAAAAGGCTGTGTGGCTCTATTGAAAGCTTGGTTTCCATTCCTTGTGCACCATTTCCACAGTGTCTCATGTTGCACGAAGGGGGGTCGTGAAGTGTATTGAAGAGCGTTTTTGCATACTAGGTTCTATTCTTTATTCATGTTTAATATGTGCTCACAACCAATGTGCAGCACAAACAGCCAAATATAATGCACATCCTTGCTTCTTTTGGTGATTCTTGTAAAAATCTTGGCATTGATTGAAACCTACAGTCCTTAAGTCCTCTGTACTTGTGAAATGCACTAACCGAACTTTAGTAGACTGCCTGAGAAAAGCATTGATTCGTGACCTGCTGTACTGTGCAAGCTTAAATGACTCCTGGTACAAAAACTAAACTACTCTCTGGGTTAGGGGCCATTGTGGCCTTATGCTCACTGGCGATCTTGACACAATAGTTTCAGACTACATAGTAGCAGGTGACAAGTTAAATAGCATTCATACAGATGTTGCATATTCTCTCTCCCAACAGGACAATCCACTCACCAATTTCAACCTGGTGACAAAGTATCAAATCTTTACTTTAAACTGGGAGAGACCGCTACAGACCACTTACAACTGTGCTTGCTGTTCCTGCTGTGTTAACTGATGCTTAAACAAATATTTAAACATCTGGAATTGTATGTTAGCACCATTATCTCTCCCTCAATGATGTAGAGTTTGGTTTTCTTATTCAAAAGTAATGCAATTATAATTAGAACAAGTTTTTTTACTAAAGGAATTGAGTTTTTGATTATTAATGTACTGTGAAGTTGTTAGTTCAAAACCCTGTGCAAACCCTGCAATAATTGCCTAAACATTTTAAACTTTATGAAAAAGTTAATTTTTTTATAGCAGTGGTGGAAGCTTTTTGGATGCTTTGTTTCATGTCTGACGAGCTCTACCATAAACGGTTACCCCTAATTTTTCAGTTTATGTAACTGATGCCCCTGCAGTTTAATCAGCAAATGTTTAAGCTTTTTGTCATTAGTTACTTCATCATCTTGTAATAAAAAGCAAAATATTACAAATATGGCCAAACTGCCATAACTTAGCTGTCTTGCAGTGTTTTTAATTGTACTTTATTTACCTCATAGTGACACTCAGTATCTTTTTGTCCACACTGCATGTACTTCAGGCATGCTTTTCAGCCTTTCATCTTTTTTCATCGTAGTCATTTATTCCCTTCTAAGTTATACATTTCTTGAGGTCTTTTGACTGGCACCAAAAAGCTCATAAACTGAAGTGCAAAATTACTCAGGATTTATCTTAGAAAGGCCACTTTTAATTATATGATTATCGTTGTCTATATGAATAATATTAATAATAACAGATTATTATAATAATAACAGATTATTATTTATGCTGAGGTCTGGGCTTCTTTACTCTCCACCACAAAGGGACCACCAATGACCAGATATTTAAGTGGTGAACCATTCAGAGCACAGCAACAGCACCAATTTGCTAGTTATTAGAAGGTACAATTGTATGTACTGCAGCCCTATTGCAAAACACTGTGTACAGTGTAAATAATTACAGTCTATTATTACTGGCTTTTTTATTTTTATAACCATTTTTGAAATAAGAAAATAGGTACTTATAAAAGAAATAATTATTTGAGAGAAAGAGAGCAGTTAATAAAGAGAAAACAGTTTTTGAGTGTGATACGTTTAATGACATTTCTTTAATTTCCACACCAGCCTTAATTTTTATAAAACACTTTTATTATTCTGGTAAAGATCTGGTAAAGTTAATTACAGTTAACAAAATACATTTTTTATGCGGCTGGACATCCAGCCATGTTTCTCATACCATTTTTACTTGTTTCATATTCAGGCACATTTCTCATGCAAAAAGATGGGACATGCAGAAAACCCACCCCACCCCAAATTCTCACTGTAAAATCAACTCCCATAACAAACTCGTTTGAAGTTCTTATCTCTGACATAACCAATAAATGTTCATCTGATAAAACTAGTATGTTTAAGCTGGTTACTGTTTATCGACCCCCTGGTCCTTACTCAGAATTTCTTAACGAATTTACCGATTTTCTTTCTAAATTAGTTTTATCAACTAAGAAAGCTTTAATTGTTGGTGACTTTAATATCCATTATGAGGATAAATGTAATCCACTCAAAACTGCGTTTGACTCTATTTTAGAATCTTTAGGCATCACCAAAAATGTAACAGGACCCACTCACCGCTGTAAACATACCTTAGATTTAATACTTACTTATGGTATAAACATAGACAACCTGGAAATTGTACCACAGAATGACTTAATCTCTGATCACTCTCTACTAATCTATGAAGTGTCCCTGTCCAATAAGGTACAGCAACCAAATCGTTTTAAATATAAGCGCACTATTACATCTGCAACTGCAGCAGCGTTCATAAACTACCTACCAGAATTACCAAATATACCAGCATCAGAACCTAAAGAACTAGATCAGGCAACTCAAAACCTAGAGACTGTATTGCGCACAACCTTAGATAACGTAGCCCCACTCAAAACTAAACTGATTAGGGAGAAAAAACTTGCTCCTTGGTACAATGACCACACATGCGCACTTAAACAAGCAGCACGGAAATTAGAACGCAAGTGGCGTCACACTACACTGGAAGTGTATAAGATTGCTTGGAAAGATGCTCTAACTGAGTATAAACATGCACTTGTAAAAGCTAAATCTTTATATTATTCGTACCTAATAGAGAAAAATAAAAACAATCCCAGATTCCTTTTTGAGACAGTGTCCAAATTAACTAAAAACGTCAATGAAACTGAATCTAATATACCGCCTGACTGTACCAGCGATGATTTTTTAAAATTCTTTAATGACAAGATAAGACAAAATACGACTTCAGAGTCAGAGTGTGTCACCTGCCAATGTTAAGTATGGACTCACTCTGAGCAGCATTGGTGAGAACAGTGATGATAACAGAAACGAGTTAATCCAACTAAATTCCTTTAATCCAATCTCCCAAAATGAACTAACTGTGTTGATTAAATCATCAAAGTCATCATCGTGTATACTCGATCCTGTTCCAACTCGTCTACTTAAAGATTTACTCCCAGCTATTGTAGAGCCCCTGCTTACATTAATCAATGCATCCCTTAGCCTTGGATATGTACCTAAATTGTTTAAAAGTGCTGTTATTAAACCCCTGATTAAAAAACCTAATCTTGATCCACATGTACTAGCTAATTATAGGCCAATTTCAAACCTTCCTTTTGTCTCAAAGATAATAGAAAAAGTCGTTTCCAAACAGCTATGTTCTTATTTGAATGAAAATTGTATTCATGAAAAATTTCAATCAGGATTTAGACCCAACCATAGTACCGAAACCGCATTAATTAGAGTAGTTAACGAGTTGTTAATGTCTTCTGATAATGGATGTGTCTCTTCTCTTGTTCTATTAGATCTTAGCGCAGCGTTTGATACGGTCGATCATAACATTTTACTGGAGAGGCTAGAAAATACAGTAGGTGTTAAAGGACTCGCTCGCACTCTCTTGGTTTAAATCATATCTGACTGACCGCTCTCAATTCGTTTATGTAAATAATAAATGCTCGGAAACTACAAAAGTAAAGTATGGTGTTCCACAGGGGTCGGTACTGGGACCGCTATTATTTACACTCTATATGCTTCCACTAGGTGAAATTATTCATAAACATGGCATAAACTTTCACTGCTATGCAGATGACACACAGCTGTATATATCAGCCAAACCAAATGATACTGACACAATCAGTAAGATAGAAGATTGTGTAAATGACATAAAAAACTGGATGTCGTGTAATTTTCTTTTACTTAATTCAGATAAAACTGAGGTTTTACTTGTTGGCTCTAAAGCTGCAAGAGACAAGTTGTCTAACCTGGTGCTAAACTTAAACACGTTCTCTGTTACTCCCAGCCCAGATGTAAAAAACTTAGGTGTCACAATAGATTCAGATCTTTCCTTTGATACACACGTTAATAATATTACTAGAGTTGCTTTCTATCATTTGCGTAACATTTCTAAAATAAGAAATATACTATCTGTTAATGACGCCGAAAAACTGATCCATGCGTTTATAACTTCTCGGTTAGATTATTGTAATGCTCTTCTAACAGGATGCTCTGGTAGATCCTTAAACAAACTCCAATTAGTTCAAAATGCAGCAGCTTGAGTGCTAACTAGAACTAAAAAATTTGACCATATTACTCCTGTTCTATCATCTCTACACTGGCTGCCAGTTAAATTTCGCATTGATTACAAAATACTTTTACTAACTTATAAAGCGCTACATGGTCTGGCTCCACAGTATCTGAGTGAACTTATTAATCACTACAGCCCAGCGCGTCCACTTCGTTCACAAGATGCAGGGTTACTTATAGTTCCTAGAATTAAAAAGATCACGGCTGGTGGAAGAGCGTTTTCTTACAAAGCTCCACAACTCTGGAATAATCTTCCTGCCTCTATTCGGGATTCGGACACAGTCTCAATGTTTAAGTCTAGACTGAAAACATATTTATTTTCTCAGGCTTTTGATTAGTATAGACAAAGGCGCAGAGCTTGGGGGTTCTTGGTCATAGAAACTTGTGGTGATCAGGCATGTTGGGTTGCTGTCGTTCTGCCTCTCTTGTCCGATCACTCAGGTTTGATGACGGTGGGGAGATGGGCGCTGATGTCCTGTGAAAGCCTTCATGACCTTGTTACCTGCTTGCTCTCCCTTTTAGTTATGCTGTAATAATTAGGGCTGCCGGAGTCTAAAACTCTCTGTAAAACTGTTTGTCAACTAGCATTGTACATTATTAACTACATTCTCTGTTGTTTTACCCTGAGGGCATTCTGATGGAAACCTGTTTACCCGCCGAGGTTAAGGATTAAAGTCGAGACTGCCGGGACAATGATGCTGCTCCTGTCAGATGTGACGGGTCTGGAGTAATTGCAACGACAAGAAATCACTACAGACTTTATTGAAGACTAGAGCGGATAACAACTCTATTATTATTTAATTGTTTATTTATCTATTTATTACCAGTTATGACTTTTAGATCATTTAATTCTGTTTGTATGATTTGTGTAAATCGTGTATTTATTTAAAGTATCCTCCAGGCCACCCAAGAAGGATGGGCCCTGCTGAGTCTGGTTCCTCTCAAGGTTTCTTCCTGTAATTTTCAGGGAGTTTTTCCTTGCCACAGTCGCCCTCGGCTTGCTCAACAGGGGTTTTTGTATCTGTTGGTCCTGGATTTTGTAAAGTTGCTTTGAGACAATGTCTATTGTAAAAAGCGCTATATAAATAAAGTTGACTTGACTTGACTTGACTAGTCCAATGTCTCTAGACGCAGAGAGCCACAGCCTCAAAGAACAGCAACCTATTTTGTGTATTTCTTATTATATGGTGGATTGACCCTTTCTAGATAAAGCAAAAATCCTACTCCCTTCATCCACCATGTCTTGGTGTTTTGAAGTGCTGCAGCCTACTTCTGGTGGTGGTTCTTCAAAACTGAGTCCCATTCTTGCATCTCAAGCTCCAGATGTGGTTTCTCAGTTTCAGGCAATGCCTGTAAACAAAAGGAGTTCTGCTGGTTCAGTGAAAGGCCAATTAACCATTGCCTGTCCCTTTGTGAGAGTGAGAAAGAGTGGGCACTTGATAGAGATGTTAAGGTCTGTAGCAAAGAGTGTAGAGGCAGACAACACTGGAGACGAAGTGCCTTCATGTCTGTGGTCACCTTAGGAGCTGCCAAGGGATGCAGGTGCTGAGCAGTGAAAGCTTGGTTTGGGTGGGATGTCCTGGGAAAGTACAGTGCTTTTTATTTGATATATGGTTAAAATAAGTATGTTAATTAAAAAAAATGGAAAAGTGGCTGATTAAGAAGGCACACATGGCTATATGGCTAAAGCTGAGTGTGTGTTGTCCTAATACCTAGTTTCGGGGATTTGCTTTAATTGTCTTGTTTTGATTGTTCAAATGCCTGCTGCAGTCACCTTAAAATAGCAGGGGTTTTCAACCTGAGGCCTGTGGGTTATTTGTGGCTAAAAGATGCACTTTTGTGCTTTAGGTCTATATATGCTATGTATTGTTGCATGCATGTGTCTCACAAGACTGACTATTGCTCATTGTTGCATCCTACTGTGAACCAGTTAAAAAAGAGGGCTATTGGTCATTATTTCTTATAGCCACCACATGACAGATTGCATTGTGTATACTAGATAGGAGGACTACAATTACAGCTTCATTCATTTATTTATTGTCTGTTTATCCTGGTCACCACTGCTTTATCCTGGTCAGGGTCACAGTGGGTCTCATTCATTAGGTGAACGGAGGAAACACCCCGGACATACACACACAAATAAACAAACAAACAACATCACACCCTCTTAATAAACTGGTCTTAATGGAGGAAACTGAAGCACCTGTAAGAAACACATGCAGACACAGGGAGTGCATGCAAACTCCACACAAAAATGACTCTGGACACTTGGTTTAGAAATCAAACCCAGGCACAAACCCACAGCGCTACCCACTGTGCTGCCTACAATTACAGCTTGCTCCAAAGTAATTACTCCAAATCAGCAGACCTAAAAACCTAATACAGAAACCAATAGTGGATCAAAAGTTTGTTCAGTATGATTTGGAAACACTGGAAATACTCTAAAATAAATAACATTCTTGCAACATATAGTATTAAAGTTGACCAGCAGACAGTAGAAAGAAGCAGCCAATATATGGCATCTGTATCCTGGCATCCTGTATGAGGTCAGTGAATACCATGCACACTAACAGTCCTGGATCTTCTTATAGGTCAAGTTGCTTTTTTAAAAAATTGGCTGGTTTGAATATAGTTTGGATTGCCACTCCACTGACTGAAGGTTTCTGTCTGTCTGAGAAGCACAAACTTTTGGGCTCATATGGTTGAGGTTGGCTGATGTGTGTTAAATGATGCCAAAGAACCACAGCCTCAAAGAACAGCAACCTATTTTTTCTTATTATATGGTGGATTGACCCTTTCTAGATACAGCAAAAATCCTACTCCACCATCCTAATCCACCATGTCTTGGTGTTTTGAAGTGCTGTATCCTACTTCTGGTTGTGATTCTCCTTCTCTCTTTCATTGTATTCAGAGTCGTGGTCCTTTCTCATTGATAAAGCTGATTTGCTCTGCTGAGTCCCATTCTTGCATCTCAAGCTCCAGATGTGGTTTTTCAGTAGCAGGCAATGCCTGTAAACAAAAGGAGTTCTGCTGGTTCAGTGGAAGGCTAGTTAACCCTTGTCTGTCCATTTGTGAGAGTGAGAAAGGGTGTGCACTGGATGGAGATGTTAAGGACAAGGTCTGTAGCAGGGGTGTAGAGGCAGAGAAGACTGGAGAGGAAGTGCCTTCATGTCTGTGGTCACCTCTGGAGCTGCTGAGGGATGCAGGTGCTGAGCAGTGAAAGCTTGGCTTGGGTGGGATGTCCTGGGATGGAAGTAGAATGTCTTTTGAAGGGGGTGTGACTAACAGGCTTTGGGTACAACTAGAAGGGCAAGATGGATGAGGTCCCTGGCAGGGTGATAATGAAGATGACTGAGAGTGAGAGGAAGATACAGACAGGGAAAAGGACAAAGATGGGGAATTGACATGAGAGGCAAAAGACGCAGTAGCTAGCTGCATGTAGCCACTGGTCGAGCCCAGAGAGATGTCAGACTGGACACTACTCTCTTTTTGGAAGAACTCTGAGGTGTATACCTGAGGAGAGCCCTTCTGAGACTGTGGCCTCTGTGGAGGGCTGGTAGGTACAAGGCATCTGGGAAGACCTGCTAAGCCCAACTTGTCTGCATTGTACAAAGAGCAGGGTAGAACAGATGAAACTGAAGGTGAGTTTATAGATGGATTACTGAGGGGTGGAGTCAGTGAAGGGGTAAGGGTTGAAAGAAGTGGCTGTTGAGCAGTGAGAAAAAGAGGGTGCAGGAGGCGAGTCATTTCCTGCAGATCCTTACTGAGCTGGGAGACCTGCTGCGACAGGCTGTTCATCTATTAACAAAAACAGAGCAACATGACAAGACAAGTTTTCTGTGACATCAAAATTGCCACACGGTAATCTTTAATTTTCACATTAACATTAACAGCTTCTTTTCTTTGCCTAGTACTGCCCTATCATGCAACAGCGAACAATTTTGAAAGTGTAAGAGCTTACACAGGCTTTCTCAATAACATAATGGTAGCCTCCCTCTTTGTCCTGAGCAGCCCCCCTCCATTTATTTAAGAAAAGTGAATTAATAAAGCAATGTGGAGAAAATGGGGAGCACTTGGAAGAGAAGGAAATAATGGTTTAATATAGAGACAGTCAGTTAAGTATTGGAAGGAGTTTCAGCCATGTCCTTTTCACCTAAGGTATTTAATAACTCTATTTGGCAGTTAGAAACAGTTGTGTTTTCATCTTTTTGTCAAACAGAACTTTTCATGCTGAAAATTTGTGTAAATAATCAAATGTAATGTAAAACCCACCAAAACAGCTCCGCCATGAATTAGAAACTGTTGAAACATTAGTCACACTGTCCACAGTCAAACTTTTACATCACCGTGGGCTTAGAGACAGTTATTCTGTTTAATCAGGACAAACTGTAGTGAAGCGTTAAGGTGTCAAAGCATAAAGTGTGAGTCTAAGTTCATAAGTATTATTACTGCAGAAAAATATTGTTTATATTTTATCGCTTACAACTATTCATAATGGGTCTCATAAAATATATTTGCAAAATTAATCTGTGAGCTGTTTTTGCACACCAGTTGATACCATCCAGTCGGGACTGCTAATACTGGGTCGTGATTGTTTACACAGACACAGATGCTCCACTCATGTATATCCAAGCTGGTTTTTCACTTGCTGGTCTGGACAGATATTATTCTTTGTTTTGGTGACATGAGTTGGTGTTTCGAGATTCTTACCTCTTCACTCAGTTTGCTGATGCTCTTTCTGGTTTCCACCTGCTCCTGACTCACTACAAACAAACACACACACACACACACACAAGCACAATGAAAAGAAGAATAAATAACAAAGCAAAGGCATTTAATTATCCAATGGGTGTGTGATGAAATCAGTTTTAAGCAAATGAGAGATGGTATCCCTTGTGAAAAAAAGTGTACTTAAATGTACTTAAAATATACTAAGATTCGTCTAAGTATACAATAAATAAACTAGCAAATGTCTGTACTTATTTTAAACATGTTAAAAATATATTAATGTCATACTTTGAGCAAGTAAACTTTTATCATACTTTTCAAAAGTTATCAAAAAGTATACTTTTAATAAATACATTACCATGAAGTATACTTTTAGTTACATTTAAGTTTCATTTAATTTAATATACTTGTTTTCAAATACATGTTTAGTATATTTTTGCTAAGTATGTTAAACAACTGTTGTAGTAATTCAGTTAAAGCACACTTTGAAAAGAAGTATACTAATCTTAAGTACACTAATGATCAATACACTTAGAGTGCTAATTATACTGTAATTGTACAAAAATAATACAAAAGATCAACTTTAATTGTATTAAGTGTACTAAACTGTACTAAATTGGAACTATTTTAAGTAGTTAATTTACCTTAACTATACTACTGCATGTGTATTTAACTCCATGTTTCACATACACTTAAAGTGAAATTAAAGCACATTTCACAACTGCACAATCAGTATTCCAAGTGCACTTGGAGTACATTAAAATATATATTATGAAAAAACTTTAAATATATTTATTTTAGAGTAAAAATATACTTCCAATTTTTGTCTTTCTAGACCTGATTCTAGCAATATATTTATCAATATATTTATTTATGAGCACTGTAATGACATATGCAGTAATACCAACCTTATATAGTTATACTTATAATTATACTTTTAATAAATATATTACCATGAAGTATACTTGTAGTTAAAATTAACTTTCATTAAATTTAATATACATCTCATATACTTGTTTTCATAATAGATGTTTGGTATATTTTTGCAAAGAATGTTAAACAATTTGTATTTTTTAACATGAAGTTACTTATTGGTAAAATGTTAATAGTATTTTTGTTATTTTAAAAATATGTCATTATTCTTTAATTTTAATATGGAAAATAAATTAATCATATTAAAGAACATATTCAGGTACTTTTTAATACTATGTTATGTGTTTTTACTTTGCATGTAATTAATGGATTTCACATGATGCTGTGATTATACTTGCAAAGAATTCACTACATAAAAATTTATTGTGTACTTGAATGAACGAGTTAAAATTTACATTCCAAGTGTATTACTACACCTGTGTTTGTAGTGCTCTGGTGGCACAGCAGTAAAACACACTAACACATAAGAAATGACATGTGAAAGTTAGGGGTTCGAACCCCGTGTCTGCTAAAAGTCTGAACACCACCTCAAAATGTAACGACTGGTTGCTGGTTACAATTCAGAGATCAGTGCTTGGCTTTTCTCTGAACTACAAAGAAGTGTAAGAATGTTTTTGCTCTAAAATAAATATGTTTAAAGTCTATTTTTAATGTACTCTAAGTGCACTTGAAATACTGATTAAATGTGCTTCAACCTCATTTTAAGTGTATGTGAAACGGAATTACATTTACATAGGGTTAAGGGCCTTGCTCAGGGACCCAACAGTGGCAACTTGGTGGTGGCGAGGTTTGAACCGGCAACCTTTTGTTTACTAGTCCAGTACCTTAACCACTGAGCTATCACTGGCCCTACACATGCATTTAAATACACATGCATTTAAATACACATGCATGGAATTAAATACACATGCAGTAGTATACTTAAGTTGAATTGAATATACTTAAAATTGTCTCAGTTTAGTACACTTAATACAATTAAAGTTGAGCTTTTGTATTATTTTTGTACAACTAAAGTATAATAAGTACAAAAACTAGTTGTTCCATTTTAGCACTCTTTAGTGTATTGATCATTAGTTTGAAAATAATACACTTTAGTGCACTTTAGCATATTGAAGATTAGTATACTTAAGTATACTTTTTTTTTCACCAGGGATAGTATACATAAAATATGTAGATAAAATTTGAGTTACCTGGACTGGGAAATGGAGGGGTGCTGTCAGGTAAGGTGGAGGTGAATTCAAACCTTGGTGCACAGCTAGAATTGCTCTCTGTCTCAATGCCATCCACAAACCTATGGACCAACAACAACCCCACAGAAAACCTGTTAAATAAACCAACACAATTCTACTTGCAAATCCAAAGGGATGTAGCCAAGTATATATAAAAAATAATAATAATAATAATAATAATAATAGTAATAGTAATAATAAAAGGAAGAAGATCACTTTACAAAGTCAAGAAAAAAGGGGAAAATAAAAAATTGCACCTTAGAAGTAGAAGTACTGTGCTTTGAAAGCGAATAGAAGTACTATGCTTTGAAGGCGAGTAGTAAGTGACACAAAGAAATTGGAGTAATATGTTCCATAGTCTGGGGGCCATGTCACTGAAAGATCTGTCCTTTCAACAATCTTAATTCGTACAGATCGTACAGACAGATGCCTGTTACCAGAGGAGCTGAGTGTTCCGGCAGTTCAATAAGAGTGCAGAAATTAAATAAGCTGGTCTTAAATCATGAAGAGATTTGTGTCTTAACAGGAGAAACTGAATGAAAAGTGGGACTGGCAACCAGTGTTCTGACATGGACTTGGAGTGACATGAGCTAATTGTTAAAGTGACAAAGTGTTCTATACTGTATATACCAAAAATCTAAATATTAGATCTTATAACTCCAGTATTAGTTAACTAAAACCATGCTTTTCTTTCTAGCGTGAAACTGATGGTCTGTCAATGGCCGATTTTTCGTGGCAGCGTGTAGTACACCTCTGTATACTGCACTAAATTATGTATTATGCTTCAGCTGCAGTTCTTCTGTTGGTTAGCAGATTGCCAAAATTTTGAGAATTTTTCTACATGAGCATAGGTAGAGACATGTCAAAAGTGATTTAACGCTTTTTATTCACGTAGCATTTAAGGGCCCCACGTTTACTGGTTAATTTGGACTATGGGCTTGTCCTAGCAACCCTATGGTAATTAAGTTAGTAATTGCTTAGACAAAATGTCCAAGATGTAAAGCAACTAAAAACCCTACTCGGGTAACTGAGATTGGAAAACTCCCAACCAATTCTGTGAACACGGGCGGGGTGGGGGAGGGGGTTAGGTTCATTCATCCGTTAAGGTAGGCTGTGCTGTGTATTGTAGCTTCCATTTATTCTATCATTCAGGTTATGAGTATAATTTAATGACTGCCATGAAATGTGGCACTTTTCTTAAAAAATCCATGAAATCTATGATTTTGTGAAAAATAAGGTCTGTAAAATTAGGCAATTTTACAAATTTAGTAGGGCTCTACCTATAGTATTAGCAAAAAACAACATTACAAGGGTATTTTATCAAAAACATTGTAGGAGTATTTTTGAAATAGTGGAATATTACTACTGGCAATCATGCCCTAAATACATGTTCTATTGATCAATAATACTTCTTGTAAATTAACATTTTTTTCCCACATAATTTTTATATTTGCACAATTTCACTGAAAGTGAAATATATGTTCTGTTCTGTAAACAGGATAAAAAAGTACCAATGTTTGAATTCATGAATGCATCTCACTACACTTAAAGACACCTTAAGACATGTTAGCAGAACGAGTTGGACAAAATAACACTTTAAACACTTAATCATGCCTAAACATCTTTTAAGTGTTGTGAGAAGGAATGGCAACATTACAACTTTACATTTGGTAAGTGCTTTTTTTTTGGAATGTGTTGCAGGTCTGAAATGCAAAAATGGATGTACATTAACAAATGAAATATCTTGGGTTCATGCTGTCTGTAATGAGTAAAAGTAAATGTAAGAAACACTTAAATGTTTTTATTTGCATTTTTCATACTGTTCTAACCTTTTCTGATTTGGGGTTGTAGTATTGACATTTAACTCATTGGTTTTCCATGTACACAAAGATTTAAAAAGAATGTGTCTGACAGTGATGATGTTTTTCTACCTGGGGCTCAGCTCTGGAGGGGCGCTGCTAAAGCTGACCACAGGTATCTGAAGTGCGGTAGGACGGCTGTGGTCGGAAGGTGGGCGGAAAGGGCGTGGAGGAAGCAGGGGTGAGCGCAGGGGTGAGCGCAGGGGTGAATTTAACCTTCTAGTAAAACCGGTGGTTGAGTAAGGTGCCTGCGACACTGAATTCTGGTCTTCATTGTTCTCCTCATCCTCACGGATGGAGGGTAACTTCTTTACTAGGCCACTACTGCTCTCCCAGTCCACCTGTGATCAATACAAGAAATGCACCGGCTGTTAGCTTTCAGGAAAACATTAAAAAAAAATACATATTAGTAGGTTCCCAGAACCTTTGAGGAACTATACACATCGGGAATAAATTCCTAAATCAAAAGACTGTTCCAATTATTAAAATGTAGTAAATGAAATCATGATTATAATAATATTGTATATTGTATTGTATAATATAGGAAAAAGATTTTTAAAATATGGGTCCATCCTGCAACAGCCTATATGACACCTAGCAAAAAATTCAGCATTAATTTATTTGTCCATTCATTAATTTAACTAATTAACTACTTAATGTAGCTATTTTAAGTTACTGTTAAAAAGGCATCACAGTAGCACAGTGGGTAGCACTGTTGCCTCACATCAAGAAGGGCCTGGGTTTGATTGCCTGGCAGGAAACCACCTATAAAATAGGCTGTTATTGCCATTAAGGACGTGAGGGGTCAGCTTCCATAGTTAAGGAATGCAATGTCCAACAAGCTTATGATTAACCGTGTACATATTTTTGGCTATGTAGCATAAATGCCTTAAATAGTTCAATAGATTGTCATTACATAAATTAAATAAATACCAAATATACATTCTTCAGTACCCTGAAGAAACACATGCAGACATGTAGAGAACATGCCAAACTGTACGAAGATAGGTCAAAGGAGCTGTGCAGCGCTAAAACTACTTAGTTTTAGTCCAATTCCCTAGTACAGAAAAATCTTTTAAAATACCTGCACTGAGGAAACACAGACAGTGGGGGGGGAGCCATAACATATTGTCTCTCTTTTTTGACTCCCGTCCTCATTATTTTTTCATGTGTCTTCTTCTGCTATTCATGCTGCTTATTAAACCTCTCCATCATCCCTTCAAGACCCCTGTGGTCACAGCTTCCTTTTTCCACTAATGAACATCGACTTCTGTTTGTTTGAGAAGCTCAAAGATGTAAATACTATTTTAACTATGCTACATGGAACAATTAAGAATGTAGAAATATTTTAGTTAAAGCTCTTTACAGTCAATTTGGTATTCAAGAAATCTTACATGAAGACAATATATGTTTATTTTATAATTACTTCAGCCTGTTTGATTTTTACCCTTATATAACATAGACACATGGTACACTCATTAAACAGTCTCTAATTAGCATCTACTGAGTGCACGTATTCAGTTTGTATATCAGATTGGTTCAAAGCACAGTTATTTCGACATGTCTGTTTTGTTCCCTCTGAGCATCTCTATCACCATCTTTCTCCTGCAACCCTCCCCTACTCAAACCAGTAGAGTGCTTTTTTCTCAGTTTTCCTCCCCCTTCCTTGATGCCTCCATCCCTTTTAAAAGTAGTGCTATTTTTGTATCTTTCTTCTATTTTTAGTAATAAGGGTTCCATTGGTACTGAGCTGTTGCATGTTCTAAAAGCATGTGTGCATATATTTTTTAGTGCATACACACACATTGCTCTCCAATACAAAGCAACAACTGCAGATGCCTCAACTAGAGTCTGAATAAACATTCAAAATGTACATTTGATTTCATATATTATTTTAAGTACTAACAGCATAATTAATGTATAAAACATGTCACAAAACATTTACATGTCTGTGCACATGGGATTCCACAAAATCCACTTTTTAACTTTTCTCACTAAATTTACTGCAGCAATTCATTACAAAACTAATTATGTTCATGTTGCCAAATAAAGAAAGAACATGGATTTCTTTTATCACAAATTCCTTGCCCTTTAGTAAACCATTTTTATCTGTTTAATATATTGCAAAATTCCTCTACAGAAGTTAAATTACACATTAAAATGTTTTTAAAAGTGAAACAAATTAGCAAAACCTCATTATACTTTTTAAAATTATTCTTAATAGCAGTTATTCTTAATGGTTCTGTCCCAAAAATGTCTGCATATTGCACTACTCGTCGTTTGTATCAATTGTATCTAAATCCTAATTTTTAATTAATTAATTACAGATGACATAACTTTGTAACTAACACTAGAAACTAGCCAAATCTTATTTTTTATTGCGGTTCTATATAGTCGAATCTCTATGAAAAAATTATTTTAGTTGCAAATCTTCACTGGTGTAAAGAAGGTAATTGTTCATAACAAAACAACGTAATAGTGGTCAGAGGTCAATTTTCATCATGGCAACTGTGGTACTGTGTATTGCCCCCACATGCATGTATACACTTCTGACATCATCTAAGCAAGCTCCTGATAAGATGGTGGCTGGTGTCCTGGGGGATCTCCTTCCAGACCTGGATCAGGGCATTAGTAAGCTCCTGGACAGGCTGTGGCACTACTAGGCAGCGTCAAATACACTGATATAGGCAGCATCAAATACACTGATATCATTTATGAAGTCCCTGGTTGTTAAGCAATCTTCTCATGGTCGACACATTTATCAGTTATATTCATCAGATTATCCTCAGGTCATCTTGTAAGTCTTTTAAAGAAGCACAAGAGTTTTGAGTTTTCTTCCATATCCAGGTAGGTTTACTACTGTGCCATTAGTTTGAAACTTCTAGACAATAATTCAATGGTGTCTTTAAAAATGTTCAAGATTTTGGAAATCTTTTTGTACCCATTGCTCTTTTGGTGCAATCAAATTATCTCTTCTCTCAGCTTTTGTGACAGCTTCTTAAGTTTTCACCATGGTTGTAACACACATTGAACACATGTCTGGGTGGTGTTTATATCCAAACTTATCAAAGCTGAAGCAAATTAAGGGTCATTATTGAGATTCCAATGGTTTTAATCACATTGTAACCCAAATTCAGGTAATGAAAACTAGCAGTAAGATTGCTATACATAAATCAATTATTTTCCTTATTTTCTTTGGGGGCTGAATATTTCCAGTTGCAACTGTAAATTGTATATTTTTACTAAAATAAATAAATAAATAATGGGCTCAATCCTTGATGCTTATACTTGTTGCGGGTTGTTCTGGAGTGCCTTGTATTCCAAAAATAATCCTACATTTTTTGTGTGTTGTGACAAATGTAGTTGGTATTTTGTCCGTTTTTTGAAGATAAGCAGTAGCAAACTGACGTTGGGGGGCCAGGTAATAAATGCTAACACTGGGCACCAGGTGGACAAACATTAGTAGGGTTTTGTAAAAAAAATATCTGTCTTGCCATGATTGGGTCAACCCTGACGTGGCATTGTAAAGGGAGTCAGTTTACCACCTTAGCATTTTGTATGGAAATAATAAAGTAAAGGTCATTTGAAAAGGTTCACAAAAATATAAGGGTAAATGCACACTACTGTTCCCTTCTCTATACAAACTGAAAAGAATTATTCTTTATTGTGTTCAGTTTGTATAGAGAAAGGAAACAGTAGTGTGCATTTGCCCTTATATTTGCCCTTTACTTACTTTTTTAAAATGTATTTTAGCCCCTTAATTATTTTAGGCAAATTTAAAAAAACTATTGCTGCGGGGGTGTTTGCACAGTTAAGTGAGTATATATGTGAATGTGTGAATGGGAGACTTGTTTTCACAGTCAAGGAGACTTTCCAGTTCAAGGCACACTGATGCTTGAACAAACATGAATGTCAGTAAACACTGTACCACTTTACACACCAGATCAGATCTCACACACTTTGTCTTTTCACTGGTTATGTAATCACCAAACAGCTTTTATCTAATCTTTCTTCATTTGAAATGTGTTTTATCAATCTCTTTATATTGTGTTTCTTTGCAGTGGTGGACTTAGAGGAAAGCAGCACTATGACAGATTTCTCTTCCTCAAATCTAACTGCCTTATATTTCCCTATTTTTTCCCTCACCCTACATGGCTTTCTATTTTTAGCAACAGAGTACAATCTTAGCAGACACACAGGGAGCTCCTAGCCAGTAAGGGAGAGCCCTCACCCCACCTCAGGATATTCTTAGCCATGTCTCACACTTCCAACAGCTCTTCTGCTGCTATTCCACATCCGTATGGCTTGTTAGAGGGAAAGAGGATTTGTGGGCATCTTTAAAGTGACAGGGGTTGAATGAAATTGGTGAGAGATGTATATACTGTATGTACAAAGAAAGAGACAGGCCAAATACAGCAAATAGATGGTTGATCAGCTATTGCAGCAATTTCGTTACTTTGAAACACACACACACACACACACACACACACACACACACACACACACACACACACACACACACCAGTTAAAGGTCAGAACAGTTTTCTTCTAAACCCAAACACATTTATCTCATGCAAGATCAATGTAATTTACAGCCCCACATTGTTTACTTACACTTAGACCACAAGATCTACATACATTTGTCTAATACTAGTACTGCACTAATTTCCTCTTTCCTCCACTTCTGTACAGGCGCCTCGAGCAACTAACCAGGGTCCTTACACAATGTTATAGACCCCACCCCCTTTTTAGTCTGACCTCTTCCCAACCAGCAGGCTAGTGGCCAATTTTGTCTGGTGCAGGAATAACAAATTGCGCCTGCCCAACCGGTATTAAAGCTAAGACTTAAACACAGAGAATTAGGAAACCCTGCACTGGTGCGCTAGCAGAATATCCTGCTGCGCCACTGAAAACTTTTTTTATTCTTTACTTGTGCAACTGAACTTCAACTTTTGAACTTGAGCTGCTCAATCATAAGAAGTCTTTGCTGTCATATTTTACACTTCAAAATGAGGGAGACAGGTCTGGACCGCAGGCTGGCTAATCTGCTTTTTGCATTTACATAGCTATGCTTTTGTAACAAGCAGAATGTGATCATGTTGAAATAAACATGGATGTCCCTCAAATCATGTCTTACAGCATTTAATGGGTCATTGCATGACAGAACCTGGCTCTTGTTTGCATTTTAATGAATTTACATTTACATTTTACATTTCATTTCATTTTCGGCATTTAGCAGATGCTCTTATCCATAGCGACTTACAAAAGTGCTTCCATAGTGAACATTACCTTACTCTACTTTAGGTGGACAGTTTTTTTAATGCAAGAAATAAATAAGAGCATTAGTAAGTACATGTCAGCTTAAGTGCTTGGTAAAGAGGTGAGTTTTTAATTGTCTTTTGAAGACAGTGAGAGACTCAGATGTTTGGACAGACAAGGGAAGCTCGTTCCACCACTTGGGTGCAAGTACAGAGAAGAGCCTTGATGCTGGTCTTCCTTGAGTTCTGGGTGGAGGATCAAGTCGAGCGAGACTAATGGCTCGAGGGTTGCGTGTTACAGCGTTGGGTTTTATTAGACCTCACCTCAAAGGTAACTTGGAGCTGGTCCACGTTTGGCTTTGTAGGCGAGCATCAGTGTTTTGAACTGAATGCATGCAGCTACAGGAAGCCAGTGAAGAGAATGCAGCAGATGTTGAGCATCAGTGTTTTAAACTGAATGCGCACAGCTACAGGAAGCCGAATGTGATGAATTACCATTGACATTAAAATCTTTCTAATAATATGCAATGTAGAGGCGAGGGAAGCTCGGGTGGCCACTGAGATCCAGAGATCTGGGGTAAAAATCTCAGCAGTGTTATTAGTCAGTCAGGCATCTACATGGACGTGATTGGTAACATCTGGGGGAAACTGATCAGGTTATTACCTGATGTAAGATTTAATAAGTGAGAAACAAGATGGAAGGAAGTAAGTTTGCATTTTTCAGCTCTAATATTAGTTTCACTGTAATTACACCTGTAACACCTGTTACACCTGTTTTATTATTGACTTGTCACAGCTACAATTACTAGCTTATTATTTATTAAGAACTTGTGCAGTAAGGCATCTGCTAAATGCCGAAAATGTAAATGTGCATATATTATTTTTATAAAATGTGCACATAGATAAATATAACTTGTAACTATTATTTTACCTTTTTTCTGCTTATCTTTTTTTTTTTTTTTTGCATTTTACCCCTTTTTTCTTCCAATTTAGCGTAGCCAATTCGCTGCTGGGGACCCCGATGGTGTCCAAGGAGGGGGTGTCCTGACTGACATACACTCCCTCCAATGTGTGCGCAGTCTTACCAATCCCTTCTTATTCACCCACACTTCTGTGAATTTGCACACGGAGAGCCATGCCCCGGAGAGTGCAGGTGCCTTGGGCAACCAAGATCAAGCCCCACGCTTTTTTTTATCCGGTCTTTTCTCACCCAGCAGACTGGAGGCCAATTTTGTCTGCTAGAAGGTGCCTAGCTGACCTGTAGCAGAGCCGAAATTCAGAACCAGGGAATTCAGAATCTCTGCACTGGTAGGCTAGCGGATTATCCCGCTCCGCCACCCAAGCGCCTTTTATTTTACCATTTTATTTTCACCTTGATACAGCTACAATCACTGAATTATAATCAAGTATCTACTACTGTGTTACTTACATCTTTGCTGTTTCCTTCACGTAGGTTGTAGGTGAGGTCATGCTGAATTTCACTGACGAATTTTCGTGCATACTCGGGGTAAAGGCGCAGTACCTCGCGAAGCCCCTTTAAGCTAATGTACTGCAGGTCACAATAGGTCAAAGCCTTAACATTTGCATTGGTCTTAATCACCTGCTCTCTTGTCAGTGAGTCTGAGCCAATCAGGTCTCCCTTACCTAAAAAGTAAAGAGAGTGTTACCAACACTTAGCATATTTATTAAATAGCATAGTATTTACCAGCATTTCCAAATCAGCTCTATGGCTGACTCTGTTTCAAGAATGACGTGAGCTCTTCCCTGCCCCTATTAAGATAAACTATACTTGTCAAAAGAGCAAATGGTGACTCAGTAGTTTAAATGTCAGATGCTTGAATATAGACAAATCTTTTAATAAAAGCTACACTTTCCAGTTGGTGACCAGCTTAGTATCTGTAACTAATAACACTTACACCTCTCATTATCCTCGATATGTTCTGATTTGCTTAATGTTTAATTTGCTTTCAAAAAAATTGCATATAAAAAGAAACTACAGTACAAATGATGAGCTACAAAGTAAGCTGAATGAACTTGAAAAAAATAATCCACAAAATTATATAAATAGTACTGATAACCCATGGGTGAAACTGACTCCTAATGCATGGAAAATAATTATTAAAACTGAAATAACTCAAGTAGTGTAAATATGACTTTATGCCAAACAAATTGGACACAATTTAAGCAATGGAAGCTAAAGGAATAACAAATCTATGCAATATAATGAAAAGAATATTACCCAGTTTTGAAACACTTAGTGAGAAACATTTATTGGAAAAACAAGACTATCTACAGACGCATTTGTCTGTTGACTTTAATTTGCTTTCAAAGAAAAATCTGCATATAAAAAAGAAACTTTGGAGAAGCTACAAAGTAAGCTCTTTTAAAGGAATTTCTTCCAATTCTGAGCTGATGGCACTGCTGGACATCTTCTGATTTTAAAGCATTTTGTGTCTTTCATCTGCTGAACTATGTTTCCTTGGCTGACCACTGCATCTACGGTCCCTAATGTTGCCTGTTTGTTTGTGCTTCTTTCTTTTTGGTTTACCTGTTATCCTCTTGTATTGCTTTCCTGGTTTTGACTTATGCCTGCATACTGATTTAATATCCTGATCCTTACAGCATTATATGTACATTATACGTATGTGTAAATGTGTGTTTTTATGAAAAAGGGTATAAAACTGTGAGAAGTTTGGGAATCACTGATATAAAACATGTACATAGGAACTTAACTATAAAAATACCTAAAATAAAAGCAAATGCTTTTTTTTAAAACAAATTAAAAATATATATTTTTAAAAATTATTTTTAAATGACTATACATTACAGATTTGAATATACGCATAACCTTATTTTTTATTTTTTTTTACAGTGGTACTGTATATAAAATGATATTTCCTCCAAGGTTGATACTCTCTGTGGTATGAGCTGTAATGGCCATTTGAACCGTCCTTCCAACTTTGTATTTTTAAAGCTAAAAGTTACGAGATTAAATAATGGTGGTTAAGAACATACTGCAGCCCATATCATATTGGTATTATATATCCAAGCATTTACCACTTTGTAATGTTTCTCTCACAACACTTAAAAGACTTAAAAGAGGATATCAAGCAATAAAGTGTTTTGGGTGTTATTTCCTTTCATTATTCCTGCAAACATGTATTATATAAAAAGGTATGCAACAGTATGGAGTGTGCAACAGTACACTGACACAACCTTATATCATAACATGACCCTGGCTTTTGAAGTTGTTGCTAAGAACAGTTTTCATGGTCCTTTTCATATTTGGTCTGGAGCACACAGCGTCCATTTCTTCCAAAAAAGACCTGGAATGCTGATTCATCTGAATAGAATACACGTTTGGTCCATTCCCGATGCTTCCAAACTCAGAGAATTGGATGCTACCACTGGACATGGTTAACATAGGGCATTTTTTGTACAGTAAAGTGAATTTGTGAAAGTAACTCTGTATTGTAGTGCTTGAATCCCTAAAATGATAAAACAGAAGGGTGTTCCCTGTAAATCTCAAATTCCTTTCTACCATTCTGTTCACCATTTTAAAATAATTGACTTCCAGGGCCTAAATGTCAGCAAAGCAGTTGTGTGTGTGAACAGTTTTGTAATGTCTTTTAATCTGTGGTGAAATACAACCTAAATACAATATTATATACACCAAATAATATTACACACAGCATTTCTACCTCTACAGAGCTGTAATTAAGTTATAATTAAAAATAATTTTACTACAGTGTAAGTAATTAGATAATCAATTGTGTGAAGTACATTTGTGTTCATTCATCTACCACAGTGAAATGTTATTATTGACAGGTTGTTTGTCTGATTTAATGTTGATAAATACTGATGGAATAAATGATGATGAACGCTGTTTAAATGTACAATGAAATCCTGAAATACTGTTTAAATTTTGAAAAAATAAAAGAATATTATATATTATTAATATTTTAATATTAAATATAAATATAAATTAATATTAGTAAAATAATATTAAATGCTTTTTAAACATGGGTGACTATGTGGTTCTTAAGGTGTACTCATTCATCGTTTGTTTTCTCAAGAGGTTGCTAAGCTATAGCTAGATGGTTGCTATGATAAAAGGTTGTTGTGAAAGAGTGGCTAGTCAGTAACTAAGATGTTGCCAAGTGGTTACTAGGCTATTGCTAGAGGGTTGCTAGGGTAGAACCTTACTTGCTAACTTATTCTTAAGGGGTTGCCAATGTGTTGCTTGGTGGTTTCTAAGCTGTTACTAGGTGGTTCCTAAGGTATTGCTAGGTGGCTTTAAGGATTTGGGATATGGTTGCTATGGTGTTCCTAGGCAGTTACTATGGTAAGAAGTTCATTGCTAAGATGTAGTTAAGTGGTTGATAGGGTGTAACTAGGTGGTTGCCAAGGTGTATTAATTTGCCGAGGTGTACTTTTCCTCAGACAGGTGATTGTGTGTTTAAATATTCATTGGTGGTAGTGTAAATACTTTTACTCAGACTGGTGATTATGTATGTGCAAGCATGTATTTGGTGGGGATGTAAATGTGTGAAAAGTTGGTGATTGTGTGTGTGTGTGTGCAAGCATGCAGTTGGTGGGGGTGTGGATGCTTTTGCCCAGACAGGTGATTGTGTGTATGCAAGCACATAGTTGCACTATTCAGCTGTCTGGGTAGTTAGGGTTAATGGGTAATTCGTGGTGGAGTAGTTGAGGCTGATGAGTTATTTAGCTGTTGGGGTAATTAGGGTTGATAGGTAATTGACTTGTGTAGTTGAGGCTGAGGAATTATTTAGCTGTTGAGGTAATCAGGGTTAATACGTAATTGGCTGTGGGGTAATTGAGGCTAAGGGTTATTTAGCTATTGGGGTAATTAGGATTGAGGGGTAATTGGCTGTGGGGTAGTTGAAGCTGAGGAGGTTGTTTAGCTCTCCACGTGGTTCTAGTTGAGGGAATGAGGGAGAAAAGAGTCCATCTGTGTGTTCTGAGAAGATGACATTAAAGAATCTTAATTTCCAAACATTCCACAGTTTTTCACAAAAACCCAAATCTTTCTCAAAAGCACAAGCAGACTATTCCCATGGGGGGTCTACAGTTGTGCTGAATTTCATGATCCTAGGACAACCGGCTTGATGAAACATCTAAAAACGAATAACAGACTGTGAAATTACGTTAAATGCAGCTTAAACTTCTGAAATACTGGTTACAAACATGCTTGGCAAATGCTAATGTGTTGCTAGTTGGCAGCCAAGATGTAGTTGGTTGTTAAGGTTTTCTTAGGTGGTTGCTAAGATATAGGAAGATGGTTGCTATGGTAACATGTTGTTGTTAAAGAGTTGCTAGGCAGTTACAAAGATGATGCCAAGTGGTTGCTAAGGTGTTGTTAGGTGGTTGCTACAGTAGTAGCTTATTTACTAACATACCAAGTGTTGTATGGTTGCAAAATTTTTGCTACACAGTTACCAATGTTACCAAGTGTTTGTTAAGCTGTCACCAGATGTTTGCTAAAGTGTAGCTAGGTGGTTCTTAAAGTGGTGCTAGGTGCGTAGTAGGGTACAGAGGGTGGTTGCTAAGGTAGTCCCAGAAAGTTGCTATGGTACTGGATTGATTGCTATGGTGTAGTTATGCAGTTGCTTAGGTGTAGCTAAGTTGTTGTCAAGGTGTATTGGGGTTAGTAAGCTGTTGCTAAGGTGATTCAGGTGGTTGCTAGGGTGCATGTGAGGGGATTTGTATGCATGTGATTGTGTTTGTTCATGCACGTATTTGGAATACTTTTGCTCAGACAGGTAATTGTGTGCAAACTTTAACTGCTGGGGTAGTTGTGGCTGATGGGTAATTTGCTGTGAGGTAGTTGAGGCTGAGTGGGTATTTAGCTGTTGAGGTTAAAGGCTTTTAGGCTAACAAGGTAGTTTTGGTTGAAAGCTTTTAGGTTAATGGTGTCGGCAATTTAGCTGTGGAGGTAATTAGGGTTAAGGAGTAACTGGCTGTGGGGTAGTTGAGACTGAGGGGTAAATTAGGTTTTGGGGTAAATAGGGTTGAGGGGGTATTTAGCTGTTGGGGTAGTTGAGGCTGAAGGATTATTTAGCTGTTGGAATAGGTAGCAATGGATGTATTGAGGTGTTTGGGTAGTTGAGGCCAAGTAGCTATTTAGCTCTTTAGATAAGTGGGGTTAAGGGTGTATTTAGATGTTGGGGTAGTTGTGGTTGAGTGGTTATTTAGGTTTTGAGGTATTTAGGGTTAAGAGGTAATTGGCTGTGGGGTTATTGTTGCTGACGTGTTATTTAGCTGTTGGAGTAATTATTATTGAGAGGATAATTAGCTTTTGGGGTAGTTGAGGCTGATGGGTAATAGACTGTAATGCCAAGTTCACACTGCACGACTTTCTGATTTGTCGGGTTGCTGTACAGTTCACACTACACGACTGAATCTTTTGCACTCGGGAGTCTTTCAGTCGGTGTATATTTCACACTACACGACTGATCGGTGATAGGGGGTTTCACACTACACGACCTATCACCAACTGGAATCACAGGCGAGCTTCTCTGGTCTCCCAAACTACGTTTTGTCACGAAAACAAACGCGAGAAATGACGAGGGGTTTAATGATACCACGTCCAAAAATACACGTCAACAAGTAGCGAGTGATCAAAGTGTTTGTGCGCTGATGTGCAGCGTAAAATCAAGGAGGAAAAATAAATGAATCTGAGTGGATTTGGCAACACGAACAGTATGGATTGTTCTATAGTAAGTTGGAGGTTAATTAATATTTTTGCAATGCAACGTTGGTGTTTTGTAAAGAACGATCAAGTCAGAAGTACTGTAAAGCTTGTGTGTGTGCCGGTGTATTCTGATATAAACTATATTATGTCCCTGCCTATATTATGTACCGGTACCCTCCTCTCCTGCGTTTCCCCTCGCACCGTATCTTGCGTTCTCATTGGTTGTTCGACAGAGCACTCATTGCCAGACGTGCAACTGAGATCAGATATCTGACATGCTAGATATCTCAATCCAGACGCCAAGCACTCGGCGAGCCGGTCGGATCGAGTTGTTGGATAGTTCACACATAGCGACTGAGTGCCGAGTTTCGATCGCCGAGCGAATGTTGAGCTCCTGAGCCGGCAAATCTAGCGTCGACCGGTCGCCGAGTGAAATCTGGCCAAAAATCGTGTAGTGTGAACTTGGCATAAGGTAGTTGTCACTGAGGGGGTGTTTAGTCAAGTTAATTAAAATGTATTTGTATTGTTTTTTTAGCTACAGTGTTGTTGAACCTTGGTTAAGTATCCTGTTATTGGTTTAATTTATTGTATCCTCTAGGTGCAGAACTTAGCCTGGTGCCTCTTTGGCGAGGCGCTACTTGCCCCGTTACAAATAAATAGAACCTGGCCAATTATACTTTTACATAATGTAAAATCAAATAATGCGCCTAGATACCATAAATAACAAGGCCTTAACTAACTGTTTATAGCAAATCATTTCAGTTAATATTTTATTTTATTATTTTCAAATAACAGACACATCTAAGTGGGCACTAATATGTTATATTAAATAACACCTAATGTTTAATGAATAACATATTGATAAATGTCTTAATTACATTCATAAATAAAAGACACCAGCTTTACTAAAAAAAGAACAAAGCTTTAATTATCCACTAATGTGTTCAATAAAATAAAGTGCACATTTAAATACACTACAGATCTAAATTTAGTTAGAATACATGTTGCAGTTTATATTTAGCATTTAGATTTAATGTTTAAAGTTTAATGTGTCAGTTTGATGACAAGTTGTTCTAATTAATCCAATATTTGGTTTAATTATTTTCTGGTAAAATAAAGGCACATAGAGCCCAATAACCTTTTGTTTTTTATTATTTACACCTTTGGCACTAAATATTTTAAATAAACTTAATAAAAATAGCATACAAAAAATATGAACAACACATAAATATACACACTCCATTACCAAAATTGTGGACATCATTTCTATTTGTTATGCTTCAGCTACAGTAACTGCTAACAGGTGTATTAAATTAATGATGTCAAATTAATTTCATATCTTAAACTTTACAGCAGCAGTTGGGGAATTCCCTTTCCTCCCCAATATTGACTGTGAAGTCCATAAAGATGAGTTTGTTATGAAGGAAGTCCAAACTTTCAAAATTTCAAATCTATCAGAGGGAATGATATTATCTTGGACAATAAGAGACAATTTTAAAGAAAAATGGGTCACAATTTAGAAGAATTTAAGAGCATCCTGTACATACAATAACTTTGATTATTCATTTGCTGGGGTAACAAGGTCTAAAAAATCATTTAAGCTATAAATTGCCAATGTTGCCATATATAAAAAAAATGCCCCTGTTGCTCCCTTTTATTCATCCACGCAAATCAGATTGGGTCTTTAGTATTATGAGAATTAATTTAATGTACACATAAAAAACAGGAGAGGTTAAAATACAGATAAATTATACAATTAATATATACAGTTAATATGCATGTAGGACTGTGCATCTAAGACATGGAAACATGGTAGGTGGATGTTTGCGAGGACATGCACAGCTGACAGCTATAATTCTCAATAATAAAAAAAAATCAATATATAAAAAATAGATTATTTATGCTCTCTACTAAAAAGGACAATGATTTTTGACTGTATATATCTTTAGCTGCATATATTTTAGCTCAGTTATGTATTTGTATGTTCAGACAATCCCTACTGACATCTATCTATCTATCTATCTATCCATCCATCCATCCATCCATCCATCTATCTGTCTATCGTATCTACAGGGGTTGGACAAAATAACTGAAACACCTGTTTTTAGACCACAATAATTTATTAGTATGGTGTAGGGCCTCCTTTTGCGGCCAATACAGCGTCAATTCGTCTTGGAAATGACATATACAAGTCCTGCACAGTGGTCAGAGGGATTTTAAGCCATTCTTCTTGCAGGATAAAGGCCAGGTCACTACGTGATGCTGGTGGAGGAAAACGTTTCCTGACTCGCTTCTCCAAAACACCCCAAAGTGGCTCAATAATATTTAGATCTGGTGACTGTGCAGGCCATGGGAGATGTTCAACTTCACTTTCATGTTCATCAAACCAATCTTTCACCAGTCTTGCTGTGTGTATTGGTGCATTGTCATCCTGATACACGGCACCACCATTGGATGCACATGGTCCTCCAGAATGGTTCGGTAGTCCTTGGCAGTGACGCGCCCATCTAGCACAAGTATTGGGCCAAGGGAATGCCATGATATGGCAGCCCAAACCATCACTGATCCACTCCCATGCTTCACTCTGGGCATGCAACAGTCTGGGTGGTACGCTTCTTTGGGGCTTCTCCACACCGTAACTCTCCCGGATGTGGGGAAAACAGTAAAGGTGGACTCATCAGAGAACAATACATGTTTCACATTGTCCACAGCCCAAGATTTGCACTCCTTGCACCATTGAAACCGACGTTTGGCATTGGCACGAGTGACCAAAGGTTTGGCTATAGCAGCCCGGCCATGTATATTGACCCTGTGGAGCTCCCGACGGACAGTTCTGGTGGAAACAGGAGAGTTGAGGTGCACATTTAATTCTGCCGTGATTTGGGCAGCCGTGGTTTTATGTTTTTTGGATACAATCCGGGTTAGCACCCGAACATCCCTTTCAGACAGCTTCCTCTTGCGTCCACAGTTAATCCTGTTGGATGTGGTTTGTCCTTCTTGGTGGTATGCTGACATTACCCTGGATACCGTGGCTCTTGATACATCACAAAGACTTGCTGTCTTGGTCACAGATGCGCCAGCAAGACGTGCACCAACAATTTGTCCTCTTTTGAACTCTGGTATGTCACCCATAATGTTGAATGCATTGCAATATTTTGAGCAAAACTGTGCTCTTACCCTGCTAATTGAACCTTCACACTCTGCTCTTACTGGTGCAATGTGCAATTAATGAAGATTGGCCACCAGACTGGTCCAATTTAGCCATGAAACCTCCCACACTAAAATGACAGGTGTTTCAGTTATTTTGTCCAACCCCTGTATGTTACCCTTTGACTGAAGGATTTGGATTTAACTTTTGCCTCTATTTAACTTAAATTAAATCAGGGCATGTAAGAGAACACTGCCCTATTAAAAGCTCAGGCATAGCAGGATTAATGATGTTGATATTTATACAACAGTTAGTTCCGACCTTACAATCTGATTGGTTGAGAAGCGCCTTTTCACACCACAACTGTATTACTCCGTTGACGCGTTGCCAGTAACGACAAGCTTCATGCACACAAACGCGCACGCAGGCGACACAGACCTTATTCCCGATCGCGTTTTAAATCCGTTATCTGATATACAATCTAGCGCACTGTGTAGGGAACATAAATCCGCGATCTGATACACAATCTAGCGCACTGTGTAGGGAACATAAATCCGCGATCTGATACACAATCTAGTGCACTATGTAGGGAACTTTAATGTGTTTGTAACGTGAACAGATAGCTTAATAGCCCAGTTAGCAGCTCCTAAGAGTTCTGTTATCACCCATATCCTTTGGTGTGTGTGAGAGAGGTTTTTTATTTCTTTTTTTCCTTTCGGAGGTTCTTGCCTTCTTCTTCTTGTTCTTCTTACCTCCCTAAAATTAGTTTGTGCAACTTGGGATGTCTGCTTTGTAGTGTTAAACTTTATATTCGTTGTGGAACTACTTTTTGGCGGAAGGTATTGTCAATATTAAAGCATATTTATTATGAAATTCAGGGCTTTTCTTTCTTTATTTTGTAAAAACGGTTGTATAAAAGCAATAGAACACAAGAGGGAGTGTGTTATCGCGAATAACATCACGGCTGTGATGATCTACTGCAACCAAATCACAGCCGTGATGTTATTCACGATAACACACTCCCTCTTGTGTTCTATTGCTTAATTATACAACAGTTAGTTCCGACCTTACAATCTGATTGGTTGAGAAGCGTTCTAACCATGCTGATATTCGTGATAACAGCACGGCCTTTTCACACCACAACTGTATTACTCCGCTGATGCGTTGAAAGTAACGACAAGCTTCATGCACACAAACGCGCACGCAGGCGACACAGCCTTTTTTCCCGATCGCGTTTTAAATCCGTTATCTGATATACAATCTAGCGCACTGTGTAGGGAACATAAATCCGCGATCTGATACACAATCTAGTGCACTATGTAAAGAACATAAATCTGCGATCTGATACACAATCTAGTGCACTATGTAGGGAACTTTAATGTGTTTGTAACGCGAACAGTTAGCTTAATAGCCCAGTTAACAGCTCCTAAGAGTTCTGTTATCACCCATATCCTTTGGTGTGTGTGCAAGTTTTTTTATTTCTTTTTTTCCCTTCTTGCCTTCTTTTTCTTGTTCTTCTTACCTCCCTAAAATGAGTTTTTGCAACTTGGGATGTCTGCTTTGTAGTGTTAAACTTTATATTCGTTGTGGAACTACTTTTTGACGGAAGGTATTGTCAATATGAAAGCATATATGAAATTCAGGGCTTCTTTGATTTATTTTCTTTCTTTATTTTGTAAAAACTGTTGTATAAAAGCAATAGAACACTTGAGGTTGTGATGTTATTCGCGATAACACACTCCCTCTTGTGTTCTATTGCTTAAAAGTTGACCAGGTGTTTTAGGTGCTTTGTTGTGGAATGCATCAACTTGAGTGTCTGCATAATGGTTAGCCAACAATCACTTCAGATGCTATTACAATAAAAATGATGGTATTTTGTTGTCAGTATTCAGTAGTAAATATTTTGATGTTTCTATAATAGCATAACATTTTTAAATTAAATATAATAAGGTGTAACTTCAGCAAACAGTTTTATAAGTGTTACAATGTGTATAGGGTCTGAAGAGATTTTCCTCACTAATTATAAAAATAAAAATGTATACATATAAGCAGGAACATAACATAAAGTTTAAAACTAAACGCCAGAATATAACCACTAGAGGATTTGTGCAGTGGATTTGTCTGTGTGCATTCATGTAACAAGCAAAATTTTCTTTCTTACCCAATATAGCTAGTACAGTGTTTTCCTTAAGCACTTCCATGGAGCCAGAACAGACAAAGTAGATGGCCTGCAGTGCATCACCTTCGCGGATGAGGAACTCTCCAGGTGCACAGAATGATGTCTTGATAATAAGTGACAGTGAGCGCAGGCACCCCCGACTAGCCGATTCAAACAGTGGCAGCTGCAGCAGCTCTTTGTTAAGGTGCATGGCGATGTCTGCTCGCAGCTCATCAGGAAAGTCCTTTAAAAGCTGGATACAGGAGGGAGAAAACAAGAGATATACATTAGTCATAAATTGTAATGGGCAATGAGTCAAGCATTTTGGGAAAATTACAGAATTGATCATTGGAATTGTGTGCTTTAAATGACCACCATGTGATATCACTTTTAGTATTTTATGTTGTATGTTATTTACTTCAAAATCTTGTGTAAAGACTTCTCAGAAGAGTGGAGGTGGTTACAGCTGTAAGGGGGCAACTTTATATTTCCATGGTTTTGGAATGGTATGTCCAACAAGGCCATACCTTTCACGTGTCCACATACTTTTGTGCATATAGGGTAGACTGCTGTCACTGGTCCTTGCCCGTGTTGCTTTAAATATACACTGATAATTTCCAGTTTACCCAATGCAATACCTCTTGCAAATGTGTTTGTAACTAAACCTCTTTGATTTGGACCTTAAACCTTGTTTGTGAACTGTGTTACATTACCTTCCCTATTACTTGAACTTTTTCATAGTTTGGGAAATGAGGATACTAACTGTTGCAGTTTTAAAAGTAGCATTTTGCCTATTCGTGCTTGATAAAAGACTTTAGATCCGTAATCCTCGTCACTGTTGTTGCATTTGTTTCATTCTCCTCTTCATGATGCTGTCTGTATACATGCAAACATTCTCAATAGAAGACAGATCTGGACTGCAGACAGGTCAGTCAGCATGAACACTCTGTGTCTACAAAGGCATGCAGTTGTGGCATGTCCAGAATGATGTCTGGCATTGTCTTGCTGAAATAACCAAAAACTTATGTGACCTTGATAGCAGCATGTCTCTTAATATATGCCTCAATCTTAATATATGCCTCCGCATCAATGGTACCTTGAAACCATGACAGATGTTGGCTTTTGCACATTTTGCTGATAACAGTATAGATGGTGCTTTTTGTTTTCGACATAAATAACTGTCTGTCACCGTGAAGTTGAAATCAGAATCAGAATCTTTATTCGACAAGTACCAGGTGTACAAGGACTTTCTCTTGGTGCAGGTGTCAGCATATTTTAGACCAATAAAAGTGTATACTATATATAAACATAAAATAGAGACATAAATACACAGTAAAACACAGTAAAAACATAAATAGACAGTACACTGCACAAATATAAACAGACGGTGCAATTTAGATAAACAGTACACTGACAAACTTAAAGTAAAAAATGTGCAGTGACGATGACTAATAACTGACTGCAGAAGGAAAAAGTGTAAGAGGTACTAAATCAGGAGGATTGTGGCCTTGTATGTACAGTGGATAGTGGATACATACTGTATATACAGCATGTGTGATAAAGTGCATATGCAGTTGTTTAAAGCAGAGGGATGTGGGAATGGTACTTATGAGGAAGGTGATGGCCTGGGGAAAGAAGCTGTAGAGGTGGCAGTTGGTCTGAGTCTTTAAGGCTCTCACTCTTGGTCTCTGTTGAGATGGAAGCCACTGGAAAAGAGAGTGACCAGGGTGTGACACATTTACATTATTTAGCAGACGCCTTTATCCAAACCGACTTACACAATGAGCGGAACACGATGAGCAATTGAGGGTTAAGGGCCCAACAGTGGCAACTTGGTGGTGGCGGGGCACCACCAAGTTGCCACTGTTGGGTCCCTGAGCAAGGCCCTTAACCCTCAATTGCTCATCGTGTTCCACTCAAGTCGCTTTGGATAAAGGCGTCTGCTAAATGCTGAAAATGTAAATGTGTGAGGTGTCAGCCATAAACTTCCCTTCCCTCTTTCTCATCCTAGAAGAGTAAAGATCTTTGAGGGTGGGAAAGCTGACAGCCGAGATTTTTTCTCGAGATGCAGGGCCAAACCAGACAGTGATGGAAGATGTGATGACAGACTCAATTACAGTAGTGTAGAATTAAATAAGCAGTGCTTGAAGCAGCCTAAATTTCTTAAGCTGTCGCAGGAAATACAAGCTCTGCTGGGCCTTCTTAATAACTGCAGTGCCACGTCGGTCCCATTTGATATCCTGTTAAATGGTTGTGTCCAGGAATTTGTAGGACTCATCTCTGCTGAATGTAGAGCCGTGTATTTCCAGTGGAGGCCGTGGGGTGAGTTATGCTTCCGGTACCACTTCCGGTGGTACGCACGCTGAGACGCTAGCCTAGTTGTTTGTTTGTAGCCTTTAGCTAAATAACTTTTTATATACGTATGTTTTAAACATATAATTTATACGTTTATCTTCCGTGTGTTGTTGATTTAGTTTTATTTTGTTTATCGTAAAAAAGCGCTTGTGTTTACTAACGTAAATTCGTGCTGTGTTGGAAACTAGGAAACTTCTGCTACCGGCATCCGAACGAAGCCGGTTTTGTTTGTTTTTGTACTTCAGCGCATAAATATCTTAATTATCCAGAATTAAAACCGTTTTCGGTCCGCACGAAGCGCGTTTGTGTTTGGTTGTGTTCTGTATTTCAGCTCTTAAAACACCTCTGTTTTGTGAGGAGTTATTTGTTTTGTACACCAGCGCATAACACCGTTCTCCTTTAGAATTACAGCCGCTTTTGTCCGAACGAAGCGCGTTTGTGTTGGTTTGGTTGCTGGTTTTTGTATTCCAGCTTATCATCGCCTGTTTCATCCGGAATTAAAGCCGTTCTTCTGTGACTACCAGCAGAAGCGCCGGTGAATCCAACATAAACATCATCTCCAACTCATCTTGTAAAGCTAAGTACATTTCTTTGTTATTATGGCCCCAGCAGGAGCATTATATCCATGTTCCGAGTGTAACATGTTCAGTTATTCCTTCTCCGTGTTTAGTGATAACTTTATATGTGATAAGTGTAGATTAGTTGTTAGTCTGACGGAGAAGATCTCAGTGTTAGAAGGGCGCATTCGGGCATTAGAACAGACTACTACTAGTGAGTGCTTAGATTCAGCTGTAGCAGCCCCGAATGCCAGCAGTTCAGGTACAGAACCCCAGACTCCGGCATTAGAGCCCTCACAGCGGGGCGACTGGGTGACATCTCGGCGACATAGTCGTAGGGCAAAGCACCGACCATCTCAGTTGCACGTGTCCAACAGGTTTTCCCCACTCAGTGAGCCACCCGCTGAGCAGCCTGTTAATGTAAGTGCTCTGGTTATAGGAGATTCTCAGCTCCGACACGTGCGTATTGCAACCCCCATAGAGACACCAGCAACCATAGTCACCTGTATTCCGGGGGCCAGGGCGCCTGACATCAGAGCAAACCTGAAAGTGCTGGCTAATGCTAATCGTAGATTTTCGAAGATTGTTATCCACGTCGGCACTAATGATGTTCGTTTACGGCAGTCTGAGGTTACTAAGAGTAATGTTAAAGAGGTGTGTGAGTTAGCTAGGTCGATGTCTGAGGCAGTAGTGTGCTCTGGCCCCTTACCGATTCGACCCAGTGGCGAAACCTACAGCAGGTTGTTGTTGCTGAACCGCTGGATGTCTAAATGGTGCTCAGAAAACTGCATTGATTTTGTAGATAACTGGTCCACCTTTGAGGGAAGGCCTGGTCTTTTGAAGCGGGATGGTGTCCACCCCACGTGGGAGGGTGCTGCTCGCATTTCTTGCAGCATAGGTGACAGGCTTTACCACCGCGTTAGTGTAGCGGCAGATAGTGTTAAATGACTATCCAGAGCCAAGACCAGGCAGCAGACTAACAGGCCTAACCGACTGTCTGCGAGTCGCCATCGGACGTCACCCGGAATCCTTAGGTCACAAACCATTGAGACTGTGTCTGTTTACCGTGGCAGGTGTAAGCCAAAACAAAATCAAAAAGTATGTCATAATAACTTAATTAAAATTAATCTAAATGAGCATCATGAAAACCATAGTAAAGCTAAACTAAAGTTAGGACTTCTAAACATCAGGTCACTTGCATGCAAAACAGTAATTGTAAATGAAATAATTACAGATAATAGTCTTAGTGCACTTTGTTTAACTGAGACCTGGGCTAGACCTGATGAGTATCTAGGTTTAAATGAAGCATCTCCTCCGGGTTACAGTTATGAACATAAGCCACGTCTTAGTGGTCGTGGCGGAGGAATAGCCGCAATTTATGACAAGGACATAGGTCTCACTGTAAAATCAACTCCCATAACAAACTCGTTTGAAGTTCTTATCTCTGACATAACCAATAAATGTTCATCTGATAAAACTAGTATGTTTAAGCTGGTTACTGTTTATCGACCCCCTGGTCCTTACTCAGAATTTCTTAACGAATTTGCCGATTTTCTTTCTAAATTAGTTTTATCAACTAAGAAAGCTTTAATTGTTGGTGACTTTAATATCCATTATGAGGATAAATGTAATCCACTCAAAACTGCGTTTGATTCTATTTTAGAATCCTTAGGCATCACCCAAAATGTAACAGGACCCACTCACCGCTGTAAACATACCTTAGATTTAATACTTACTTATGGTATAAACATAGACAACCTGGAAATTGTACCACAGAATGACTTAATCTCTGATCACTCTCTACTAATTTATGAAGTGTCCCTGTCCAATAATATACAGCAACCGCATCGTTTTAAATATAAGCGCACTATTACATCTGCAACTGCAGCAGCGTTCATAAACTGCCTACCAGAATTACCAAATATACCAGCATCAGAACCTAAAGAACTAGATCAGGCAACTCAAAACCTAGAGACTGTATTGCGCACAACCTTAGATAACGTAGCCCCACTCAAAACTAAACTGATTAGGGAGAAAAAACTTGCTCCTTGGTACAATGACCACACATGCGCACTTAAACAAGCAGCACGGAAATTAGAACGCAAGTGGCGTCACACTACACTGGAAGTGTATAAGATTGCTTGGAAAGATGCTCTAACTGAGTATAAACATGCACTTATAAAAGCTAAATCTTTATATTATTCGTCCCTAATAGAGAAAAATAAAAACAATCCCAGATTCCTTTTTGAGACAGTGTCCAAATTAACTAAAAACGTTAATGAAACTGAATCTAATATACCGCCTGACTGTACCAGCGATGATTTTTTAAAATTCTTTAATGACAAGATAGAAAAAATACGACTTCAGAGTCAGAGTGTGTCACTTGCCAATGTTAAGTATGGACTCACTCCGAGCAGCATTGGTGATAATAGTAACGAGTTAATCCAACTAAATTCCTTTAATCCAATCTCCCAAAATGAACTAACTGTGTTGATTAAATCATCGAAGTCATCATCGTGTATACTCGATCCTGTTCCAACTCGTTTACTTAAAGATTTACTCCCAGCTATTGTAGAGCCCCTGCTTACATTAATCAATGCATCCCTTAGCCTTGGATATGTACCTAAATTGTTTAAAAGTGCTGTTATTAAACCCCTGATTAAAAAACCTAATCTTGATCCACATGTACTAGCTAATTATAGGCCAATTTCAAACCTTCCTTTTGTCTCTAAGATATTAGAAAAAGTAGTTTTCAAACAGTTATGTTCTTATTTGAATGAAAATTGTATTCATGAAAAATTTCAATCAGGATTTAGACCCAACCATAGTACCGAAACCGCATTAATTAGAGTAGTTAACGAGTTGTTAATGTCTTCTGATAATGGATGTGTCTCTTTTCTTGTTCTATTAGATCTTAGCGCAGCGTTTGATACGGTCGATCATAACATTTTACTGGAGAGGCTAGAAAATACAGTAGGTGTTAAAGGACTCGCACTCTCTTGGTTTAAATCATATCTGACTGACCGCTCTCAATTCGTTTATGTAAATAATAAATGCTCGGAAACTACAAAAGTAAAGTATGGTGTTCCACAGGGGTCGGTACTGGGACCGCTATTATTTACACTCTATATGCTTCCACTAGGTGAAATTATTCATAAACATGGCATAAACTTTCACTGCTATGCAGATGACACACAGCTGTATATATCAGCCAAACCAAATGATACTGACACAATCAGTAAGATAGAAGATTGTGTAAACGACATAAAAAACTGGATGTCATGTAATTTTCTTTTACTTAATTCAGATAAAACAGAGGTTTTACTTGTTGGCTCTAAAGCTGCAAGAGACAAGTTGTCTAACCTGGTGCTAAACTTAAACACGTTCTCTGTTACTCCCAGCCCAGATGTAAAAAACTTAGGTGTCACAATAGATTCAGATCTCTCATTTGATACACACGTTAATAATATTACTAGAGTTGCTTTCTATCATTTGCGTAACATTTCTAAAATAAGAAATATACTATCTGTTAATGACGCCGAAAAACTGATCCATGCGTTTATAACTTCTCGGTTAGATTATTGTAATGCTCTTCTAACTGGATGCTCTGGTAGATCCTTAAACAAACTCCAATTAGTTCAAAATGCAGCAGCTCGAGTGCTAACTAGAACTAAAAAATTTGACCATATTACTCCTGTTCTATCGTCTCTACACTGGCTGCCAGTTAAATTTCGCATTGATTACAAAATACTTTTACTAACTTATAAAGCGCTACATGGTCTGGCTCCACAGTATCTGAGTGAACTTATTAATCACTACAGCCCAGCGCGTCCACTTCGTTCACAAGATGCAGGGTTACTTATAGTTCCTAAAATTAAAAAGATCACGGCTGGTGGAAGAGCGTTTTCTTACAAAGCTCCACAACTCTGGAATAATCTTCCTGCCTCTATTCGGGATTCGGACACAGTCTCAATGTTTAAGTCTAGACTGAAAACATATTTATTTTCTCAGGCTTTTGATTAGTATAGACAAAGGCGCAGAGCTTGGGGGTTCTTGGTCATAGAAACTTGTGGTGATCAGGGATGTTGGGTTGCTGTCGTTCTGCCTCTCTTGTCCGATCACTCAGGTTTGGTGACGGTGGGGAGATGGGCGCTGATGTCCTGTGAAAGCCTTCATGACCTTGTTACCTGCTCGCTCTCCCTTTTAGTTATGCTGTAATAATTAGGGCTGCCGGAGTCTAAAACTCTCTGTAAAACTGTTTGTCAACTAGCATTGTACATTATTAACTACATTCTCTGTTGTTTTACCCCGAGGGCATTCTGATGGAAACCTGTTTACCCGCCGAGGTTAAGGATTAAAGTCGAGACTGCCGGGACAACGATGCTGCTCCTGTCAGATGTGACGGGTCTGGAGTAATTGCAACGACAAGAAATCACTACAGACTTTATTGAAGACTAGAGCGGATAACAACTCTATTATTATTTAATTGTTTATTTATCTATTTATTACCAGTTATGACTTTTAGATCATTTAATTCTGTGTTTGTATGATTTGTGTAAATCGTGTATTTATTTAAAGTATCCTCCAGGCCACCCATGAAGGATGGGCCCTGCTGAGTCTGGTTCCTCTCAAGGTTTCTTCCTGTAATTTTCAGGGAGTTTTTCCTTGCCACAGTCGCCCTCGGCTTGCTCAACAGGGGTTTTTGTATCTGTTGGTCCTGGATTTTGTAAAGTTGCTTTGAGACAATGTCTATTGTAAAAAGCGCTATATAAATAAAGTTGACTTGACTTGACTTGACTTATGCCTGAAGTCAATGATCTTCTCCATCGTTTTTTGTGTGTTTAGCTCCAGGTTGTTAGCTCCACACCATGACACCAGCCGTGTTATTTCCTCCCAGTATGTAGACTCATCGTTGTTTTAGATAACACTGAGCAGTGTAGTGTCATCTAAAATTCAAACAAGTTTAACAGAGTTTCTGATAGAACTACAGTCATTGGTATAGAGGGAGTAGAGCAGGGTAGAGAACACACATCCCTGTGGAGCACCAGTGCTGAGGCAGAGAGGGACAGAAATGTGATCACCTGCCTTGACATACTGTTTTCTGTCAGACAAGAATTTGTGGATCTAGAAGCAAACAGATGGGGAGACATTGAGGTGCCACAGTTTATCCAGTAGAACTAAAGTCTACAAACAGCACACGTGTGTAAGAGTGCAGTCCAGGTGTTGCAGGATGTAAGGAAGAGCCAAATTAAGGGCATCATCTACAGACCTGTTGGCTCTATATACAAACTGGAGAGAGTCATGAACGGCACCAGTCAACTTTAAGGTGTTGAAGTCTGTCAAAACACTTGTTCTGTAGTCACTGAAATGATGACAGAGTTCTTGAAGCTTGCAGGAACAGCGGACATGGTCAAGGACTGATCTAAGAGATCAATAAGGATGGGAGAAAGCTGTACAGAACAGCATCTGAGTGTAGCAGGTAAGACACCATCAGGACCAGCAGGTTTCCTGATCCTCTGTTTCCAGAGAACACAGCTGACTGTGAAGGTAATAGGGTGGTGGGCAGGGGGTGTTAGGTGTTATGGAGGGGAGGACAGATGGGTGTGAAAAGTCCAGATAAAGGAACAGTCATTTGAGGACAATTCCTGCTCCTGTCTTCCTCTCAGGCTTTGTGGGTTTAAGCTTTTGAATAAGGGGATGAAATGGATAAGGGAGTGATCAGAGTTTCCAAGTGGGGCACGGGTCTAGGCCTGGTAAGCATTTTTGATGGTGCTGTAGCAGTGGTCAAGTGTTTTGTCTTCTCGTGGGGCAGCTGATCAACTGTTTATATTTTGAAAGTTTGGCACTCAGGTTGGTGTGGTTGAAGTCTCTCATACTAATGATAGGTAAAGTGTGAGTGTTGCTGTTCAGCTTTTACAATTTGGTCAGCCAGCCATGGTGCAGTTTGTTGCTGAGTGAGCGCACGTTGAAGAGAACTATGCGGGAAAGCACAGGTCTAAACCGCATCTCCGAAGTCGTGTGAGTTTACTGCCTCTTCTTCCACGAGCTCTTCACCCTCGCGGCACATTGTTATGGGAGAACGGCTGGTAATCTCCCAATGAATTACTCCAAAGAATTCTGGAGGTATGCGAGTTAAGTTCGGAAAATAGTTCTGCTGTGTTAAGCCCCTGATGTATTGATGATGTGGGAATAAAAGAGAGATAGAAAGGATAGGAAAAGATGAATAATAAAAATGGTGATAACTAGATGGTGATAGACAGTGGCTTTTTGGGAGGAAGCAATTAAGTATTAGAACCCAATGTGGCCAACAATATGTTCCCAGAACATGGCTAAAGTCTCTTATATGAAGGCTTGTCAAGTACAACCCCAAATCAGAAAAGTTGGGACAGTATGGAAAATGCAAATAAAATAAAAATGCAGCGTTCCTTACATTTACATTTAACGACCCCATACTGCACATCTTAAGACGTGTTTGCAGGAAGAATGGGACAAAATAAAAGCTGAAACACTAAATCTCTTGGTATCCACTTGGTATGCCAAAACGTCTTTTAAGTGTGGTGAAAAAAAATGGCAACATTACAATGTGGTAAATGCTTTACTGTCCCAACTTTTTTTGGAATATGTTGCAGGCCTGAAATGCTGGAATGGATGTTTTTTAATAATTATTTCATAACAAAGTTGACCAGACAAAACATGAAATATCTCACGTTCATCCTGTCTGCAATGAAATAAAAGTCAAAGTAAATGTAAGAAACTCTGTGTTTTTTTTTCATGCTGTCCCAACTTTTTCTGATTTGGGGTTGTACATAACTTGTTCAAAAAGTGGGTTCACAAATCCTTGTTCGGTGTATTCTTTGAAGAGGGGCTTATTAATAGGGCAAAAACAAATTTTAAATTTGTTGTGTGAATCCTTTTACTCTGTTTTTACATACCCCAATTGCATTAGAAAAATGGGTTGGTATTACTGATTTCAAACATGGTGTATGCTATTAGTCCTAAATCAAATAACAGAAAATGTCTAGCACAGAACTGAAACTCACCTCATTGACATCAATTCCATTATTCACTGACCAGGTGGTCTGAAAGCACTCCAGCATGCGCTGCTCTAAGGCATTGGGCAGCCGGTGCACACGAATGAAGTCCTTCAGGTCTTTTGTGCGTGTGTGGTATAGAGATCGGCGGCAGTACATTCGCTGGATGATGGCTGTCACGTTACCAAATACCACAGCATGCATCAATGCTAACAAAAACAGACATAAACAAGAAAACATGTGTGGATGTGCACCAAAATGAGTGAATCATCATTATAATTTTATAAAGTATGTAATAAATTCTCCAAGCAGACAATCACCAAACAAATCTAGAGGAAAGGCAGGATGGTCTAGCACCAGCACTTTCTTACTTAACTCACACTTTTGCAACATATGCAGAATGTGGCTTGGCATTGTCTGAATAAAACAATCATTGTTATTTAATAGTCTTATTAGTGTGATTGCAGTAGGCAGTATTGTTATTTAATGGTCTGTTTTCTTTTTTATCCTCCTTTCTCCAATTTTCTTCTTCCTAGTGATGACACCATTATTATTATTGTTGTTGTTGTTATCTGATAGCATTGTTATTCTTCTTATTATTAATAGTATGATTGCAGAAGGTAAGAAGGCAATCAAACATTTTCTGACAGTCTTATTACTATTATTCTCTATATTATTTTTATTCTTATTCTAATTATTAGTATTGACAAAGCAAACATTCTGTTCTTCTTCTTCTTCTTTATTATTATTATACATGACCACACACACGCTCTAGTCTAGAACAAGCAGCACAAAAATTCAAGCGCAGGTGGAGGCACACTACACTGGAAGTGTATAAGATAGCATGGGAAGATTCTATAAACATATAAGTGCAAGTATAAACATGCACTTATAAAAGCTAAATCTATATCTTATTCTTTTTTAATAGCGAATAATAATAATCCTAGAATCCTTTATGAGACAATGTCCAAACTAACTAAAAATGTTACTAAAAACAAATCTTATATGCGATTTAACTGTACCAGCAATGATTTTTAAAGATACTTTAATAACAAGATTGAAAAAATACGACTTCAAAGTCAGAGTGTGTCACTTGGCAATATTAAGCATCAATTTACTTTGAGCAGCATGGGTCCTACACCCTACAAGCTAACACAATGCTAAAGCTAAACATGAACTGGATGCTGACGCTAAACATGAACTAGACTAAGACAAGACATGATTCTCTAAACATGACCTGCAAAACATGATTCTTAATATTCCAAACAATCACCAAATAAAGTAACCAAAGTCAGTACTAAAGTACCATCTATATCATGAACAGAGTAACAGGCAAAAGCATGATTAAAGAATCTATCAATGAGTTGTAGCTGTGGATCATTAGCGTAATCAACCAATCATAACAAAGGGGTGTCGATTTGCCACTATAAACAAAGCTTCCTCAACCATGTGCTCCTGGAGACAGAGGCGTGGCACATACATGAATCATTAGCTCCGGGAGCTCCTGTCACATCTAGCAAGCAGGCTCCTGCTGGATGTGACAGAAACCTGCTGTGTCTGCACTGAAAATGTCCAGAACTCACTATTGACTTTATCACAGAGTGGACCGGACTAATAAAGAACTCAAATTGCTTTTATTTTCTTCTCACTAGTTATACCACCATGTTTAACTGTTATGTTATGATGTTCTTTTGGTTGAATGCAATGTTAGTTTTATACCAGATGTAACAGACCCATGCCTTCCAAAAAGTTCCACCCTAGAATCCTAGATCAGTCCAAAGAATTTCTTTGGAATTTCAGTCCAAAGAATTTCTTATTACTGACTTTGGTCATCAGTTTGTTTTGTTTGTTTTTTAGCAAATGCAAGACAAGCCTCTTTTTTTGGTCAGTAGTGGTTTGCGCTTTACAACTATTCTATTTTTCAGTGTCTTTCTTATTGTGGAGTCGTGTAGACTGGCCATAAATGTGTTAGTCATGCAGCTCTTAGTTTTGTCTGAGATCTTTTGTGAAGTTGTCAATACATTGGTGAAATTTTGGTAGGCAGGCCACTCCTAGGAATGTTCACCACTGTTTGTTTGTAAATGATTGCTCCTTTTGTGGTTTTCTGAAGTCCCAGAGCCTTAGCGATGGCTTTGTAACCCCTTTTCAGACTGACACTTCAGTGATTTTGCCTCACACACGTATTTAAATCTCTTTACAATGTGGCATCAGGTGCTGCTTTTTAAAACCCTCTAGCCTGCTTCACATTGCCAGACAGTTAATGATCTTAAGATTTTACAGGTCGGACAACAGTCATGCCTGGGTGTGGCTAGTGAAACTGACCCCAACTGTCAGTTGAATTTAGTTAACTAAAAATGTGTGTGTTTTCATTTTGTGTGTACTTGAATTATCTTGGTCTAATTTGTTAGATCTAACTCTTTCTGTGCAACAGCAGAAACTGACACAATTCTTAATAGATACTTTTAGAAAGCAAGAAGCCAATCCACATGCTACATCATGGTTATGAGCCCAAATGCAGAGGGTGGGAACAGTCAACATAAGAATGATATTCAAATGACTTCATGCATCAGAGCACTATCCTGCCATATAAAATAAGGCTTTTCCAGCACAAAATAGTGTAATGATCAACAAACACACAAAGACAAATGAAACAAAGACACACTGCGTGCAACTGGATTCACGTTTTTTAGCATATGAAACATTTCCCTCAGCCCCAAGTTTCTGCCAAAATTACCCCAAAAGGTACACTTTGCTGGCACATGTGAGAAATGTTTCTCTTAACAGGCAGAAGCTTAAATACAATCACATGTGCATCACAGTGTGTAAACTACCTTGTTTTAGGACAAGGGTTATAGACTGCAAGTGAAAGCTAGATATTTAGATATGATATAAAAGCAATGCCACAGTGTCAGCAGGTGGACCTCATTGCATATGCAAATCATCTTTAGCTTTGTCAATTCTGTTTAACATCAGTAGTAAACATAGAAAAGTTTACTGATCGAGACAATAATCATTCTCCCAATGAAAGTCCGAGTTATTACCTTCCAGTCATACTTTGTAGACAGCACAGAGTATGAATCTTTACAGCCCACTGGAGAAAGCAAATTGCTTACACACTAAGCAGGTTGCTGTCATCTAGCCACAGACAGCACAAAATCACCACTGCCAAATTTAATTTGCCTATTATTTTAATTCTTTGTGTCACTGAACAAGACAGCACTAAGCACTAAGAACCATTACTTCTAAGAGCTTACCAACAAACTTAGACACCACGTGTTCTCTGCATGATTAAAAACCTGTACCAGAAAACTTTGCTGTAGAGATACGTTTCGCCACTCAATCCAAGTGACTTCTTCAGTCTAATTCTAATTCTTCGTATCTCTACAACAAACTTGTGTCCAGATGAACTGATTCAACTTTGTGGATTTGTGTACCTGGATTATTGAGCATGCATCAAAAGATTCAGTATAATATGGTGCCCTTAAGTGGCTCAGTCAAATCTGTACACAACTTCTATAACTTTTTTTGGTTTTGATTAAAAAAATGGTTTAATATAAAAAGTAAAGTTTGAAGAAAAAGGTATATAAATCACAGGTTTGACACTTGTAAAACTGGTTCAGATTAAAAAGGATTAGAGAATCAAGACTATGGTATTTCAATGCACTGTATCATTCACAAGTGAATGTTTAGAGCATACTTTAAAAAATGTGTTAACTCACCACCAATCAGCATGGTGCAAATAGAGAAGACTTTCTCAGAGTCAGTGTTGGCTGAGACGTTGCCAAAGCCCACGCTGGTTAGACTGCTTAAAGCAAAGTACAGGGATGTCACATAAGAGCTCCTTACAGATGGCCCACCACCCAGCATTGAGCCAAGACCAAGACCGTCTACTGTCCTTGTACCATTCCACTGGCTGTAGTTTCCTCCCAAGTTTTGGCTAACCACATCAGCACTAGACGAATTCCACTGACTCATGTTCTTACTCAAGCCGTCCAGGTGGTTTGGCCTCAGAGAATCAGGGAGGAGGGAGGCAAGAGGAGAAAGGACATATGGTGTTCCCAGACGCTTGGCTAGCTCATGCAGCCAGCCTGTATGTAAAGAAAAAATTATATACACATGAGATAATAAACAGTTTTAGCCCTAAACTAACTCACTTTTCTGAATTTAGGCAACACAAATATTTTACAAAATTTGGTCTAAGTATCTCAGCAGTCTTTTACTTATTTCATTAACACCTTTAGAAGATATACGATAGGCTCATTTGTATCTATGATTTCATACAGTTAAGACATTGCATGCTGTTTGAAGTTATGTGCATTTGACAAAATACATAAACAGGGGGACGCAGGTCCTTTGACTACAATATTGTTTATTAGCTCTATTGCATTGCACCTGTTTCGGTTCTAATTAAGAGAGGCCTAAACACCAGTGTGAGTCATTCTGTAATGGGGCTAGTGAGGTTGAGCAGCCTTCACTCATCAGCAAGCTTATTCTGGACCCAAGGGCAGGTCAGTATGAGGATAAAAACAAGTGATTTAATTCTCTTGAACTGACAAAAGTAGAAGAAAAAGATTCTCAATGTCTTCATTGATTTTGAACTTAATTAAATTATGTTAACACATTTAGAACGTAATATCTGCAGAGCTCAGGTTGTGCAGTGGTAAAACACACTAGCACACCAGAGCTGACATCTCAAACTCGGAGGCCAGGCACCTATATGAAAAATTGCTTATCCAGAGGGCAGAAATGTCAGGTTTTTTTTTTATAACTGATGCAATTATGGTCTCTGCTGGCTAATCAATGGTGCCTGTGTGATATAGATCTTCATATGAACCCACCCAGTGCAGATGGAAAAGAGGCAGCTGGCTACTGCACGTGTCAAAAGGGGTGTGTGCTAGTCACTGCCCTCCTTGGTTAGCAAAATTGGGTAATTGGATATGACTAGATCATAGGAGCAATACTAGAATCAATACTAGAATACTAGGATCAGAGGCAAAATGAGACTGAAAGGTTTGTATATTCAAGTTACAGCATTTCCCAATAAGCAAGTAAATAATAACAGATAAGGGAACCATGGTTTAGTATTAAAGGACGATCCAAAGGATCAGTCTTTACAAGAAATGATTACAATATGTAAGGTTTAGTTTAAAAAGAACTCAATGCAAGACTGCAAATTATTTAATCATCTACTGTTCATAATATTGTGAAAAAAATCAGGGAATCTGGAGAGATCTCAGTCTGTGTAGGGCAAAGCTGGAAACCACTATTGAATGTGTGTGATCTTTTAAGCTGTCTGATGTCACTGCATGAGAATCTATCATGATAAAATTATAAAAATAGCCACATGAGCAAAGGAGAACATCAGTAAACCATTGGCACACAACACAGTTTGACGCTGCATTAAGAAATGTAGCCTGAACCTCTATCACACAAAGAAAAAGCCATATATTAATTTTATGTATAACCACCTCCAAATTCTAAGTTCCAAGGTCCAAGCTTATTTCAGACAGTAAAGTTCATGATTATTTTAGCAAGATGATGCCAGGCCTCATTCCGTATGCACCACAACAGCATGGCTTCATAAACACAATATGTTTACTTGACTAGCCTGCCTGTAGTCCAGTTCTATCTTTTATTGAACATTTATAGTGCAGCATGAAGAAGAGAATAAGACAGTGGCAACCACAAACTGTTGAGCAGCTAAAGTCTTGTATCAAACTGAATGGACAAAATTCAACTTGCAAACCTGCAACAATTAGTGTCCTCATTTACCAAACTAGTAAAGTCTCATTAATAAGAAATGTGTTAAAACATGGGGGTAAACATGCCTCTGTCCCAACTTTTTGGAGTGTGTTGCAGGCATACCATTTTAAAGATGTTTATATTTATAAAATAAAGCTGATTAGTAAAAACATTGGAAATCCTTTCTTTTACTTTAATTGGTTAAAGAAAGATCAAGAGAACTCACAAAATATCCCAACTTTTCTGGAAATGGGGTTTGTAGTGTAGTTTCAATAGTTTCACATAAATAAATGTCATAATTAAGGAAATGATGCCATGGTTGGTTAGCAGGTATTTTAATTATTTATGTACCAGGACAGTGTCACGCTTGGAGCCTCAGGGTGATCCTGTGCTCCAGTGTGCCACGCCCTTCTCTCCCCAGTCTCCAGCCAGCCTCCCTCTCCTGATTGGTTAGCTGGGGCTAATTAGCCCCAGCTGCTACTATTTAGGAGAGGCTCAGGGAAAGGCTGGTTGGAGACTATTTTCATGGTAACTCTGTTTGCTCTGTTTGCTCTGTTTGCTCTGTTTGCTCTGTTTGCTCTGTTTGCTCTGTTTGCTCTGTTTGCTCTGTTTGCTCTGTTTGCTCTGTTTGCTCTGTCCGTTAGCCTGTTTAGACTTTGTTTAGCCTGTCCGTTAGCCTGTTTAGTCTGTTTTGCCTGTTTAGTCTTTGTTTAGCCTGTCCGTTAGCCTGTTTCGTCTGTTTTGCCTGTTTAGTCTTTGTTTAGCCTGTCCGTTAGCCTGCTCAGTCTGTTTAGCCCAGTTAGTCTGTTTAGCCCAGTTAGTCTGTTTAGTCCTGTTCTGTCAGTTTAACCCTGTCTTGTCTTTATTATTATTAAATATAGTTTCTATCACACATCTCTGCGTTTGTGTCCGCCCCTCCTGTCCGTCTAGCCCACATACCGTTACAGAATAGTCTCCCTCAATTAGGACACAGCGAGATGTTGCTTGTTCACGTTTTCCCAGACTTTGGCTCTATGAGGTTTCCTCTGGTCTTCCCGCTTAGTAGGCCGGCTCCTTATGATGGAAGCAACCATAGTGTTGAAGGCTTCCTTCTACAGAGCCAGCTCTACCTGCAGAACCTTCTGGACCCCCAGCCAACTGAAATCGACAAGGTACGATTTATGATGTCTAGACTGAGGGGTGCTGCTCATGAGTGGGCTAAGCAGCTTTGGTCTGACAGGGGAGTTGTGCTGAACTCGGTGAAGGATTTTGAGGGCCTCATGAGAACCAAATTTCCATGTAGCAAAGTGCCCACTGCAGCTTATACCTGGCATCCAGTGCCCACTGGGGAGGTTAAATTTTCCCCAGTGCCCACTGCGGATGTGGTCCAGGAGCCAGTGCCCGCTTATAAAGCTCGTGACTGTCCCAAGTCCACGTTAGGAGCCAGCCAAAATTATTTAGGTCCTGTTTCCGGTTTCGACCCCAAGGGCTCCGGGAGTCCTTCTGTTGGTTCGCCGGCTCCAGTGTTTTCGCAGCTGAGTCCAGTTTCTCCAGGGTCCAAACAGCTGACTTTTGACGCCTTTCCAGGGTCCAAGCAGCTGATTTCGGATGCCTCTCCAGTGTTTTCGCAGATGAGTCCAGTTTTTCCAGGGTCCAAACAGCTGACTTTTGACGCATACCCAGGGTCCAAGCAGCTGATTTCGGACGTCTCTCCAGTGTTTTCGCAGCTGAGTCCAGTTTCTCCAGGGTCCAAACAGCTGACTTTTGACGCATATCCAGGGTCCAAGCAGCTGATTTCGGACGCCTCTCCAGTGTTTTCGCAGCTGAGTCCAGTTTCTCCAGGGTCCAAACAGCTGACTTCTGACGCATATCCAGGGTCCAAGCAGCTGATTTCGGACGCCTCTCCAGTGTTTTCGCAGCTGAGTCCAGTTTCTCCAGGGTCCAAACAGCTGACTTTTGACGCATATCCAGGGTCCAAGCAGCTGATTTCGGACGCCTCTCCAGTGTTTTCACAGCTGAGTCCAGTTTCTCCAGGGTCCAAACAGCTGACTTCTGACGCATATCCAGGGTCCAAGCAGCTGATTTCGAACGCCTCTCCAGTGTTTTCGCAGCTGAGTCCAGTTTCTCCAGGGTCCAAACAGCTGACTTCTGACGCATATCCAGGGTCCAAGCAGCTGATTTCGGATGCCTCTCCAGTGTTTTCGCGGCTGACTTCGGGCGCCTCTCCAGGGTCCTCACGGCTGAGTGACGTTTCTCCAGTGCTTTTGCAGTTACCTTCGGACGCCTTTCCAGGGTTCTCACAGCTGTTTCGAGAAGTTTCTCAAGGGTTTTTGCAGCTGAGTCCGGACGCCTCTCCGGGGTCCTCACGGCTGAGTGATGTTTCTCTAGTGTTTTCGCAGCTGACTTCGGACGCCTCTCCAGGGTCCTCGCAGCTGAATGACGTTTCTCCAGTGTTTTCGCAGCTGACTTCGGACGCCTCTCCAGGGTCCACGCAGCTGAATGACGTTGCTCCAGTGTTTTCCCAAGTGACTTCGGACGCCTCTCCAGGGTCCTCGCAGCTGAGTGACGTTTCTCTAGTGTTTTCGCAGTTAACTTCTCAAGGGTTCTCGCAGCTGACTCCGGATGCTTCTTCGCCAGGCTCCACGCAGCTGACTCCCGAAGCCTCTTCGCCAGGCTCCACGCAGCTGACTCACGAAGCCTCTTCGCCACGCAGCTGGCTTCTGTTCCCGAGTTGGCGCATCCCGATGGCGCTCCTGTTCCCGAGTTGGCGCATCCCGATGGCGCTCCTGTTCCCGAGTTGGCGCATCCCGATGGCGCTCCTGTTCCCGAGTTGGCGCATCCCGATGGCGCTCCTGTTCCCGAGTTGGCGCATCCCGATGGCGCTCCTGTTCCCGAGTTGGCGCATCCCGATGGCGCTCCTGTTCCCGAGTTGGCGCATCCCGATGGCGCTCCTGTTCCCGAGTTGGCGCATCCCGATGGCGCTCCTGTTCCCGAGTTGGCGCATCCCGATGGCGCTCCTGTTCCCGAGTTGGCGCATCCCGATGGCGCTCCTGTTCCCGAGTTGGCGCATCCCGATGGCGCTCCTGTTCCCGAGTTGGCGCATCCCGATGGCGCTCCTGTTCCCGAGTTGGCGCATCCCGATGGCGCTCCTGTTCCCGAGTTGGCGCATCCCGATGGCGCTCCTGTTCCCGAGTTGGCGCATCCCGATGGCGCTCCTGTTCCCGAGTTGGCGCATCCCGATGGCGCTCCTGTTCCCGAGTTGGCGCATCCCGATGGCGCTCCTGTTCCCGAGTTGGCGCATCCCGATGGCGATCCTGTTCCCGAGTTGGCGCATCCCGATGGCGCTCCTGTTCCCGAGTTGGTGTCCTCCGACGGCGCTCCTGTTCCCGAGTTGGTGTCCTCCGACGGAACTTCTGTTCCCGAGTTGGTGTCCTCCGACGGCGTTGGTGTCCTCCGACGGCGCTTCTGTTCCCGAGTTGGTGTCCTCCGACGGCGCTCCTGTTCCCGAGTTGGCGCATCCCGATGGCGCTCCTGTTCCCGAGTTGGCGCATCCCGATGGCGCTCCTGTTCCCGAGTTGGCGCATCCCGATGGCGCTCCTGTTCCCGAGTTGGTGTCCTCCGACGGCGCTCCTGTTCCCGAGTTGGTGTCCTCCGACGGAACTTCTGTTCCCGAGTTGGTGTCCTCCGACGGCACTTCTGTTCCCGAGTTGGTGTCCTCCGACGGCGTTGGTGTCCTCCGACGGCGCTTCTGTTCCCGAGTTGGTGTCCTCCGACGGCGCTTCTGTTCCCGAGTTGGTGTCCTCCGACGGCGCTCCTGTTCCCGAGTTGGTGTCCTCCGACGGCGCTCCTGTTCCTGAGTTGGCGCCCCCTGATGGCGCTCCTGTTCCCGAGTCGGTGCCCCCTGATGGCACTCCGGTCTCCAAAGGCGCTCCTGTCAAGTCGGCACCCCCAGAGGGTGCTCCTGGTTCTTTATCAGCACCCACCGACGGCGCTTCTGAACTTTTGTCATGCCTGCCTCGGAATTTTTTGAATGACTTCGAATTTGCCCCTCAAGGTCCAGGACCTCCTTTTAGTTTTTGTATTTGGGCACGCCAGGAGTCGTGCCTTCGGGGAGGGGCCTACTGTCACGCTTGGAGCCTCAGGGTGATCCTGTGCTCCAGTGTGCCACGCCCTTCTCTCCCCAGTCTCCAGCCAGCCTCCCTCTCCTGATTGGTTAGCTGGGGCTAATTAGCCCCAGCTGCTACTATTTAGGAGAGGCTCAGGGAGAGGCTGGTTGGAGACTATTTTCATGGTAACTCTGTTTGCGTCTGTTTTCTCTGCTCCTGGTACTCTGTCCGTTTGCTCTGTTTGCTCTGTTTGCCCTGTAAGTCTGTTTAGTCTTTGTTTAGCCTGTCCGTTAGCCTGTTTAGCCTGTTTAGACTTTGTTTAGCCTGTCCGTTAGCCTGTTTAGTCTGTTTTGCCTGTTTAGTCTTTGTTTAGCCTGTCCGTTAGCCTGTTTCGTCTGTTTTGCCTGTTTAGTCTTTGTTTAGCCTGTCCGTTAGCCTGCTCAGTCTGTTTAGCCCAGTTAGTCTGTTTAGCCCAGTTAGTCTGTTTAGCCCAGTTAGTCTGTTTAGCCCAGTTAGTCTGTTTAGTCCTGTTCTGTCAGTTTAACCCTGTCTTGTCTTTATTATTATTAAATATAGTTTCTATCACACATCTCTGCGTTTGTGTCCGCCCCTCCTGTCCGTCTAGCCCACATACCGTTACAGACAGCTTACAGTTTACACACAGTTCAAAATCACTATGTCTGACAAAACAAACCAATGTTTAACTTCTTTGATTACTGAAGATTACTGTATACAGTAGACCTGTACAGTTTACCAGAACACTACTGAAGAAAAGGGCATTTTAACTTACAGTTAAAGTCATAAGTTTACATACACCTTAGACACATTTATTTAAGTGTTTTTTTTTTTTTTTTTTTTTTTTTTTACAATTTCTAACATTTAATGCTAGTAAACATTTCCTCTCTGTCAGTTAGTATCACTACTATATTTTAAAATGTGAAATGTGAATAATACTAGAGACAATTATTTACAGTTTCAATAAAAAAATTCAACCCTTCCTGCAAATTAGGCTTATTAGTAAAATTTACAATGACTGATTATCTCTTTATCATGTCACCTGTTAGTGGGTGGGATATATTAGGCAGCAAGTGAACATATTATCCTCAAAGTTGATGTGTTAGCAGCAGGAAAAATGTGATGTCTAGACGACTGGGTAAGAGCATCTCCAAAACTGTAGCTCTTGTGGGGTGTCTGCAGTGGTCAGTATCTGTCAAAAGTGGTCCAAGGAAGGAGCAGCCAAGACTCACTGATGTGCGTCCGATCCATGAAGGCCCCACCACGCAACTTACAGGAGTTAAAGGATCTGCTGCTTACATCTTGGTGCCAGATACCACAGCACACCTTCAGGGGTCTAGTTGAGTTCATGCCTCAATGGGTCAGGGCTGTTTTGGCAGCAAAAGTGGTCCGACAATAAATTAGGAAGGTGGTCATAATATTATGCCTGATTGGTGTAAAAAAATCTGCTGTTTGCAATAAACCAACAAAACAAGAACAATTTAAGTAGCTCAATAAAAGTCATTTCTCCAAATTCAACACAAAATGCCACTTTTAATATCCCTTGTCACCAATTCCTCTCCATATTAGTAACTACTTCACTTAAACACTTCATGAAAAGTGTCTTTAGTATCTAGTACCCTTTTGCTGTTTTGAGTCAGACACCAGCTTCTGACAGTGTTCCTAAGGAATCTTAGCACATTCCTCATGGACAATGGCCTCCAGTTCGCTAATATTTGTGGAATTGCATGCTGCTTTAAATCTCTGTGAAATTTTTATAGATCTCACCAACCTACTGTGATGGCCATTCCAGAATCTTCTTCTTCTAAAACCAAGTGCTGGTGGGCTTTTTGGTATTATTGTTCTGGGATTATTGTTCTGCTGGAAGGCAGAATGATACCCAAGATGACACCCAAGCTTCAGCTTTCTCTCAGAAGATGGCAGCAGGAAGCGTAGATTAACTTGTTCTGCTCTGAAACAAATTACAATTCCCAGACGCTGTAGCACTAATCAGCGCTAAACTCTCAGCACCTGTAGCCAAGGTTACTTAAGGAAACACCAAATGCCTATTCAGTGCTGAGTCACTCTGTCAGGTAGTTGGTTGGTGTGTGTTTCTCCCTTGCTATTTCTCCTAAAAGAGATACGTTTACTACAGAGCACTTTCTAATGCCACGTTTACATTGTGTTTACTTCTGCATTACAAAAGCCATTGTTTCCTGAATTGAATCTTTTCCCAAAACTTTTTTCTTCTTTTTTGATTCTTCACAAGAGTTGGTTTGCTGTATCGACTCACTTTCCCTTAAGGCTCTTTTATCGCATTTTTTTCTTTCGAATTAAGTGAAGCATTTGGACTTCGGCTGTGTGTCAGGTGACTGGTAGATCGAGTAGCTGGTTGACTGGCCGCGGTAGCAGTCCCACCTAGTGCTTTCTCCCACTTAGTTGTAGCTTCTCTATTCTGTTTCACAAACACTCTTCCCTCCTCCTGTATATTGGGTCCAGACACCCTTGCTGGTAAGTCCCCTTCGCTTTTCCCCATCAGCCCCTCATTACAGAATGACTCGGCCAGCATGGACCCAGCGAACCTGAAGAAAGTCAAGGAGGCTGTTGAGCGGCAGGGTTCCCTCCAGTCGCGACCAGATACTGAGTCAGATTCTTTCTGAGATCTGCAGATCTCGGACTGCAGTTGCCACCTAGGAACCTCCCGCCTCCACTCCACTACCCTCCCACATAGGCACACAACCTGCCCGCCCTCAAGCATTTTAGTGGAGACCTGGTACATTGTAGGGGTTTTCCTTCTCCAATGCTAGCTGGCATTTGAGCTTCAGCCCTTGCAATTTCCCACCAAGTGGCCACAGAACACCCACATAATCACTGTCCTGTCTGATTGGGCTCTGACCCAGGCGACCATGATCTGGATAATTGAGTCTCTCAGATGGGGACTTGAAGAGGCTAAATGAGAAGCTCAGTGACAGGAGCCCAATCCCATTAACAGCTTCCAGGCAAGCTAATCATTCCAACCTTCATTTAGAGATAAGTCCTGCAATGGAAACACACTTCCCCTTCTTCAGGCCAGCCAGGACTAATAGAACACATGAGTTTTGTCACAGATGGACTGTGATATGTGGAAGTATGTTGGGTTGAGGTCCTTGCCCTGAACTCGACCTGCAGGCCTCTTGAACCCTCTTCCTATAGCTTGCAGTAAAAAGATCTTTCTCATGCTTTCTGTCTTGGCCTTGGGGGTGCAAAAAAGCTTCCCAGGCTGAGACAGAGAAAAGAGTCCATTATTTGGATGGCTGGGGTCCCTTATTATCTTCCTGAGTGTTGACCAGCACCGTTTAATATATATGGAGTGCAAGTCAGGAAGCTCAGTTCAGCTGATCACACCACCCTCTGTAGAACCAGCCTGTCCAGCTTGGTGCTGTTTCCAAACCAGGCTGTGATTTTTCCTGTGATGATGCTTTCGGTGGTGCAGCTGTAGAAGCTATGTAGCACCTTTGAGGGCAATTTGATGTCTCTTAAGCACCTAATGTGATATAGATGTTGTAATAGTCCCAATTATATTGTTGCGTACAAAGTAGGTATCCTAAACAACTTGCTAAAACTAGAGTTTGTTGACATGTTATGATGTAATCTGTGCAAAATACATGGAGTATAAAAAGGCAACAGAGTTGCACTGACTAATCCAAAGCAAAACATGAATTCAGAAAAAGCATTCATCATTAAGGAGTAAATGCTCACTTGTAATGCTCACATTGAAATAAATATTTACAGGCTTTATGGTGTGGAAAAACAACCTAATTGCAGCATTATGATAATACGTAACCATAGCAACCAATTTGTAAAAGATGGTGACGGTAAAGGATAAAGATTTAGTTAAGAGGAGGCAAAACATGTTTTATTATCAATGATCCAGTTCATTCCAAAGATGTTTAATTTCAGGACTATAAAATGCAGGAGTTTCTCTACACCAAATTTGTCAAATAGTGTCTTTATTGACCTGGCAGTGTGGAGGACTACAGTCAGGCTGGTACAGGTAGGAGCTTACAGAGGAAAACTCCATTATCATCTTTCCGTAATAATTTAAACATCAAATTAAAATAACTTTTAAAAGGAAGAACATAACAAATTTTACATATCTGTATTTTCTTCCCTAAAAACCACACATTATTACCTTCTGGCTTCAACTAAAGTAATTATGTATAATAAAAGGATAATGCTGATCCTTAAAATTGCTATTTTTATTGCCCAGCAAGTTTTGTCAGTATGACAGTACTGGTATTATGACTGACAAGACAAATTTTAGGTTATACATTCATCATTTATTTATATTACTATATAACTTTTTTGTGGTGGGTCATGTGGCACCTGACAAACACAGGATGCAAGAAAGGAATGCACTTTGGACAATCCATTGCACAGGAAGACACAATTGAAAATGTACTTTGCCATAAGATAAATCTCAGGGGTACCGCTCTTAATTTAGTAAATGTTTCTGCCCGTCTGTGGTGAAGAATTCAGATATGCTGTTTCCGGAGCACACTAGCAGATGTCCTGGTGTGAGGTGCAGAATTCAGAAGTGCTGTTTCTGGATCACACCAGCAGCTGCCATAAGATGAATCTTAATGTTACCACTTTTAATTTAGTAGATGTTTCTGCCCATATTTGTGCTGAAAAATTTAGACATGCTGTTTTAGCAGCCCACTACCAGATGCCCTGGTCTGAGGTGCAGAATTTAGAAATGCTGTTTCTGGATCACACCAGCAGCTGCCTGGTACACAAGGCAGAATTTAGACCTACTATTTCTGGAGAGCACCAACAGCTGGCCTGCTTTGTGGTGTAGAATTCAGAAAAGCAGTTTCAGGAGCACAGAAGCAGCTTCCCCAGTCTGTGATGCAGAATGCTTTTCAGCAGCAGTAGCACGTTCATTTATTCATTCATTCATCCCTGGACCACTGCAACTGAGAATCAAAAACAGGAAGTTCTTGCTGTGAGGCAACAATTTGCCCTGCTACCCATCAAGCCAATGTGCCACCAGCAGTAGCACAGGTGCCAATGAATTCAGACACAAAAGCGTCACATTAGTTTTCTTCTGTCCATGGTGCTGAATTTACTCCCAGAGCAACTGAGAAGCAGCTGGTACTATCCATGGTGCTAAATTCACACCCAAATCTCCAAAACTGACAACGCAGCACCCATGCCTAAAACTGTAACAGTTACAGTTCCTTTTTTACCCTTTAATCTTAGTCTCCCAAGTTTAAATTGTTGACAAACTGGAGATGCTCCTCAAAGACTTAGCCCATCATACTGCTTTTTTTTTTTTACCAAATCATGATTACAACCACCTGTTGACATCAACTATTTAAAATTACATCATTATTTAGTTTTTGTTTTATTTTATCTCACTACTAGCCCTAACTTGCCCCCATACCAACTTCTTTTGGAAGTTGTTGAAGGTAAATTGTAGGAAATTAAATGTAGGAATGGATGCATAGTAAAAAATCAAAAGCTGACCAGACAAAACATGAACTATTTTGGATTTATAGTGTCTGCAAGTAAATGAAGGTTATGTAAGAAAAACTGTATTTTTTCAATTTGCCATAACATCCCAACTTTTTTTAATTTGGGGCTGTATTTCAAAAGTCTTTAGTTCAATGAACTGGAATAGCCTTGGAAAAGCTTAATCTTTTGTTTATTAGACATTTTAAATTAAATTAAATGTGTGTGCAAAGTTGTCTTGCTAATAGATCCAACTATGATCCAGTTTAAGCTTTAGAGACAGGTTTGACCATTTTTAAAGCCAGTGTCTATTTACACAGATCGACAATTTTTGTCTTATCTGTGTATTCTCCAATCTTGCAAGACAAGGCAATTTGCCCTGTCACCTAGAAAAAAACAGTCATGAATAATTGCTTATGTGTTCCTAAATGCCAATAACTGACATGATTATCTTGTTCAAAGATTAAGAGTTTATTAAAAATAAATGAATAATGTATTAGATTAGAAGGGTTCATTTATTATTCATTCACTAAAATTTAGGAAGATGTTCCTTGCCACTATTGCCCTCTGCTTACTCATTAGGGGTTTTTGGACCTGAATTCTGTAAAGGTGCTTTAAGACAATGTTCACTGTAAAAGTACTATACATCTAAATTTGACTTGATTTGATCAACCATTTCATCCTGGGGTTGTAGTCGCTCAGAACATAGGAGGTACAAGTAAAACATACACACAGAGTGTACAGGGTCAAGAGTCCCAGGACTCATGTTGTGGTCTAGCACCCACTTCACCAGCTGTGCCCTTTTTAAGTTTTGGGTGAATTTTTCTTAATAGTACTGTAGAGTAAAAGGTTTAAATAGCAGAAGTGCATATTAGTAACATTTAAGTAATTTATAAGAAAAACTATAACTTTACTGAGATGTGCTAATGGAACATTGCTGACATACACTCACCAATGTCCCAGGATCCTGGGCTATTATTTTCAATCTCTTTGCGCCCAATAAAGTACCAGACACAAGCCATCCAGTGAGCCAGCAAAGCAAACATGGACATGAGCAGGGTAAGCACCACTGCACTGTACTGTGAGTAGCGTTCCAGCTTCTGTAGTAAGCGCAGAAGTCGCAACAACCGAACCGTCTTCAAAAGATGAACCCCAAAATACTGTAAAAATAAAGTACACAAAGTATACAAATGAAGTACACATAGAGTGCATAGTTCACTATTAAAAAAAAGTTAAATGTGATGTGCCCTAGGGTTCAAAAATGGAAAAGTATAGATTTAATATTTTGTAGAAAAAACATAGATCAGATAAACAAATATATATATATATATATATATATACTCACCACACTGACATTAAAAGCATAAAGCAGGTCAAAAGGTAGCGCAGCAATCAAGTCCACAAACAGCCAGGTAGTGACATAGTGCACACAGATGGAGCGAGTATCATACACCACCTGGCCTGTTGTGCTTACAAATGTAGTGCGGAAGTTTAAGACAATATCTGTCAAAAGAAAAAAGTATATTTGTCAGCATAATGTGTAATAAATTACAAAAAAAATTTGTTTTACTTACATTTGTTAAAGCTACAAAGTATTTAGGGAGCTAGAGCTCATAAAAATGTGTTATTGCAAAAAAGTGTCTACATGTCATGTTGTGTCTTGCTGAAATAATTAGGTTCTTTCCAGAAAAAAAAGTCAAAGGCAGCATACATCTATCTTAAATCCCAGTATATGCCTCCACATCAATGGTACATTCACACATATGCACGTCACCCATGTTACAGTGACTGATGAACTTTAATGGCATGTAAGATGTTAGCTTTTGTACATTTTACTGCACAGTCTAGGTCATCCTTTTCATTTTTGTCTGTTTTTTTCCCAAAAACAAGCTGAAAATGGACTCATTTGACCAAAACACATGTTACCACTGTCTTGTCAGTCCACCTGAGATGATCCAATGAGCTCTTCAGTCTTTTTGCATAGAATTGATACATGGTTTTCTCTTTGCATAACAGAGTTTCAGGTTGATAAAAAGGTGTTAAATGACATTTTTTTTAGCATGAAGAGATCAAAGAAAAAAAAAAGTCTTCCAAAGTTTGGCACAAAGTGGTGATCCTTTAGCGTTTCCTTCTTAGTGGATCTTCCTTTTATACCCATATGTGTAGCCAAGTCTCCTGCTTATTGGGGATTGTTATAAAGCAGTAAAACTTAACATATTATAAACTTTTCACTCTGTCTTTGCCTCTGCCCCAACATTTTTGTTAAAATTCAAGTAGGTCAGCTAAATTCCTTTGTACGTTTGCATGTTAAATGAAGGTTCAAGAAATTGAAAAAAACTTCATTTCATTGTTACTATACTGTAGATCCATTTCTGCATTATAGGCCTGGAACAAAGTTGAAAAAAGTTGAGACGGGGCAATTTAGGGCTAGTAATTAGGTAAAAAAAAACAGTATCCATGTATCTATGTTATTGAGAAGAAAAGATGGGCAACAGATCTACAATTTGTTAACAAATGCATGAGAAAGAGCGCAAGCCTAAGGCGAACAATCTGAACTCATTGATGGCACTGCATGAAGAACCATCATTTATCAATAGCTGATATACCCACATGGCAAAATGGTAAATACTTTACCGTACCAATTTATTGGTATGTGTTGCAGGCCTGCAAACTGCTTTGTGTTTGTATTTAGATTTACCATACTGTCACAACATTTTCTGATCTAGGGTTGTACAACTAATTTATGATGAAACTTACCTAGCATAAAAAGGATCTCCACCAGGATGTCACTTATGCTGGGAGGACTTCTGGGTGTCAATACATCATCACGCACACCAACCACAGTGAAACATACATTATAGGGCACGGTGACGGCCACATAAAAGGTGGCTAACAGAATTAACCAATCCCAGACAGCTTTAAAGGTACCATAATGAAGAAGGATGAAGCAAGATTTCTGAATAGCTGCCACCTTGTATTCTGGAATAGGTGGGTTTTCCCCAAACATGTTCTAAAACAAAAGAAAAAACAGACAATTATATTAAAACAGAATTACATGACGAGACAATCAGTTTATTTTTTCAACTTACACTACTTTAATTCTGTAGAATTACTTACTTAACTATAGGTTTAGGCTATCTCAATTTATCTTAAATTTAATCAAACAGAATCTTCTGAAAGAATACACTGAATTGATTTTTATTTCATTTAGGGCACTGACCAAATTCACATTCTTTATTACCATAGATCCACTTAACAATTATAGGGAACATGAAAAACACATTACCTAAGTAACATATTATTATCTGGTCATATGAAAGGCACAGTACTTAAATAATCTGAATTGAACTTATTTAGACTTGCAGTTTTTGCTAAATACTTGTGTATTTATGCTGGTGATTATAGAGATCATTATCTGGATTGGGTGCTGGATTGAAGTGTGTCCTAGGTGCTGAAAAAAGGTGAAAAAATATGCTCACCAGTTCAGCAAGATCTGTTGTCAATGTTTAGTAAATTCATTTACGTTTATTTGCCACTTTATTCTGTTTTGGGTTGCTGTAGGACCGGCCACCCAGAAACATTAGTGTACCCATTTACTCACTTATTTGGAGATTTGGAGTTTAAGGGACGTAGAGTTACAAGGTACCACTCACTGTATTATGTTTTTATGATAGGAAAATAATGTTTTAGACATACATATTTACATTATGTATGTAAAAAGCATTTATTTAGACATATGCTAGGCAATATGAAGTATGAAGATGTTTTGTGTGCTTTATTTAATGTTATAAGAACATTTATAAATCATTTTAAAGAATATAGCATTTTTGCATATGGCAATTAGGCCCTTTTAAGTATTTCTGCAAATGTATAACCATGGCTCATGGTATTTCAAAAAATTTAACAACATGATTAACTATGCTTAAACACACTTAAAATCAAGGAAAGTAAATTAAATTTGTCAGTTTTTTATTCATAAAATAAGGGCATATGAGCTTTGGTATTGTTTATGAAAGTACGATACAAGAGTGTATGCCTCCATACGTTTATTCACACTTATATACCTTAGAAACAATAAGAGTACAATAAAATTAGTCCTGTGGGTAACTTACATTGTTAATCTTGAGCTTGGTTTTGTCCTGTTTTTGCAGGTGTCCAGACAGTTGATACAGCACAGCCCGGCTTCGCCGCCGACTAGCATTAAAGCCCTGTGGGTGTGTGACCTTATGAACTTCCAGACCTGTCTGTTCATCTGTCACAAAACAGGATTATATACAGTTTGTTTATTGAATTCTATTGAGCCACAAAGTTACTTATAGTTAAAAATATAAAAATAAAACAATCTGAGAATTACGTGTTATTTTAACACGTAAAATAAATAAAGCACAAACAGAATATGTGAAAACTGTATACATGTTTAAATAATATAAATCATTTTAGTGTACATGTAGGTCATACAATACAAAGTCCCTCTGGTACACAGAAATGTGTGGAAGTTATGATTAATAAAGCAAACAAGGAACAAGAGAGTATGTACTTGACTACAAAGATGATTACTAATGGACTGATGTGCAAACACATTACATGGGATAAACTGCATTTCTATTTTATTTCTGTCACATAAAGGTGGTTCTCCAGAAGGTGGAGGACATGCCTAACATGTGTTCATCTAGATTCTTGCTGTATATCAGGACATCAAACGATATATGATATATGCTGCAGCAATTCAAAGGTAGTGTTCATTAGAGGGGGGATACCAAACTTTGATGTTAATGCAGTTCAAGCCTTGGTAGTCTATACAGTATATGGGCATAGAGTTTCATTCTTTTTATCTAAAAAGAAGAAGCCGGACCCAATGGGCGAGGTGGAAGGGTAAATTAACCCCAGGACCAGGGCTTCCTGAATGTAGTCGTCCATTGCCCTCTGCTTAGGAGCAAACAACCAACCTCGTGGGGGTGTGGCACACAGGAGAAGGTTAATTGCGCAATCAAAAGAGGGATAGGAGGGCAGGATCTGGGCCCTGTGCTTGCTAAAGACTTCTTTTAGGTCATGGTGTGTGAACCATCAACATATTAATTACTTCTGATTGTGCAAGGTTGGTAAAGCCATCATGACTCCCTTCAGACATGTTTGTTGGCAGAGTGGCCCCCAAAAGAAAGAATGATCGGGTGCACCAATCAATCCTGGGGTTGTGCTGCTGCAACCATGGAAACCCCTGGATGAGAGGCTGGTCTCTGTCCTGCATCAGTAAAAAAAAGGTCTTTTCCACCTGGTTCCCTAGATGTAGGGTGATGTGACAGGTTTGGTGGGCAACCGCCCCAGATCCCAATGGTTGATATTATCTGTGGGACCTCTAGGGAACAGTTGGTATACCCAGTGCTTTAGCAAGGGCTGTATCGATAACATTCGTTGCTGCCTTAGAGTCTACAAATGCATTCATGGGTTTCTCCTGTTTAACCCTCCCAGAGAGCACTTGGGCACACATGCTTACTCACTCATGGTAAAATAGTGCAGTCCAGGTGTAACCAATACTCATTGATGAGCGTGATGCTTTATGGGAAACAAATTTCCTCTATAATTATGGTGCAATGTTAGGTGCTTCCTCTTTGAACTGCAATAGCAGTTTTTTTAACCGACTCTGATAGTGAATAATCTCATGGTCAAAAACAATGCTACACATACACACTCAAAAATATATGGTAGTTTCTTGAGAGTACAAAAAAAAAAACTAAAGATGTTGAGATTACTGATTATTTTCCTGCTCATTAATTGTTTAATGCTTTAGTTCAGAGCCTAATGAAAAATGAGGATGAAGTTCACTATCTAAAAAATATACTGATAAAATTCAGTCACATGAGCTCCAACCAAGTAGGGGCTCTTATATTTGCTAATATAATAGTCTCTTTGCTGATATCATATGGGGTGATGGCAGACTTACTCTGTGAGCTGTTTCAGATTTACAGTTTGTGTAATGTCTGAAGAATTTTAAATCAACAATGCGGGACACATGGGCTCATTATCAGAAGGGGTTCATTTCTCTTGCAAGACTGGACTGATTCCATTGCTTTAAACATCATCTTAACACTGTAAATGAGTATTCAGTTTCACAGACTGGTTTCTCAAATCACTGTCTGTTTATAATTTTCTTGTTGGAAACCTAAAGTCCAAAGGCGCATATAGGCACTTTAGTGCTTGTTTGTTAGTGGATGTTAATTTTCAGAATGTTTACTGAATTTTTTTCAGTAATCAGAAAACATTTTAAGAAACTACAAAAAAGGTTGGATCATGGCAAAACAATTATATCAAAAGTACACTTACAGATTTTTTTTCAGGATACCAAGGCCGATCTGAATTTAAAAAGCTGCTCTTGCAAACATTATTGGTTTTTAAGGACAGAGGGGTTTTGTCTGATTGTGTTTTCAGTGCTTAACGGAAATGGATGCTCCATCCAAGTTTTTCTTTAGCCTAGACTATACGCTGCTTTATTCATTCACATACTAATATTCATAACATCATTGACCTGTATTACAAGAGCTATCAAAGGCCACTGACATTTGCAAAAGGGCTGAGCGATTTTTTAAGGGTCTCCTGAGATCAGTGCTGGGTCGAAATTATGAACTGGAAAGGCTGACTAATGAGCAAGGACTTTTGGCTGCACTACACAACATTGAGGGCTGAATAATAAAATAAAAAATACTTCAGCTAAGGTTTGTAAAGCTTGGGTAAGAATCTATTAAGTGTTCTTAATAAAAAAACTGACTAAAGGTTCCTTGTCCTTGAGCTTCAGCAGAGTTTACTCTTCTGCTGAAAAAGGTAAATTACATGAGATAATGAACTGAAGGCCAGTAAGCCCTTTAAATACAGATATAAAGATCTTTTACAAGGCATTCACTAATAGATGGAAAACATTGATGGGACTGGTCATTCATATTGATCAGACCTACTATGTGCTGGGCAGATCAATTATAGATAATGTTTGTCTAATTATAGACATTTCGGAAGTATCCAATATTATGGGACTTGATATTGATCTCCATAGATCAATAGAAAGCTTTTGATAGAACTGAACAATCCTAGAGGTTTTTATTTTAATGGCAAAACATACCAAAATGTCATTCAAATGACAGATTCTAATAATCAACAACCTTGGCTTCAGCTCTGTGGCACGCAACGTTTTGTGCCTCCTTGCATTGCCAGAACAGGATACCTTACCATCCATCATAGATGTAGCAGGTTTAAAAGCCATGAGGGATGTTACGTCCAACCAGGTAAAGCTGGTTGGAGAACATCAACAAGAAATATCTTAGTTGAGTAACTCGTGAACCATCTCGCTCAAGCAGTCGACTCAATCACCACAGTAGCACAGGCACTTGTGTCTGGGTCACATATCATTGCATGACTGGAGTGATAACTTAAGAAGCCCTTCAAATGTCAAGGTTTCCTTCTTCATTGTTCTTTGTATTTTGCTTGCCAAGAAGGTCTATTAGACAAAAGCAAGACTGCCCAGATTATTGGACACTGGCAGGGAAAAGCTCTAAAATGGACACCATGGTCTGGAACTAAAGAGGTGAGATGTTATCGACCTATGATACATTTGTTGATTATTTTTGCAAAGCATTCAACCATGCCATTGAGGGAAGAGACTTTGAAGAATTGCTACTGTCTCTTAAGCCAGGTTATCCCCATTCTGAGAGTGTTGTTCTGAGACATGTTAGTAGTGAGAACTTTCTTTTGAGAACTGCCCTGTGTAGGGATGTCCCGATCCGATCTCAAAGATCAGAATCGGGGACGATCAAGGCATTTTTTAACCGATCGGTATCGGCTTTACTAAGGCCGATCCTTCGTTTTACGTCAGCATGTCCGCTGTGTGGAAATACTTTAAATTGGAAAGTGAAACAAGTCCAACAGCAAAGTGTAATGTCTGCAATGCGAGCGTTTCACGAGGCGGTAGTAGCAGATCTGCGTTCATTACTGTAGAATTTTACTATTTATATGGTGTGAGAGTCAAGGATCACTCCGGTTTACAAAACAATAACTTTTAATCCGAGTATGAAAACTTCAGGACCATAACATACAGCGTTACCATGTTACAAGACTGAACGACATCTCAGTATCAAGCACTCTGATTGGCTTAGTTATGTAACCGAGCGTCGTAGTGATGCACTTGCTTAATAAAGAAATAAATACACGGTATGTTCACAAATTGTCGGGAGCATAACACTTTTATCAACTTCTTCTGTTACGGTACTGAATAGCGGACAGCTAGAGTATGCACGCTATTCCATGCACTATGGAAGCCCCAAAGGGTCAAAACGCACTTACTTCGCATAGAAACGTCCATCAAACCATTGTCACAATACAACCACAGAAAAGTTTGTTACAGTTACAACACGGCAGGCAATTCTTTTCCTACAGCACTGCAGAGCTATTCAGTTGTACTGAGCTATTGTTCATGTCAACATATACATTGGATTAATTTTAATAACTGTAATGTACTTGAAGTGTGCACTGTGTGAACAGTATTATCTATTTCTTATCTAGACAATATTTAGAAAATACAAGTATTGGTTTGAGACTCGGTATCGAATCGGGATCAAAATTAAAGATCGGGATCGGGAATAGAAAAACGTGATCGGGACATCCCTAGCCCTGTGAGAGTGAATTGCCCTAGACGCAGCATGATGTCCCTTTTCTGAAGCTGGATTCACTTGTAAATTCACTGTTATGCACAGGAGAGTGCAAAGGGAGCACACTGTGGTAGCGATTTTGCTCATGTATTATCAAAACTGGCCGGTCAGAACAGTTCCCGGTTTTCCAAGGTAAATGAATCTTGTCGCAAATGAATAAAGTAGCCTGTCATATTATGACATCCAGTTCTCATGTCTGCATGAGATGTTTTATTTCGAAATCTTGTTTTTATTAATTTGGCTACTTATTCATTTGCAATTGCCCCCCTTTATGTTTTATGACACTTTAGTCACAGTCTGGTTCTACCTTGATTAGATATTTGCAAATTGTGTTCTATTTCTATTCTTGCAGGTGTGTAAAGATCTGTCCTGCCCTCTCTGCAGCAGGGCATGTTCTAGTCCTGTCACAGAATGAAAGAATGAATAATTGCTATTTTTCCCATCAATCCATCAATACACTTAATCACTCATAATGACAATGGGTTGTTTTTCCTTTATTCAATACTTTTTAGAAGCTCCTTTCAGAGCAATTAAAGCTCCAGGTTTTACTCTATAATATTTGTACAGCAGGATTTGGGCATTTTATCCCATTCTTCTTGACAGATCCTTTCAATCTCTATCAGATTTTCATCAAAGATGTTCCTGAATTTGATATTTATCAGTCCCTCAATTCTTAATACTCTCATAGTCCCTGCAGCTGTAAACATGTCCATTCAAAATTCATTTAAAGCTGCAATTGTATCCATTAGGCCACGAAGTTTAAGGGACTGTCTGTTAAAGACCCATAACCACCAATTTGCCACTGTTGGGCCCCTAAGAAAAGCACTTAAACCTAATCTGTTTGCAGAAAGAATGTGACAAAATAACATGTGAAAGAATTAAGTGCATAATATCCTCAGTGCCAAAATGTCTTTGGACTGTGACTGTGTTGTGAGAAGGAATGGCAACATTACAAAATGCTTCACTGTCCCAACTTTTTTGGGAATGTCTTGCAGGTCCTTAAATGGAGGCAAGGAATGGATGAATATTAATAAATGAAATAAAGTTGACCATATAAAACATAAATATCCTGGGTTCATACTATCTGCAAAGAAAAGAAAATCAAAATAAATGTAAAACACCCACAACACAATAAAAAAGTCAATGTGTTTGAATATTGAATCCACTGTACTTACTGCCTTGCCACAGTGCTGCACTTCTAACATAATAAACTCAGATTTTTGTTGAGAATGTGGAGTGTAAATTTAGTTTAAAGTAGATTTTCTTGATATGAATGTATTTTGAACAGAGATGCAGCTGGATTGTTTTACATGGTGTGCATAGCTTTTGCTCTGTAAAGAGTCCGGACGTCTTACAACGTCAAATCAGAAAAAAGTGGTAATGAAAAATGCAAATAAAAAAACTGCAGTGTTATTACATTTACGTTGACTTTTTTTCATTGCAAAAGGTATGAAACCAAGGTACTTTAGGTTTTGTTTGGTCACCTTTATTGCATTTGTTAATATACAGCTATTCTGGTATTTCATGCCTGCAACACATTCCAAAAGAAAAGTCTGGACTGGGCAATTCAGGGCTAGTAATAAACTAAAAAACAAAATAATGATGTGACTTCAAGTAGGTGATGTCAACAAGTGATTATAATCATGGTTTGGAAAAAAAGCAGTATTCACAAAAGGTCTTTGATGAGCAAATATGGGTATAGGATTCCAGTGAGTCATCAAATGCTTGAGGATATTCTTGACATATTTAAAAACAATGTTTCTTAAAGAAGAATTGGAATGGGTTTGCACATTTCTTCTTCTACAGTGCATAATATAAGTAAGTTATTTAAGGAATCTGGAGGAATTTCAAAATAACTAATTACGGGACTTTTTTACTTTCACAACGGACTGATGTTAATAGCTGTGATGTAATTAATGGTTTAGTTTGATCTTTGAGACTTACCTTTGTTGGAATGTAAAACACTTTGTGCCCACTGAAATAATTTTAATAAATCCATTGGTACAGTTGGTAATTAAACTGCTAGGTTGGTCCCTTGCTTCTCTGGCAGTCTTAATACCCTATATTGGTCTACTTTAAATCAGACTGACCCCAGATAGCCAAATAAGTGGGAGGGGTTTGTTACACATGATCAAATATAATTGCGTTGACCATGGAGGTTGCTGATGATCTGCATCTTACATATGCTCACTCAGGTTTGCTCGGGAGGTTGATGCTGATGTCCTAAGAGAGCCCTCATGGTTCTAATTAAAGGGGGGAGCTAGCCCTCTTATTTTCCCCTTTTAGTTATTCTGTAATAATTAGGAATGCCTAAGGGTGCAATCAGATGAGAAGCAGCAAAAGTGGAGTGTGGTGGCGCAGCTTAGCTTGCAGATGCACTACCCTGAGCGGCGCACACAGCGCACATTTGCTGTGTTGGGCTCGTGATTTAAGCTCTTGCCACAGCACTTAAAGTTCACATCATTAAACTTTGATCCAGTTTGTCATTGACCTTTTCAAAGCACTTCCAATGAGACGAACTGAAATTATGTGGTAAAAGCGACTTATGCAGTACGAACATGGAGAATAAGCAAGAGTCTAAAGCGCTTAATGTGAAAAAAGTCTAATGTGGCCTAATGTACTAAAACAATGACCTAGAAACACCAAACTTCTTTTAATTATTACTATTCATAAGTACTCATAAGTATTGCTGAAATTACGAGCCTGAGGGTCAAAAGAAGAAGCAGATTCTCACTGTTTCTCAGCACCTCGAGCTGTGTAACACAACTTTGTGTTCCACCACACAGTAAGGAAAAATACAGCTAACCTTAGATACATGTGGATGGTTTCAGAGTGGATTTGATGGTTATTTCACACAAATGGATATTCATGTCATCATGTTTTACCAAGCGGTAATTTGCACCCAGCCTCACAGTGAGCAAAGCCCAAAATGTGCCCTAAGATGCTGTATTCTGCATGTGACTTCTGATTATTAAAGCTTTTGTATAGATCAAATTTCAGTTTTTGTTACCTAATTTTCAAAGACAAAACATAATGGGTGATTAGTGTAGATTAGGTAAAAATGTCAGTTAAATCCGTTCAAAATAAATTCCACAACAAAGTGTGCAAAAAGTGAAGGGGTCTAAATACTTTCTGAATCAAATGAATGTATTATTAACATATAAATGAATCATTGTGGTCGAAGTAAATTTGGAGCCACGTACTTTTATACTTTTGTACTTTCAGTTACCAACAAATGTATTATTGTTATTATTATTATCAACTGCTTTATCTTAGTCAGGGTTGCGACAGGTCAGGTTTCACCAGGACATGCTGGGTGCATGGCAGGAATAACCCAAACATAATTCAAAAAATTTATTTTTTTGTAAATAAGTGAGATAAGCCACATTTGCCATGTTAAAAGTTTAAGCATATATGTTTGTAAGAAAACTTACCTGTCTCAGGGCACTGTTCTTCATCCTGATCCTTCTTATTGTCTGTGATGTCTTTATGGGATACCAGAAAGAGTACAACTTCTCCCTTTTCATTTTTAATGGGAACAATATCAAGAAGACACCAAAACTGGGTACCTGTCAATTAGAAAAGATAATAGATTCAATAAAAGCTACTTGTTAACACACTCCAGAGATTAGGAGAACACAGAGAAGCTTAGTACTGAAACAAGAAACATCCCTTACTGTTTTTGTATGCCCTTTCCTTCTCACACCTCCCATCCTTACTCCCAGCAACATTTATAAAAGAACCTAAGAAGTAGTTTGTAGTAGTTTGTTTCCCCAATGTCTAAACATTATTTTATTTAGATTTTGCTGTGGAATTTCTTCTGCCACAACTGGTTGTTACCTCTGGTAATATTGGATTATCTGAACTATGGGACTCCTCTAACGGAGACTCCTTTATGGAGACTTTAACCTCCCAGCTGACAAGCTCCAATATTCTTGGCTTCTCCCTCGTCTTTCATTCTTTGACCTCCTCTTCAACAACAGTCCTCCGACACACAAATCTTTTCTGCCCTGATGTGCTCGATTCCCTCCCACTTAACTCTGCTACTAATACTTTACTCTCTTCTCTGTCATCATCACTTGACCAGCTATGTCCTCTCTCCCTTAAACAAAGAAAACCTTGCTCCTTGGCTTTCAGATGCATGTGTAGCAACAGAAGAAATGTAAGAACAGCTGACAAAAAGTGCAGGAAATCTAAACTTAATGCTGATCTTCTCTTCTACCACTTCCTACTGTCCAAGATCTCATCTGAGGTAACTGCTGCAAAAACATCTTTTTACAAATCAAACCTTGAACAGAAAACTTTTCTTCACTTCTGAATCCCTCTCCACCTCCTGTCTTACTGCTTCTGATTTTGCAATACTCTTTCAAGAAAAGATCAATCAATCCTTTTCTCTGACTACCATTATCTGAACTCAACCCCCTAACCCACGCGTCAGCTTCTCTCCAATTACAACAAAAGTTGCACAGCTTCTCTCATCCAGCAATCCCACTACTTGCCCACTTGATCTTATTCCATCTACAATCCTAAAAGAAATCTCATAAGACCCTATCCCTTTTATCACATCAATTATCAAAAATGTACTGTCCCTTGAGCTTTCAAAAAGGCACAGGTCATCCCTCCTCTCAGGAAACCTACACTAGACACCACAAACATACAAAATTACAGACCAGTATCACTCTTCTCTTTTCTATCCAATATTCTTAAATGGACTGTCTACAATCAGTTATCCTTTTTTCATACAGAATGACCTGTGCAATCAGTATCAGTCTGATCATGGTTTATCAGGATTGTAGCTGTGAAACATTACATACAGTACAAAGGCCATTTTTAATTCTTATGTATTCGCTCCTATTTTCTATACAATAATCTGAAGTCGTCATAAAGAAGGATTAAGTTAATAAAAGTGACTGGTAAATAAGTGGCTACAGAGAGCTAATAAAAATGCTTAAGATACTAAATATTTGATACATAAACCAGCCAAACTATTTGCAAAATTATTTGAGACTACAGGCTGCAATAGCTGCCAAATGTGGCAGGCAAGTACAACCTTAAATCTGAAAAAGTTGGGACAGTATGGAAAATGCAAATAAAATTAACCTAGTGTTTCTTTTTTTTACTTTGACTTTTATTTCATTGCAGACAGCATGAACCCAAGATATTTCACATATTATTTGTTTAACTTAATTGGTAAAGCATTTACCACTTTTGTAATGTTGCAATTCCATCTCACAGCACTTGGCACATTTTGGCACTAAGGATACCAAGCAGTAAAGTCTGTTGTTATTATGCCCCATCCTTCCTGCTAACATGTATTCTCCCACATCCCACATATTCTCTATTAGGGACAGGTCAGGACTGCATGCAGCCAAGTCCAGAACTCATACCCTCTTCTTCTGCAGCCATGCCTCTGTAATGTGTGCTGCATTTGGATTTACATTGTTTTGTTGAGAAATGCATTGTTGTCCCTGGAAAAATTTTTGTCTTGAAGGCAGCATATGTTACTTTTCTGCATCAATGCTGCCATCACAAAAGTATAAATGACATTTGTCAAAGGTACTGACACAGCCCCATACCATGACAGACCCTGGCTTTTGGACTTGTTGCTGATAACAGTTTGGATGGTCCTTTTTGTCTTTGGTCCACAGCAAATGGCGTCCATTTCTTTCAAAAAAAGATCTGGAATATTGATTTGTCTGACCACAATACACATTTCCACTGTGTAATGTTCCATCCCAGATGCTTTTGAGACCAGGAAAGTCAACATCACTTCTGGACATAAGGCTTATGTTAACACTAGTAAACATAAGGCTTCTTTTTTGCACATTTGTGGCATTTGTGAATCTAAGGATTGCTAAAGTAATCCCTTGCCCATTTGTTATATTAGCTATTGATGAATATTTGTTCTTAATGCAGTGCTGTCTAAGGGATCAAAAGGCCTGAAATGCAGGAATGAATGTACATTACCAAATGAATTTAAGTTGAACAGACAAAACATGAAATATATTGGGTTTAAACTGTCTGCAAAGAAATAAAAGTCAAAGTAAATATATAATCCTTATGACAGCCTAAAGCTTTTAAAATAAGATCTGTACATGATTTTGTAGATACAGATGACAGTTGTTACAAATAGCTTACATAGCTTATGCCCTGCACACTCCTTATTGAAGTGTTAAAATATCACTGGTAGTAGCAATCAGATGTGGTCTTAACATTTTATGTCATATGCTAAGGCTATTATGAAAGTTATTAAAACAATTATGAAAATAACTAGTATTGGAAACATACTTTTGTTATAATACCCGACATAAACTGTGACCATGACATGACAAAAATCTAGTAAGTAAAGTGTTTCTGTAATTCCACATTATTAGTTACTTGACTATGTAATAAGCCACACATTTAACTGCTGGCATGGATTATTTACATGCAGTCTCTTGAAAAACAACCATTACTTCAGAGCTCTGTGCTTCCATCTGGTGAATATGTTAATGGTATGTGTTTTTTCTTGTTTATCTGTTTTTATAATGAGAACAAGGCCTGAATGTTGATCTAAATATCATCAGGTTGCAATAGAAAGATAAGGACAAAATCTTTTGTATCACACTGTTATTATCATCTGTGCCCGGGTGCCTTTGAGGCAAGTTAGGTCGATTTATGCAATACAAACAATTTTGTCAAATAAATAAAGCAAGACCTAGGATAATAATGAATTAAATATAAATAAGGAAATTGTGAGATTTCACACCCTACATCTATCATTATTTTGGTGATTTTAAAAAGTATTTTTATTGTATTTTATTTACAATAGTGCTCTGCATACTCTTTACCTTAATTTACCCCGCCCTTCTGTCTTTCTCACCTTCTTTTTTGTAGAAAACCAATTCAGTCTTGAATTCACGACGTTCATCCAAAGCGCTTTGCATTTGTCCAGTCAACTTGTGGTTGGTCTCTGGCCCATACAGGAAGTTGCATGCACAGCTTTTCTGCATCAGCTCAGCGCGAGCATAGCCTGTCAGCTCACAAAATCCATCGGAGCAGTATACGATGGGGTACAGTGACTGGACCTGAGCATTTCCCAGCACAAAGTTGCTATCTGAAAAAAGAGAGTAATGGATAATGATATTTTATGCTACTACCTGAAGCAGACATATCTGTATAAGGTTATCTGATTTAAAAATGGCTGCTGCAATATAACTTCTATGAAGAAAAAATAGAAATTAGTGTGCAGGAACATTGCATTCAGTTTCAATCCTAGATTAGGCATATGAAAACATGGAAAAGAGTGCAGTTTAATAACGTTCGTGAGTTAGCTAATCTATACATATATGAGGAATCTTTAAAAAGTTTCCGCACTTTTATATTTTCATTGGAAATGGTGAGGGAGGAAGGAGTAGTAATTGGACGTATCTGAGAGACTAAGAGAGAGCTTATAGTCCAGATTTAGTGCCATCTAATTTCCACCTTGTTGGATGCTCAAAGCTTTAAGGGGAAGGAGATTTTCATGTGATGATGATGTGAAAGCAGCGATGCATCAGTGGCTACACACTCAACCAAAAAAATTTTTTGCTGATGGCATTAAAAAGTTGTTACAACGCTGGGAAAAATGCATTGCAAGGTGACTATGTAAAAAAGTGATGTATTTGTTTTTGAAATTCTTAATAAATAGAGTTTAAAAAAGTGCAGAAACATTTTAAAGAAACCTCGGAAATATAAAAAACACTGCAATATATTTTTTCATACTGTCCCAACCTTTTGTAAAATGGGGTTGTAAATTGAGAAATGTACCTTGTGCACCAATTAAATCTAACTAATTGGAATGTTAATTAATAATAATTATGCCTGTAACATTTACAAAAAAACAGGTTTAGCCTCAGATGGTACACTTAAACCAACAAAGGTTGTGCGGTTAGAACTAACACTAAAGCTAATTCTGTAATTCTCATCTGAATTAGTTTGGATACCTTTACTCTGACATACTTGGATAATTCATCAAAAACAGATTCTGATCAGAACTGATTTTTTATTTTATTTACCTATTTAAAATATTTTGATTAATGCCTCTCTAAAGTGCTTCACAGTTTAATTTAATTGCAGGTCTGGTTTTATCAGGAAACACTGGGCGCAGAGCAGGTATACCCCGGACGTTGTTCAAAAAACTCTATCAGGTTCAAAAAGATGCCTTTTGAAGTTGTACTGCATGACTTCCAACACAGAGCTATGAGGTTCAAAACATGTCTTTTGAAGGTTGTACAGCATGACTTTCAATATACAATATTCTTACTCTTTTTACTTGACAGAAAATCAATAATCTTCAATATTCATTGCAAGCAGTAAGAGAATTTGTCCTAAGGATACTTCAAAATCATTGCTTGGATGTCAAGAGTCAAAGCCGAGTCAATGAAGTATAAGACCAGGATTAGTACTTTTTACATCCAATCTGCAGGGATTGCAATAATGCAGCTAAAGTTATGTGACTATTAAAATGACAAGATATTTCTGTAATTGTATTTTTGTAATTTCTGTATTTCTATTGCTATTTCTAAGTAGATAATGTAAATGTAAATGTATGGTTAAGCATCTAGGTTTATTTTAGTAAGGTAATGTGATCAGAGAGTCAATATAAGACATTTTGTATGTTGTTCATGTTCTTAAAAAACAGAGCTAAAAAGTCATATGCGGCCATAACACACTCCGGAGGATAGATGTGACAGCAGGGTTAAATTTTAAAATTTTAGATTAACAAAATAAGTTTTGTTAATTTTTTGTCATTTTTGATGTGTGTGTGAAGGAGGAGAGGTAGTGTTTGTGAGAAGAGGATAAAAGGAGAGGATGAAAAAACACAAAGAAACAGACACAAAAGAAGAGGGATGGGGGCAACAAAAGACAAAAGTTGTACACAGAACACATTCTTTATTTAACTTGATCTAAAAACTTTATAAGACATTTATAAGACCCTATACTGTACTTTGTGTCATTTATATGATCATAGCATTGTAGTAGAGTGGATTGACAGCTTGCTCATCCAAAGTAGTTCCCTCGATGAACACCTGAAAAAGTCTATGACACCAGCTGAGTTCCCAGTAAGACACAAGTGTGCTGGCTTTATGCCCCATCAAAAAACCAGACCGGATCAAGCCAAGCATCACAGTTTTAAGAGAAAAGCAGGTTTTACCACAGAGGCAAATCTGCCATGATAAATAGTAAAACTTCCACCTGAAGCAAATTAATGCTTAGCAAGGTGACAGTTAGTTAAGGAACTAGCATCATCTACATCTTCATGCCCCTTCTGCCAGCTATATTTCTCTAGACAGAAGGACATAATTCTGTACACTAGCCACAGTGCCAATCTCCACAGCAGGTGGAAACATGTTTATCATTTTTCATTATTTCTCTGTTTTTTAATATTAAGGAAATGCAATAAATGCCAGTGTGTTTTATAAGTGTACACCATGCCACATTCATAACATGAATGTGTTTCTTAATATTGCCTCCAGCTCCCCTGTATAATAAATGCGAGGGGGGCTTAGACCCACACTGATCAGCAACCTCTGCTTTATCTGTACAGAGAAACTCAATCACCTGGTATTGTACACAAATGTAAAGTGCGTTACAAATTAAATGTATTATTATTATTATTATGAGAACATCATCTCACAAAACCCTGGAAGTTGAGCATCAGACAGTCCCACTAATCAACCTTTGGCTCAACCTCTAGTTGATCACAGCTAGTCTCTACCAACACAAGATGACCAAGAAGAATTTTTGAGATTTAGTGTGAGCTGGTATAGCACATCCACCAGCCTGGATCTCTAGCATCTCATCTAGCGTCTGGTTTCTCACTGATCTCCTCCTGCACCGTCACAAGTAGTGGATGCCAAGGCAATGCCAAGCTTCTGAAAACCAGTGAGCAAAATGAGTTTACCTGCAATCCCCAAGGAAAGCAGACTCCACAGAAACCAACTGTGGCACGGATAAACTAGTGCAATCTCCACTAGACTACTGATCAAGCAGACTTATCTAATGTTTATTGAAAAAGCATGCCATTTTAATGCTATGGTGCCTTAAGGATCAAAGTTCACAGGAAATGTTGATTTTTCCTTGGCCATTAACTGTTAATAATGTTATGGGCCTGTATATGGTGAAATCCCTAAATTCTTTGCAACTGTGATTAAAGTTGTTATAATTTAATAATTGTTTATAAATATTGGCTTAAAACATAAAATGTATTTAAGATACAAATATTTAAGATACATAATAAAATACTATATTGTCTGATCATTTTCTTTTTTGATCATAAATACTTAAGTGTCAAGTTTTAAATAAATGTAATAACTGTGATGACTGATCTGACCCAAAATACCTATGATTAACAAGAAACAATCATCCAAGAGGTTTTAATTTTTGAACAAAAAAATGTATATACAGGGGTTGGACAAAATAACTGAAACACCTGTCATTTTAGTGTGGGAGGTTTCATGGCTAAATTGGACCAGTCTGGTGGCCAATCTTCATTAATTGCACATTGCACCAGTAAGAGCAGAGTGTGAAGGTTAAATTAGCAGGGTAAGAGCACAGTTTTGCTCAAAATATTGCAATGCACACAACATTATGGGTGACATACCAGAGTTCAAAAGAGGACAAATTGTTGGTGCACGTCTTGCTGGCACATCTGTGACCAAGACAGCAAGTCTTTGTGATGTATCAAGAGCCACGGTATCCAGGGTAATGTCAGCATACCACCAAGAAGGACAAACCACATCCAACAGGATTAACTGTGGACGCAAGAGGAAGCTGTCTGAAAGGGATGTTCGGGTGCTAACCCGGATTGTATCCAAAAAACATAAAACCACGGCTGCCCAAATCACGGCAGAATTAAATGTGCACCTCATCTCTCCTGTTTCCACCAGAACTGTCCGTCGGGAGCTCCACAGGGTCGATATACACGGCCGGGCTGCTATAGCCAAACCTTTGGTCACTTGTGCCAATGCCAAACGTCGGTTTCAATGGTGCAAGGAGCGCAAATCTTGGGCTGTGGACAATGTGAAACATGTATTGTTCTCTGATGAGTCCACCTTTACTGTTTTCCCCACATCCGGGAGAGTTACGGTGTGGAGAAGCCCCAAAGAAGCGTACCACCCAGACTGTTGCATGCCCAGAGTGAAGCATGGGGGTGGATCAGTGATGGTTTGGGCTGCCATATCATGGCATTCCCTTGGCCCAATACTTGTGCTAGATGGGCGCGTCACTGCCAAGGACTACCGAACCATTCTGGAGGACCATGTGCATCCAATGGCGGTGCCGTGTATCAGGATGACAATGCACCAATACACACAGCAAGACTGGTGAAAGATTGGTTTGATGAACATGAAAGTGAAGTTGAACATCTCCCATGGCCTGCACAGTCACCAGATCTAAATATTATTGAGCCACTTTGGGGTGTTTTGGAGAAGCGAGTCAGGAAACGTTTTCCTCCACCAGCATCACGTAGTGACCTGGCCACTATCCTGCAAGAAGAATGGCTTAAAATCCCTCTGACCACTGTGCAGGACTTGTATATGTCATTTCCAAGACGAATTGACGCTGTATTGGCCGCAAAAGGAGGCCCTACACCATACTAATAAATTATTGTGGTCTAAAACCAGGTGTTTCAGTTATTTTGTCCAACCCCTGTATATGTGCAAGAATTGACATGTATAAAGCAAAGCTGATTTAAAACCTGGGAATTATTTAAAAAACATTCATGCACATTCTCATTCCCTCTATAATGCATCATCATTATTATGTATAACATCTGAGCTGTTTGATACTCTGAGCCTTCCTTGCTTTTAGAAGTCGGGTGGTATTTTACTCATGAAAGACTATGAGAATGCACACAGAGACTGGCACAGGAGCCATGGTGAGGCCAAGCTGTTTGATGTAGGTAAAGGCTGAAAGGCTGGAGATAGATTTAAGCGCACTATGTTTCTTCTCCTCTTCATCATCTGCCAGATGAGTCAAAGTGCTTACACTTAGTACACTGCAAGAATCAGTAAAACTGCCAAGAATACTTATGTACATCTGTCATTTAATTCTGTATATTAAAAAGAACAAGAATAAAAAGGATCCTGTAAAATTTAGGGTTTTAGATATTTATAGTTCCACCCACTTTAGTGGCTGTAATAGTCACAGTAGCAACAAAAATAGTTACTTCATTATTGTTGCAGCATGTAATTTAGAAGTAGAACTCTTGTTGTTTTGTTCAGCCAGCTATTTAGTTAACCATGTTATAATCATAAGAATAGGAACAACATTAACAGAAAGGCTAAAAAATACCAGTAGCTATGTAGAAGATGTAGCTAAAACCGCAGTGATGCTTCCAATTCATACGGTCAAAAAAAAAAAATGAGTTAGTGCTACATATTTGCTGTGAAATCTCAAAGCACCCTTTTAGTTAATATAATTCTATTCCAGTTACATGTTAATAGTTTATCAGAAAGAGTTTTCTATAAAGAAGGTGTTTACTTACAAGCAATTTAATTTAGTACTTTTAATTAGGTAACAGATAACTTAAACCAGCCATCATAACATGACTTAAGAATGTTATAAACTTGTCATGTCTGATAAATACTGTCATAACAGTCGATGTCTTGTACTGTTTAATTCAGTGTTATGTTTATATTGCTAGTACTTTATATAATAGCTTTCAAAATATGTGATGGCATAACATCCTGTGTTACATGCTTAAAAATGGCATGACAATTACATATTATAAAAAGCATTTATTACATTCTTAGGTCAGTGTAGTCATGATTGGTATAGATGGTAACTTCTCTGTTTCCATATAAACATGTTTTTTTTGACAGCAGCTATTAAAATGTACATGAAACTGTTACCTTATGCCTAGTTCACACGACACAATTTTTGCCCAGATTTTCGCTCGCCAACTGGTTGCAGTCAGAAGCGCCAGCTTGGAGGCAAATCTGCATTTGCTCGGGACCCTAAAATCGGCTCTTGATTGTTATGTGTGAACGCTTCAACAACTGAACCTGTTGTCCTGGTTGCTCATGAAGAATGTAATTAAAAGACATTAAATAAATATTTTTCATTATATTTCCATAACAGAACCATGTGTTTTACCTGTGTTCTTCATATCCATCCTAAACTCCTTATAAAAATCTGAATTTTAGCTCCGTAGAGGGATTATGCCTGACATTAAACTCAAACCAACTCATGCTCCAATACTGCCAAATGGTAACACTCACTGGGATACACACTTTTGTAAAGCAGCAGATGACAGCTAGGCAGTAAATAGAAGTCTAAATGAGCAACAGTAAGAGATAACGCCTCCGGCTATGTAAAGCCTGCCATTTTATGACGTTCTGTTTTTAGAGAGCCTACGCTCTACTGTTCTTGTGCTGCACTAAATATCATAATTCTTACCATGGATAAAGGACATAAAATACAGCAGAGCTGGTCTGGGTTTACTTTACACTTCTTTACTTTTTACACTACTTTACATAAATCATGTTGATCACTCCTCAGATCTGCCTTGTTAATATCATTCACAGGTTGCATGTCTTAAATAACAAAAACAAAAATATATTTCATTTAACTTTTAGTAAATGCCAAAGATATTAAAGCAGTGTTGTAACTGTTTTATTTCCACATTGTCCTCTTGTGTTGTCAATAATATACTGTATTTATGGTGTCTTTCCTGTAGTAGATTTATGCAGTTTTTGCTTTTTTTTTTAAATTGTATTTCTTTCTTTGTATGCTGTGCTCTTGCTGTGATCGTTGTTCTCTAACTGTGATCCTTGCAGTAGGCCCAGTTCTTTAAGATCTGAATTTTCTTAAACGTTATACTGTTAACCATCATTTACAAATATTATTTAAAATTTAAAATCAAATTTGATTTGGCTTGTTTTATTTCTTATGTATTTTATAGCTTTTCATTCCAGTCTGGGTTCTGGTGAATCAGGATCCACAGCTTCAGAGCAAATCCCAGCCGATATCACAATTATTAAATTAGTGTCTAGACATTTAAGGAGCAGAACCAGAGTGCTAGACTTTTTAACTAGTTTAGCTAATGTTAGTAAGGAGCAAAATAATATTTGTTATGGTATCTTCTCCTTATAATTTAATCTTTGATTTGAACAAGCTCAAGGTAAAACAAATGATTAAATAGGCACAGAGCTGCTCCCACTAGCATTGTGTGAAACATGCCATTTTTAAAATTTAATTCTACTGCAAAAATAGGAAATCAGAAAAAATCAGTACCACTAAAAAACTTTACTTCTAGGTAATACCTGAAAATATGTCCAAAGTTCTGGATAGTAATTATACTGTGCTATAGCATAAGTACAAGCTGGTTAAACATATGTAGTAATTCAGGTTAGACATACACAGTAAAACCTAGTATTTCCCTGCTGTATATGTGTAGTTGGGAAGAGAAATTTGCTACTGTATTATTCATTAATATGTCCATACACACACTGATAAATACCATACATTCAGCCATTCAACTCTGACCAGTCTCTCCCTGCCCTGTGTACACAAACAGCCAGAACAGTAACATGAATGTGCATGTGTTAAGTCTTTACACATGCACATATTCTCACTTCCAAAGACTGCTTATCTTTTCACTGCCAAACAGTTTGTGCCACAGAAATACCAGGCTACGTTGCCTGGCAACAGACACCCATTGTGTTTCTGTTGGTTGCCATGGCATGAAAGCTGAGGGTGGGGTTTTAAAACAGGTACACAGTGTATCTGCCAACCACAAATATAGTCCTACACACATGTTAAAATACACATGACACTCACTTAATACAGAAATGAACAAATAATTAATAACATGCATTCAAGTTCTTAGAATTCACTGATAACTGCACTAAAAATAAATAAAAACACACGTCTTAGGACTAATATTACATCTGGGATGTTATTAGTTTTGTGCTTTTATCATGATATTCTTGTGTGTCAAAAATCACAATTAATAATTGGAATATTGCGCCTACACAAGTGGTAAGATTAATTGCATGTTCTCAGTGGACTTAGCCTGACACCACTGCTGACCTGTGACACGCTGTAAAATAGAACAGCGATCATTAGAGCACCTCTGTGTCATTATGAAAGCACTAATTATCCAAGAACAAATTATCTCCCTCTGGAAAAAGTTTCTATCTGTCTGTCTGTCTATCTATCTATCTAACGCTTACGTACACATTTCAGGCATCTGTTCTACCCATCCTTTAATATAATTACAAATTATGCCTGTATGCAAGGTTCACTGTATAGACTACTGCATTCAACTGCATTAGTAGGATTTTTCTCTTACCCAATATCAAATAAAAGTAAAACTCCTTAATCATGTAATGACTGCTGCTTAATGGCTTATGCTGTTAAACAGCCATAAAAATACATTTTAAATGGATATTTAAAGCATTCATACTTTTTTACTGTTGCACAGTTTATGTCTGTATTGTGCCCGACTGCCAGATGGCAGAAAGTGTAGTTCTCTTTAAATGGTACTTAAAAGCATTCACTGCATCTAAACAAAGGTTACTCACTGCACCTGAAAATAGTTCTTTGTAAGTGTACCTCTAAGCTGGGGACTAAGTTCTGACCCCCTAACTTCATATCTTCTGTGACAAAATGTATTTTATAAAAGGGATAGTTTCGGTCCTTAAATCTGATTGGCTGAGCCACGTTCGAAGCCATTGTAAAAACCCCGATATACGCACACCTATGACCACCTCACATCATTCAATATTAATACGCCACTGAAAAGAAAAAGTACAAACTTGGTTGAACACTATTTTAAGTCATGTACTATACACGGAAATGTCCAGATTAATATAAACAGTAATCCTAATCATTCGTCCAATAAATAGTGTAATAGTGTTTGTGGAGGAATGTTTATTGTGAATGTTATGTTCGCCCTCATGTTGCCTAGCAACACTGTTAACGGACTACCTGATTTCGCGGAAGAATGCTTTTTGTAAGTGTTTTTGTAAATAAAAACATTTATAAATTGAACATTGTTGTATTTTATTATATTTTATGTTGACCGCCGTTTTAGAAAAGCAATAAGCCACTCGAGACCGTGCGTTACTGCTATGATTTTATCACGGGGAAAGACGTTTTAGGCACTCCGCTTCGCGTCATGCCAAAACATCCTTCCCCAATGATAAAATCACAGTAACGCACGAGTGGCTTATTGCTTTATTAAGTGATGTGAGAAAGAATGACAACATTATAAATTGGTATTGTCAAGTAGCACTTTTGTTAAGTTTTGTTTTTTTCTTGAGTTTTTTTACTTTGTTTATTCAGTTATTTTCTAGTTTTTTCCCCTAAAATTTATTAAAAACTAACTGAAATCTCTTATTCACAAAAGTATTTAAACAATTTGCTATAAAACTTCAAATTGTGGTAATCTGCATAATGTTTGCTTTTATATACTTATAGTATACTTATATTCAAGAAAATAACTGAACAATTGGAATAGGCGTTTCGCCATTTTGATTAATTGGACATATTTTGGGAAGGCAGTAACTTGGGTCTATAACGGCCTACAATTTGCAGACATCTGGGCACAGACTCCCAGGGCAAGTGGGAGCGGATTGCACAGCCCGTTCCAGCATATCTTAAACATGTTCAGTGGGGTTGCAGTTTGGGAGCCAAGGCAGTGTGGAGAATTTATTTAGTGTTCCTCCAACTATTACTAAGTGATTCAAGCCAGATGACATGGGGTTATCAGGAAGTATATGGGTGCAGAAGTTCAGCTAACAGGGCTCTGCAGCGTTCACCATTTAAGGGATGTGGTACAATGACCAACGGTCCTAGGGCATACCAAGAGAACGTTTTCCAGACCATCACACCACCACCACCGACCTGTAGCACTTCAACGTTGCAACCAGGAGATGTGGCTTCATACGGTTACCGCCAAATGCAGACCTGTCTATCGGTGTGTCTCAATAGTAAACGGGACTCGTTACTCCAGACAACCATCTTCCATGTGCCCAGGGACCATTAACGCAGTTTTTAGCCCATGCGAGGCATTGGTTGTGAATTCATGGATTACTTACTTATTACTTACTACAAAGTGTTCTTAACTGGCTGAGGTCAACCTAGTCTTAACACTTGTCAACTTTGATTTTGATGTCAACTCAATCTTTTACTTTCAAAGTAAAGGTCGGTGCTTAATAATAATTGAGATTTAAGGCTATATTTAGAAAACATTTTGAAAAACAGACACAGTGATAGAACCGAAGTGAGTCAAAGACAGACCATGAAAGCAGGGGCTTATGGAAACACAAATAGATGAACTTTAATTGTAAGGCCCACTACCTGCCATTATGTCATCCACCATCCTGTCATTTCTTTTAAGGAACAGAGGGACTGTATGGCAAGGGGTGTGGGGTTCAGTATGTGTTTCTGGGTTATCTGCTGACTCAACTCAAAAGCGGTCAAATCAAGTTTGTGCCAGCTTTAAATGTGTATGCTACTAATTGCGCTAGATTACTAAAATAAGGCCAGATCTAGCCTGCTTGATTTTTGGTCAGTGGCTTACTGTAGCTCCTCATCTTGCAGTCATTGTGCCAGCAGCCATTTAGCAGCTGGCTTTTGTTTTTTATGAGACTAAAAGTGTTGCCCAAGTGTGTTTGTGTGTGTTTTCTTTTGCTTCAGGCTGCTAGTAAATGCTGCACAAACAGGACTGTTTGAGGTTGACAAAAACAGATCCGTCAGTGGCTGAGATTACCTGCTTGTTGCCTTGGAGCAAACAGAGACACAGTGTCAACACAAGTCTTTAGGTTTGTTTGGGTTTGCTAGCTAAGTCACATAAATGTGTCTCAATATTTAATGACCAATTATGAACACACATGCATATATATTTTAATTAGAATTTTTTTTAATGAAAACATACACATCATATAAACACAGACACACATACATACAAACCTCCTACAGCTTCATTAATTGCTCATTAGGAAGTCAGCAGGCAGTAAAAGAGAGTTAACGATTAACCTTTAACAGCGGAGCTACAGGTAATCACAGAGATCAAGATCAGAGGGAAGGGTTTGACTGGTTGGATGTACCCAGCTAACCCTAGAGGTCAATACTGCTAAATGTAACATGCCTTTTGCAAATTTAAAACTATCAGTATTTGCTTGAATACAACAAGATGACACCCTACTGCGTACCATATTGCAAGGCTACCGGTGTTTCTGGGTGGCACAGGAAGCATTACAACCCTGACTAGGATGAAGCAGTTGATGAAAGTGAACAAATGAATATTTTATCACTGTAATCCAATGTGTTTCACTAATCATTTGTGTGACACAATACTTAACTAAAGTAAGATTAAGTCTGGAATTAAATAATACAGAAGCACAAATTTGAGCTATGGTTAGTCCATCATAAAGAACAAAGGGACAACAAATAATCAGCCATGCCACCTAGGTAAGCATGTCTCTCTATACTGAGTAAAAGAAGTCAGCTGCAGTTGAAAGAATCAAACACACACCAAAAAAAACTTTTAAGACTTTCAAAGAGAAAGTCGTTACTAAAAAACTTGTCAAAGATACGTGTTTGACAAATCTAAAAGTCAAGTAAAACTATCTCTTCTGTGAAATATGGTAATGGTTTATACAGCACTGTAAAAAAGTATTTGAGGACACTTGATTTCTTCGGTTTTTGCTAATTCGTCCATTTAAATTGATGCAGATCTTCCAACTAATTGTAATGAAGATCAAGACAAACACTACTAAACACAAAATGCAGCTTTTAAATGATTGATCTATTTACTAAAGATAAAGATTTATTTAAAACATGTAGCACACTTGGGAAAAGGTAATTGCCTAAACCTAATAACTGGTTGTACCACCCTTGGCAGTAACAACTGCAGTCAAATGATTTGATGGCTTGCGATGAGTCTTTTACATTGCTGTAGAGGAATTCTGGCCCACTCTCTTTTGCAGAATTGTTTTAATTTGGCTACGTTGGAGGGTTTTTCATGAACTTGACACAGCATCTCAATAGTATTCAGGTCAGTCTTGGCAAGACAGGTGGACATTCTTCTTCAGAATTTTCTGATAGCGATCAGAGGTTTCATTTCAGCATTTGTACAACCCCAAATAAGAAAAAGTTGGGACAGTATGGAAAATGCAATAAAATAAAAATGCAGTGTTCCTTACATTTATTTTGACTTTTATTTGATTGCAGACAGTTTGAACCCAAGATATTTCATGTTTTGTCTGCTCAACTTCATTTCATTTGTTAATATACATCCATTCCTGCATTTCAGGTCTGCAACACATTCCAAAAAAAGTTGAGACGGTGCATATTAGGGCTAGTAATGAGGTAAGAAACTAAATAATTATGTGATTCCGAACAAGAACAGGAGATGTCAACAGGTGATTGTAATCATGGTTTGGTACAAAAGCGGCATCCACGAAAGGCTGAGTCTTTGATGAGCAAAGATGGCCAGAGTTTGACAAAAAAAGCGTGAGAAAATTATTGAAATGGTTAAAAACAATGTACCTCAAAGAACGATCAGAGTTACATGCACAAATGCCACTTTACTAAGCAAAAAAGAAGTCTTATGTTAAACATGTCCAGAAGCAGCGTCGACTTCTCAGGGCTCAGAGGCATCTAGGATGGACCATCACACAGTGGAAATGTGTATTGTGGTCGAATTAATCAGCATTCCAGTTCTTTTTTGAAAAAAATGGATGCCGTTTACTTCGGACCAAAGACGAAAAGGACCATCCAGACTGTTATCAGCAACAAGTACAAAAGTCAGGGTCTGTCATGGTATGTCAGTGCCCTTGTGTCAGTGCCCTTGGCAAAGCTAATTTACACTTCTGTGATGGCAGCATTAATGCAGAAAAGTACATTAAGATCTTAGAGCAACATATGCTGCCTTCAAGACCTCATCTTTTCCAGGGACGTCCATGCATTTTTCAACAAGACAATGCAAAACCACATGCTGCACATATTACAAAGGCATGGTTGCGGAAGAAGAGGGTACGGGTACTGGACTGGCCTGCCTGCAGTCCTGACCTGTCCCCAATAGAGAATGTGTGGAGAATCACTTGGTATCCTTGGTGCCAAACGTCTTTTAAATGTGGTGAAAAGTAATGGCAACATTACAAAGTATTAATTGCTTTACTGTCATAACTTTTTTTGGAATGTGTTGCAGGCCTGAAACGCAGGAATGGACTTCTAGCATGATTCACATTGCCAAACAGATTCTATTTCATTGATGTTTAGATTCAACAGGTCTGGCAGTAATCATGTGCTAAAATGTAGTTAAAATGTGCTGTAAACAATATCATTAATAGTAAAATGTCAATTGTGCAGAGAACAGCATGAGACTCTGGCATCCTTAATTATTACAGCATAACTAATAGGGAGAACTGTGAGCATCATGGGGGCTTTCACAGCAATGAGGGCTTTCACAAGACATCAGTACCCTCCTCCCCACAGCTGACAAACCTGAGTGAACACATGAGAGAGGTAGAACTGCAGCAACCCAACAACCATGATCACCACAAATCTTTATGACCTAGAAGCCCCAATGCTCTACATCTTTATTAATAGTCTGGATGTGTAATGATGTTGGTCATAGAGGCCAAAAGCAAATATAAAATTCCAACAAGAAGCAAGTTTATTTGACTCACGAAAGTGATTAATTGTACCACAAAAAGTGAGCAAACTAAAGAACTAAACGAAACAAAAAACTGTTAATACACAAATAAAACAAGGCTCTGTGCAGCCATTTCCATATTTGATAATAGGGCTATTGGGAGTCTCTTCACATTCCGCTCCTCACATTTCACCTTATGAAAATGATCTTCATGTGCAGGGACTGAGTCAGGCTATTAGCAGACCCCCTGCTCTCATCAAACATGAAAAAGAGTCTCTGGGTGTAAACTTACATCAATGGATACCTTAAATCTAGATACCAGAAGGGATTTTACTGAATAAATGTGGTGAATAAGCTTATTAGAAACCTTTGTGATTTAATTTCTTAATAAATATGTATGGGGAAGTGTCCAAACATTCTATCAACAGATATCTTTAACATTTTTTTTCAAAATTGTAATTACATGTGGAACAGAAACACTTTTATTCTGAAACAACACACGAGTATTTGGTTTTTTTTAAACATTTGTTTGAAGACATACCTTCCCTACTGAGGTGCTAACTGGATAAAGTAAGGGTTTTATTTAACAAGATAGATATTTACAGCCCTTAAATAACACCAAACACAAGAGCATATTGTTTGGGACTAACAGCAATTTTGCTAAATTGTAGCAATTGTTCATAGGTAATTAAGTTACCTTCCTCATTGAACAACTCACTAACCAATTCAATTTCATTTCTAAACTAATCTTAGAAAAACAATGATTGCTTTTTGAAGCATATGTCCTTATTATTCCATATAAAATAACTAGTTGAAGAAAAATTGTGTTTATAAACAAAAGACCACGCCAAAAGTACATGTTTATGAAAATTAGAAAGAATACATCATTTATATAATCTATAATATCTTCAAGAACACCCTTTAAGTGTTGAGCAAATATAATTTAGTAATTATTGTTCAAAAGGCTATCAGATGCCAGTTGTCAATAGCAATACATATTTTTTTGGTTTAGGAATAAGAGTTATTAGACTTTGTGTTACAGTGGGGGGAAGAGTGCCCTTATTAATACTTTCACAAACACTTCAGATAAAAAAGGGGCCAAATCTTCCACAAAAGTATTATACAATTCCGATGCAATAGCATCCACCCCAGGGGATTTATTATTTCTTCACTTCTTAATAGACTAAAAAATTTTTTAAGGGAGATGGAAAGGTCACAAAATACCTTGTCAATGGTACTGATGGCATTAACACTATACACAGAATTAAGGAACGGAACGGCATCCTCATCAAAGTATTGTGAACTATAAATATCCCTGTAAAAATCCACACAAAAATTGGCAATCTTCTTAGGGTCATCACAAATCATATTTCCAGTATTCAATTAATGAATGTTGTTTTTAGATTGTGACTTTTCTAAATAAAAAAAATGCAGAATTTTGCTCGCCCTCTTCAAGCCAACTTCTCTTTGATCTAATAAAAGCCCCCCAGCTCTTGACTGATAAATCTTATCCAGTTTATTTGATAGTCAAAAAGAGTTTCTGATTATTCTATATAAATTATTGAGAAGTTCAGTGGTCAAACAAGAAATACTTGAAATAATTTTATTTTCTTCAGTGCTTTTTTAGCTAGATTGCTACAGTACCTTCTAAAAAAAACATATTTAAAATTTAAACACTTCCCAATTTTCCCAAACTTTTCATCAGATTTTTTAATACAGAGCTGTTTAGCTCCATGTAAAACCTCTATCGTTAGGATATTTAACTCTCCAAGCATCAACTAATCATCCCTTCACTGCTGTAACACTGTGAATTTCCCCACTGTGGGACTAATAATGGATTATCTTATCTTATCTAACTGAATCAAATCTGTGCATAAACACATTAGAAGTCTCATTTGTATGTTTTTGGGAGGTGGCCCCAAGTAAATAAGCCTAAAGAAAAGAAAGAAATAATTTCATAACGGAACATGACATGCTTTTTAAAAGTATTAAAAAAAGAATTATTTACTTGTTAATATAATATCAACCAGTAAAAAATTCTTTTTTTAATACTTTTAAGAAGCATGTAATTTTTCCATCTTAAAATTATATTCATAAGTATTAATTATAGTCAGAATAAAGGTGTAAATGTCAATAAGATGACAAATAAAGTGTCTCCTAGCAAACCCCAGCAGAACGTTGTGTACCATTTGAATAGTATCCCTAATTACCCCACTGAGACCTCCAAAAAGTCACGTCATTACTTTTGATTCCTGAAAAAAAAAAAATAATAATAATCTGTTTTACATTGTTTGGCAAATAAAAATAAAGCTTTACGTTTTAAATTATCCCTTAAACCCCTGGCATAAAGTGAAACTACAGACAATGACAAATTTTAAAAACAATTAACAGAAATCGAAAAAGAAAAACAAAACTTGCAATCAGCCACTAAAGATCAGAAAACAACTATAGCATGTAACGAAAACAACTCCAAATAATAATGTACAAATTAAACGTAAAAGCAGTGTCACATAATAAATTTTAACAAACTACTACTAAACTTTAACCAAAAGACAACAGTATATTTCTGAGATTGACTAAGTTATCTTACTTTTATAAACATATTTAGGGAAGCCTAATTATTAAAACTACATACAGAAACTCCCACATTTGTACATATTAAGCAAATGGGAAAACAGTAGACCCTTGACTTACGAATTTAATTGGTTCCAAGGGGCTGTTCTTAAGTCAAAATTTTTGTTAGTTGAACCTATTTTTTCATTAGAAATGATGTAAATGGAATTAATCCGTGCCCGACCTCCCAAACCACCCCCTTACCTAACCTTTCTAATGTCTTGAATGGTCTTTTTTGTTATAAATACAAGTATATTTTCCCTTAAATCTTAAATTATAGAATAGACATTCCTGTAATAAATAATAATAAACAACAATACACAGTAGTACTGTACTGTACATAAAAAACACATCACATTTCAGTACAGTACGTGTGCAGTAATAAATTTCCTTCTTTTTTTATAAGATGTATCTACCAGAAACAACAATAACTCTCATATTTCTCTATTATTTCCTTCTTTATTTCTATAGTATTGTATTTTATAGGTGTAATTGCACGAATGAAAGACTACTTTACTCTTCGGACTTTCTTCTCTCTCACTCACTGTCCCCTCTGTCTGATACACAGTGACAGCTACTGGCAGGAGTAATTATACAACAACAAATAGTAATAGATTCATTTTCTCACCACTACGCTTTCTCTGCACCATTTTAATATAGAATATTACAAAATATAAAGAAAACATTTTAAAAAAACACTGTCCGCTGTCCGAATGTTCGCTCACTGTATATATGTAGAGAGAGAGATGGTCGGAGTCAACTTGTTTGTGACGTCACGTGTTTTATGAATTTCGGTTCGTAATCTGAAATTTGTTCGTACATTAAGTTGAAAAAGATCGCTCGTAACCCAAAATCAAGGGCCTACTGTAAATAAATGGGAATGAATTAATTAATGAATATACATTTTGTGATTACACAGTTTGAACTTACTCATTTAAAGATGAGTGTGAATCTTGTTTAAAGTTTCATGTAAAGCTTATAAAAGTTTATTTCCTATTGTTATAATATTTAACTGGGACTGGTGCATTTCAACTAACAACACTGATTTTATTAATTAAAATAAAAGCATACAGACTTGATTGATGTTTTTAAAAAGAAAAACTTTCTTCCTGTCTGCTGTTTTCCCTAGTTCCCTATTCCTTTTCATTTTCAAATCATCAACCTCCCCTCTCGCAATAATTCATCTCACCTGGGCATCCCAAAAACTTCTAAAAGTGAATGCACTGCACTGTACTGCCAGGTGGAGAATGTTTTCCCCGTTTTGGGCCTGGTTTCTCACAATATTTTTTTATGATTTTAGACAGTTAAAACAAATATTTTAAGCACTTGCTGCAAGGAGTTTGGTGGGTTCTCTAACCCTTTGTTACAATTATTTGAAAAAAAGTTGTTTGCTTGTAGCTTGTAGTTTGCTTGTAGCTTTTAATTAGACAATGCTCTAACAATTACATCTATTATGATACACATGTAAAGTGACAATGTATACATCTAAATCCAACATTTCTTGACTGTTATTTATTTATTGAATTTTTCTGCCAATCTAGTTGTATCCTGTTGCCTGACTGCATATTGCTTCCTCTCTACAGCTGCTGACCTCCAATCCTGATCAAGGAGAGTCGTAACTTACAAACGCCCCACGTGTCAGAAGCTGACTGCTTCGATTTAACTGCACAAAGCGGAGTTCATATGGCGCTAAGTATCGCGTGCGGAGAGTCACACATTGATCTCCATTATCCCTTGTCTCTGTGCAGGCACCACTGATCAGCCAGCAGAGATCGTACATCAGTTATGAGGAAATCCCCTCCAGCAATCCAACCCAACAGCAAATCATTGTCCATGTAGGCATCCAGCCTGTCGGTAGTAGAGCTAAGATTCATACCCATGAGTTTGAGATTGTCAGTTCTGGTGTGTTAACGTGTTTTACTGCTGCGCTACCTGACTCTAATTATTCGAATGTATTTTTTTAATTTACTATTTACCCTATTCCCAGAAACATCAGGACATTTTGTAAAATCCTATAAACACATGTAAAATGTTATGTAACAACAAGCTGGAAAAGTTAACGGGACACAAGTGCGGATATGTCAAAATTATGGTGTTTAATTAATAAAAACCAGAAGAGAGAATGCTAGGAACTCCAGTGCAAAAGAAAATTTAAGATACTTCTCATATTAGTACACAACAAATATCTCAGATAATTCTTTGACAATTCTTAGATTCAATGCTTCCTGAACTAACAAAAGAAAAGTTATACAATTATTTGATTATATTATCATTAGAGCAACAAAAGAAAACTTGGAAATTCTTAGATTCTAGATAACGGATAACTAAAATAATTCTTATTCTTACGGACAAGAGGGAACACATGGAACAAGAACCAGTACACAAGGACAAACAGACTAAGCAGACTATTAGAAGAGAACAAGGTCATACTAAACAGACCCTATGCTATTGCTACGCTAATGCTAACACTAACAAAGAAACCAAGGAACAAACACTATGAAATACAAAGGAAAAGACAAGGAAATGGCCAGGACCAAATTATAACAAGGGGGTGGGGTCTTTGACGCTGTGTAAGGACTGAGGTGCTTCTATGGAAGTGGACTCTGGTGGACTGCGCACGCCTCAGAAAGAGCGTGTCAAGCAAATGTACCCTCTTCAGATGCGACTGGGGCCTCCAGCAGCAAAAGACTAAATGGCTATGCTACATTGGGAGAAAAGGGAGAAAATGCATGAATAAATTAGTATAAAAAGACAAGGACAGGGAGCAGAGTAAATGGGTTAGGGGAGGAGAGCCTGGACCCTGGGGGGCAAGAGCAGATTGGAGGCTGAGACAGTAACAGTAAGGGAAAATAGGACCAAGAAGCTGGCCGGGAATGCCTCCAGATCTAAGGAATGGTCTGTAACCAACAAAGAGTCAGAGGAGTCATCTGAATGTGGCAACAGTTTTGGGAAGACATTAAGATTTGACAGTTCTAGGAAGCCAGCAGTACACAATGATAGGTCAGGGAACTCATCAGGACATTTCTGGAAACAGTTCTGGTGAGCTGGATTCATGCAGTGACAGTTTAGGGAAGCTGACAGGACATGACAACAGTTTGGGGAAGTCATCAGGACATAACAGTTCTGGGGAGCCAGCTGTACGGGTCAAAAGTTCAGGGGAGCCAGATGTACACAACAACAGTTCTAGAGCTGGCTATACACGACAACAGTTCTAGAGCTGGCTATACACGACAACAGTTTTAGAGCTGGCTATACACAACAACAGTTCTAGAGCTGGCTATACACGACAACAGGTGAACTGTTTTTACATTTGTACAAAAAATGTCTAATATGATGGATGAATGCAGAGCAACAAAAGGAGTTCTTTTCAAATGTAAATAAATTCTCATTGTTTTTTAATTGGTATAAAAGTGTTCATGTTTAATTTATTTGCAAATGTAGGCTTACAGTGACAATGTAACCGTTTTAAGACTGTTATTTTATATAGCTAAAAGTATGGTGATGTAATCACCATAATTGCTGTCTCTAAATAAAGTTCAATATCTTATTAGTAGAGATGGAACGATCGATCGGCTATGAATCGGTATCGATTTTTAATCAAAATATGCTATAGGCGATCGGCGATATTTCCCAAATGTAGCCGATCCGATCGTGTGATATATAAAGATCACGTTAAGCTTAACATCTCAGTGGATTGATCCAGACTTTGAGCTACGAAGCACCAACCATCGCATCAAAATTCGTCAACAATCGTACAGAAACCATCGTGAAAGCTCTTCATGACCTAAAATAACATGATTAACGTTGTGCATCATACATACAATGTAATTTTGCTGATTGTAATATTTACTTTAAAAAGATAATTCAACCCGGTCACATCTGAGTCGATTCTATCAGCACGTTATATAAACTCGTGGTTCACTTTGGTAAATCGGAAGCGGTTCTTGCTTGTGATGTACAGGGGTTGGACAAAATAACTGAAACACCTGTCATTTTAGTGTGGTAGGTTTCATGGCTAAATTGGACCAGTCTGGTGGCCAATCTTCATTAATTGCACATTGCACCAGTAAGAGCAGAGTGTGAAGGTTCAATTAGCAGGGTAAGAGCACAGTTTTGCTCAAAATATTGCAATGCACACAACATTATGGGTGACATACCAGAGTTCAAAAGAGGACAAATTGTTGGTGCACGTCTTGCTGGCGCATCTGTGACCAAGACAGCAAGTCTTTGTGATGTATCAAGAGCCACGGTATCCAGGGTAATGTCAGCATACCACCAAGAAGGACAAACCACATCCAACAGGATTAACTGTGGACGCAAGAGGAAGCTGTCTGAAAGGGATGTTCGGGTGCTAACCCGGATTGTATCCAAAAAACATAAAACCACGGCTGCCCAAATCACGGCAGAATTAAATGTGCACCTCAACTCTCCTGTTTCCACCAGAACTGTCCGTCGGGAGCTCCACAGGGTCAATATACACGGCCGGGCTGCTATAGCCAAACCTTTGGTAACTCGTGCCAATGCCAAACGTCGGTTTCAATGGTGCAAGGAGCGCAAATCTTGGGCTGTGGACAATGTGAAACATGTATTGTTCTCTGATGAGTCCACCTTTACTGTTTTCCCCACATCCGGGAGAGTTACGGTGTGGAGAAGCCCCAAAGAAGCGTACCACCCAGACTGTTGCATGCCCAGAGTGAAGCATGGGGGTGGATCAGTGATGGTTTTGGCTGCCATATCATGGCATTCCCTTGGCCCAATACTTGTGCTAGATGGGCGCGTCACTGCCAAGGACTACCGAACCATTCTGGAGGACCATGTGCATCCAATGGCGGTGCCGTGTTTCAGGATGACAATGCACCAATACACACAGCAAGACTGGTGAAAGATTGGTTTGATGAACATGAAAGTGAAGTTGAACATCTCCCATGGCCTGCACAGTCACCAGATCTAAATATTATTGAGCCACTTTGGGGTGTTTTGGAGAAGCGAGTCAGGAAACGTTTTCCTCCACCAGCATCACGTAGTGACCTGGCCACTATCCTGCAAGAAGAATGGCTTAAAATCCCTCTGACCACTGTGCAGGACTTGTATATGTCATTTCCAAGACGAATTGACGCTGTATTGGCCGCAAAAGGAGGCCCTACACCATACTAATAAATTATTGTGGTCTAAAACCAGGTGTTTCAGTTATTTTGTCCAACCCCTGTAGATGAGAACAGAAAACGTTACAGAGCCAATCAGACGCAAAAGTTTATTCATTACCAAATTCGTTAGTTCAGGATCATCTGCTGAACTTCATCATCAGATCATCAGAAAACTTTTAGCTCCTTAGACGGAACGAGTCTGAGTCGGTTACAGATCTTTGGTAATAACAGTTTAATTAAGCTTTTTAATTAAGCTTTTTAATGTAAGAGAGTCACACAAAATCTTCTGTAGTAGTTGGTGTTTATTTAAAACCACGACATTTAATTAATAACAGAAAACACGGAGAGATGACTGAGAAGAGAAACTTACGCTTCACATAAAACGAATCGACTCATGAATCAATGAATCACTTATAGCGATACTGTGAACAAAGCGTCTCTTCTAAAGGCACACACACACACACACACACACACACACACGCGCGCGCGCTGCTCCGGTTTATCTTCACTGTGAGGCTCTTTTGAAGTTTATTTACTTTATTTACTGCTAAATCCCCCCGCCCCCGATCGGAATCGGCTATAGGCCGATATCCCTGAAAGGAGATCGCAGATCGGAATCGGTGCCAAAAACCCCGATCGGTACATCTCTACTTATTAGAATCCTTTCTACTTAGGCAGCTGCCTAGGTAGGCAGTGGGCAGGTGGGCAGCTCACTTGGACAGACCCACTGACAGTTCTGGGGAGCCTACAAAAGATAACAGTTCTGGAGAGCCACTTGGATGCATTGACAAGACCTCTATAGAGTCACCTGTAGTATGCGACAACAAGACCTCTAAAGAGCCAACGAGGACCCTGGACAGCCATCTGTAGTTGGCTGTAAGGACTTTAAATCCATCTGGATGGATCCTGGAGATTAGCATTGGCAATGCTATTGGCAATGCTGTGGCCTCGGCGGCAGGGACCCTGGTGAGCCAGCAAGGACTCTGGAGAGCCATCTGGAGTCAGCAGCAAGGACTCTGGAGAGACACCTGGAGTCGGCAGCAAGGATGCTGGAGAGCTGACCAAAGTCAGCAGCAAAGGCAAGGGTCACCTGAGACTGGAAAGGGAGTCAAGGTGTCAGCTGAGACCAGCAAGGGAGCAAAGGGGTCACTACAGTCAGTGTAGCTGGGATGGGCTGGGCAACCTGAGAAGTCAGAGGGTCAATTGGTGGTAGTAAAGATGGACAAGATGGACAGGGGGCATGTGGACTCAGCGGCAGGGACCCTGGTGAGCCAGCAAGGACCCTGGAGATCCGCCTGGAGTCGGCGGCAAGAACTCTGAAGAGCCGCCTGAAGTCAGCAGCGAGGACTCTGGAGAGCTAACCAAAGTCACCAGCAAAATCAAGGGTCACCTGTGACTGGAAAGGGAGTCAAGGGGTCACCTGAGACCAGCAAGGGAGTCAAGGGGTCACCACAGTCAGTGTAGCTAGGATGGGCTGGGCAACCTGAGGAGTCGGAGGGTCAATTGGTGGTAGTAAAGATGGACAAGATGGACAGGGGGCATGTGGACTCAGCGGCAGGGACCCTGGTGAGCCAGCAAGGACCCTGGAGATCCACCTGGAGTCGGCAGCAAGGACTCTGAAGAGCCGCCTGAAGTTGGCAGCAAGGACTCTGGAGAGCTAACCAAAGTCGCCTGCAAAATCAAGGGTCACCTGAGACTGGAAAGGGAGTCAAGGGGTCACCTGAAACTAGCAAGGGAGCCAAGGGGTCACCACAGTCAGTGTAGCTGGGATGGGCTGGGCAACCTGAGGAGTCAGAGGGTCAATTGGTGGTAGTAAAGATGGACAAGATGGACATAGGGGTGTGAGACCATAACAAAACAAAAACAATGAGTCCAAGAGCACAGTGACTTGTGACTGACAGGGGACTGATTAGTAAACAACAAATATCTCAGGTAATTCTTTGACAGAATTCAATAGTTCATACTCAATAATTCCAAATGAAAACAAATGAAAACTAGACCCTATGCTAATGCTAATTGCCAATGCTAACTCTGAAATACATAGAACGAATCCCTAAATGAAAAAATGCTAATACCTATGCTAAGCTGAAGACTACCACTAACAAATGAACCAAGGTACAAACACTCTGGAATAGAAAGACATTGACAACACCATGAACTAAATTATAACACTCGAGTGAATGTTATCATTTCTTTTTTCCATTTCCAGTTTAATAAAGCCTCAGCAGAAGGGAGCTTCTGAAATGCCAAACAATAAAAATCTGAAGTGCTACATTCAGCTGTTTACTCCATGTCAACAGATAAGTGAGAACATTCCACTGAGACATGAGACTCACCACTGAGAGATTATATGCTCTTAGCAACAAAATGATACAACACAGGCTTTTCAGGAAAACAGAAAGTAAGGAATAGAAATATAGAAATAGAAAAAGAAAGCAAGCTACCATAGAATGATAAATGGAAAGGGCAGATCATTTTAAACTATTTAACTTGAACAAGTACAGTAAAGGATGATAGGTTATATGTTGATTGAAGTAGATGATCAACACACACCTACACCCAATACATTAACACCCAGGAGAGAACTGGTACATGATGTTTAACCTGATTATCTGAGGCAAGCAAACAAAATAAACACACATGCCAAATATTAAAAAATATATATGACTAACTCAACTAATTGATTCTGTCTGCTTATGTCAGTTTAACTTTTATGACAGGTCTGCACCAATGCAAGAGGTAATCAGTAATCAGTAATCATGTGCCAGATTACAAAACTTTGTTAGGGCTTATAGTTTCTTATTTTCTGAATGGATCTGGAAATGAAAAGAATCTATAAGCCATAGGTTGTAAAACTAATACTTGTTGTGTGTGTACGGAAGAGCAGTCTACCATGTGTCAAAGTTAAGAACAGACCACAATTAACAGTTTGTGATTCAAACTTAAGTGTGAAACTGTACCGAGGGGAGTGTAAAAGTAGCCCTTCTGTTATAAAACATGTTCAAAACATTTCAGCTTACCAACTGCATATAAAGTCTGTCCATACACAATGTTAAATCACCAAGAACAAATCTGCTAGCAAAGACATGGTAGTACACAGAGAACAAACACACTCTGTAAATTATACAACACCATTAACAACCTTGTAAAATGTATTACTTACTTACTGGATTATTTAATCAACCAGTTCACCAAATGTAAATGGTAATAAAGTGTAGCTATTTAAACACAGCCAACCACTTAAAAACCTACATCATATTTTACGATTAAAGTCAGACAGTTACCCTAAAGTTTTTATAGAAACAATATGCCATCTGAAAAGAAGAAATGAGCTGAGACTAGTAATGGTTACAAAGACATTTTAAGGCTCTAGGATTCTTCAAGACAAAGTGAGAGCCAGTGGAAGAAACTTGAAACAGTGGATTTCAAGTGCTCAATAACAATTCATATGGACAGTCACAAAAGATTCCATGGAGACATTCAAAGAACTACAGATATCTCCAGCCTCAGCTTAGGTCATTGTTCATGACTAAAAACTAGTGTAGGCAAAAATGAGATTTCCAGGATAGTAGTATGATGAAAACCACTGCTAACTAAAACAGGCATTAGTACTCGAGTGAATTCCTAAACATGTTAAGATAATCTTCTAAGGACAGACCAATTAAAATATAACTTTCTAGACAAGAATTTCATTTATTATGTCTGATAATAGCAGATGCAACATATTGTAGTAAATTATTAGGCTAAATGGCACAAAGTCTTGTTTAAATTAGTAGCCTAGTAAAATGAATTGACAAGACCAGGAAAAAGCAACTGATGCCTAAAAACTAGCAAAGACTTTCATTAAAAGCAGTGTCTGATTTAAAGAGGATTGGGCTAAAATTCCTTCACAACAGGGGTGCCCAATACGTGGATCGCAATCTACCAGTCTATCGTACAGTGCATGCTGGTAGATCGCACCTCATTCAAACAGGTCAACATGATTAACATGAAATGTGGCCACTGTTTCTTTAATTTGCGGTTTGTTACCACAGCTACGCCTCAGCCCGCCTAAAGCACTGCTAATCTAGAAAGTTTTCATTCATCAGTAGTCAGTTTGCGCCATTTTTTTCCTTTGTAACCTACACGATTTGTGAAGATGAGTGTGCAACCAAGAACAAAGAGTTTGATTCGAGCAAGAACACTGCAAAGACGGCTGTTTCGTTCATATGTGGAAGAAGCTGATGGAGAATATTCAGATCTCATGTTACATATAGAAATTTTTACCCCACAATCTGAAATGAGGTCAAGGGCCTCTGCTGGACAATTTTGGAACTTGCTGACTGAGGAAAAATATTCAAACATAAAAAAATGTGCCACATATTTGAAAGCATTTTTGGATCAACCTACTTGTGTGAATCAGCCTTTTCCCACATGAAAATAATTAAATATCGGTCCACCCTTACTGATGAACACTTGGAAGGCTGCTTGAGAATTTGCATCAGCAGCTATTGCCCAGACTACATAAACCTGTCTGACACCTGCCTGAGAATAAGGTTAGTGTGATTTTTCAGTCGCTTGCCCTGTAATGGTGAATATCAATATAGGCAACTGAAGCACATTTGAAACAGCTTCAAAGCTTTTTTGAAAAATGATACGGCCAACTTTAAAAAGTCGATCATGATGACCTGTCGACTGAAGTATTTGACATTGAGTAGATCTCAAGCCATGAAAGTGTGGACACCCCTGTTCTACAACATGGTGAATGATCTACTTATCTCGTAAATAAATAAGTCAATATAATGAACCATTTCGGTCCTAATTAGACTAATTGGCTTCTAGGATGACAATAATGACAAAGAGATTTAACTAACATGACAAGAACCATTCAGGAACAAGGAACCAGGAATAAAACTGGCCTTTTTAAGCATGAAAGCCACAATTTATAGACCAATTAAAGTCATGTGAGCACTGGCAATGTGGGGACAGGTGAGTTATTTTTTAGGTGAGTCTATAAAATTACAGAATAGTTGAATTTTGTCCTTTGTTTCTAACTTTGAGGAGCCTTTAGTTTAGTCCTAGGATTGCATTTAATTTTTTGTAATCTTTTTTCATACATTTTTGTATCCCTTTTCATCCTTTTTGTGTCTTGTACATTTATTACTGTTTTAAACATTTTTACCACAGCAATTTTACTAAACACCTTATATCAGGAGATATTTTACATAGTGTACTTGATATTCACTGATGCCAATAGTGTTAACTTCATAATTAACTAATAATAAATAAAGAATTATTAATATTATACCACTTGTTTATTGTGTATTTGAAGGTTATTGAAGTTCACTTAGAACTGTTTTACTGACAACCAACCACTTGACAATGGCTAGAGTTAATTACAATGACTGCACTTCTGCTGGAGGAGAGGTGTAATTAGCTGAGTGTACAAGCTTTAACAGAGATGAGCCTTTATTTAGGCATTGAAAATCATACTGATCAGTCTTTTTGGAAGGGGTGTTGTTGAAAGGGGTGTGTTTTGCTTTTCTTTTGTCAGCTTTTCACGGGAATCCTTTCGCTCTGCTAGAAGAGAACATGCACGGCAGGAATAAGGGTTCAATTTATGCAGCGAGATTTAACATCTTAAGATGCTTTCACACAATTGGAGAGATGATCTGTCTACTATTAAGAACAGATGAATCCTCTATCTACATGACATTCCAAAACCACATGCAAAACGTACTTGAAGTAGTGACATGACATGACAGTAATTTGATGTTTTCACATTTGAACTGTGCATTAAAATCAGCATTTACATGTTTTATTAATGTAAGTGTGTCTGATGTTTAAAACCTTAAAGCTCTTTTTGTTTATTCTTGCAGTGTATGATTATGTAAGCAAGCCATAGCCTAGTGGTTAGGGTACTGGACTAGTAACCAGAAGGTCACTGGTTCAAGCTCCACCACTGCCAGGTTGCTGCTGTTGGGCCCTTGAGCAAGACCCTTAACCCTTAATTGCTCAGATTGTATACTGTAATAGTACTGTAAGTCGCTTTGGATAAGGGCGTCTGCTAAATGCTGAAAATGTAAATGTAAATGTAAGTGGGTCTGGCAAAATGCTAAGACCCTTCTCACAAGATAGCAGTAAAGACTGATCTCACAGTTCAGTAGCTGGATAATCATACATATGTCAGCACAAACACAAGCTCGCTCTCTACGAAGAAGGGAGCAGGAACAAAGACCAACAAACTATAGTAAAAACAAACTAGGTACGTAAACACAAAAGACAATGTGAGATCAATGCAATGCAGACAAACTCAGGTCTTTTTGGTCATATCTAACATACCATAAGAGTTTTTCCAAGACAGAGATTCAATCAAATGGAAAGAAAAAGATAACTTAAACTAAACTCTATGGACACTTAATGTTATCGTGTCAATTATATACTACAGAACAGGGCAATAGACCCACAAATCAGTCCAAAAGCTGTTCTCATTTTTACCTTACAATTTTTTTGGTCAGAGTAAATTTTGACCTGAAAAAACATCAGTACTGCTGAATTAATTCTGGTTTGTGGAGATTGTTTGAGTAAACTGCAGCTGTCTTCAAATTAACAAGACATGCAGACACATATGCATAATCACATGACAAGTATACCCACAAGTATACCCATCGAAGTCATCATCGTGTATACTCGATCCTGTTCCAACTCGTTTACTTAAAGATTTACTCGCAGCTATTGTAGAGCCCCTGCTTACATTAATCAATGCATCCCTTAGCCTTGGATATGTACCTAAATTGTTTAAAAGTGCCGTTATTAAACCCCTGATTAAAAAACCTAATCTTGATCCACATGTTTTATCTAATTATAGGCCAATTTCAAACCTTCCTTTTGTCTCTAAGATATTAGAAAAAGTTGTTTCCAAACAATTATGTTCTTATTTGAATGAAAATTGTATTCATGAAAAATTTCAATCAGGATTTAGACCCAATCATAGTACCGAAACCGCATTAATTAGAGTAGTTAACAAGTTGTTAATGTCTTCTGATAATGGATGTGTCTCTTTTCTTGTTCTATTAGATATTAGTGCAGCGTTTGATACGGTCGATCATAACATTTTACTGGATAGGCTAAAAAATACAGTAGGACTCGCACTCTCTTGGTTTCAATCATATCTGACTGACCGCTTGCAATTTGTTTATGTAAATAATAAATGCTCTGAAACTACAAAAGTAAAGTGTGGTGTTCCACAGGGGTCGGTACTGGGACCACTATTATTTACACTCTATATGCTTCCACTAGGAGAAATTATTCATAAACATGGCATAAAATTTCACTGCTATGCAGATGACACACAGCTGTATATATCAGCCAAAGATAGAAGATTGTGTAAACAACATAAAAAACTGGATGTCGTGTAATTTTCTTTTACTTAATTCAGATAAAACAGAGGTTTTACTTGTTGGCTCTAAAGCTGCAAGAGACAAGTTGTCTAACCTGGTGCTAAACCTAAACACATTCTCTGTTACTCCCAGCCCAGATGTAAAAAACTTGGGTGTCACAATAGATTCAGATCTCTCCTTTGATACACACATTAATAATATTACTAGAGTTGCTTTCTATCATTTGCGTAATATTTCTAAAATAAGAAATATACTATCTGTTAATGACGCCGAAAAACTGATCCATGCTCTTCTAACTGGATGCTCTGGTAGATCCATAAACAACCTCCAGTTAGTTCAAAATGCAGCAGCTCGAGTGCTAACTAGAACTAAAAAATTTGATCATATTACTCCTGTTCTATCATCTCTACACTGGCTGCCAGTTAAATTCCGCATTGATTACAAAATACTTTTACTAACCTATAAAGTGCTACATGGTCTGGCTCCACAGTATCTGAGTGAGCTTATTAATCACTACAACCCAGCGCGTCCACTTCGTTCACAAGATGCAGGGTTACTTATAGTTTCTAAAATTAAAAAGACCACAGCTGGTGGAAGCATTTTCTTACAAAGCTCCACAACTTTGGAATAACCTTCCTGCCTCTATTCGGGATTCGGACACAGTCTCAAAGGCGCAGAGCTTGGGGGTTCTTGGTCATAGAAACTTGTGGTGATCAGGGATGTTGGGTTGCTGTCGCTCTGCCTCTCTTGTCCGATCACTCCGGTTTGGGTAGGAGAGGTGGGCGCTGATGTCCTGTGAAAGCCTTCATGACCTTGTTACCTGCTTGCTCTCCCTTTTAGTTATGCTGTAATATTTAGGGCTGCTGGAGTCTAAAACTCTCTGTAAAACTGTTTTACTCAACTAGCATTGTACAATATTAACTACATTCTTTGTTGTTTTACTCCAAAGGCATTCTGATGGAAACCTGTTTACCCGCCGAGGTTAAGGATTAAAATCGAGACTGCCGTGACAACGATGCTGCTTCTGCCGGATGTGACGGGTCTGGAGTAATTGCACCAAGAATGACAAGAAATCACTACAGACTTTATTGAAGACTAGAGCGAATAACAACTCTATTATTATTTATTTATTTATTTATCTATTTATTACCAGTTATAACTTTTAGATCATTTAAATCTGTGTTTGTATGCTTTGTGTAAATCGTGTATTTATTGAAAGTATCCTCCAGGCCACCCAAGAAGGATGGGCCCTGCTGAGTCTGGTTCCTCTCAAGGTTTCTTCCTGTAATTTTCAGGGAGTTTTTCCTTGCCACAGTCGCCCTCGGCTTGCTCAACGGGGGTTTTTGTATCTGTTGGTCCTGGATTTTGTAAAGTTGCTTTGAGACAATGTCTATTGTAAAAAGCGCTATATAAATAAAGTTGACTTGACTTGACTTGAGTTTAAGTGAGACTAAGATCAGATTTGTATCTTAGATGTGTTTATTCCTGCATAAATAGATGTAGTTCCCAAAGTTTGAGAACCATTTCCAAAACGTAGGCTATTGATATGGAGTTGCCCATTGACCCCAAACAAAAAAGCTCTAACAGCGTTATTCTTTTGATGATATTACACAAGATTTTAAGTGTGTACCTGAAGATTTGTGCACACTTAGTCAAAACAGCTTTTGTAAAATCAGGCACAGATCTTGAGTCTAGCTCACAAACAATGCTCCATTTACATTGATCACATAGGTTTTATGAAGTTGAGGTCAGGGCTCTGTGGTGGCCACTGCAGTTTTACCATATCCAACTCATCAAACCATATTTTTAAAAACCTTCGTTTGTGCACAGAAACATATCAAAAAGAAAAAGTCATTTTCCTGTGCCACCAACAACTGTCAACAAAGGTTTTACACATGTAGCTTTTTTATTGCCACAGAAGCCTTGGTCATCAATAGAACTCTTCAGAACTACTCTTGGCATGACATTAAAAACGGTATGACTAAACAAAACAAGTAAGCAATATTTCAGAATCAGGAAACAATAAATGATATACAATAAGTCATTTAAGTCCTATATTTGTACTTCTTTAGGAGTTAGCTTCTGAAAATTCATGAAACTTCAACCATGTCAACCAATGGCAGGTTTGCATTAATTGCCATTTTGTCCAGTTACTGTTAGCTTATAGTTACTGTCAATGTGCAGCTAAGTGATGGATAATGCAGAGAAATGATCGCATGTTCCTTTGGTAAGACATTGATGTTCTTATGTAGTTTCATTTGGATTTTTTTATGTAAACTCAAGTTGTGTGTACTATGCAGGCTGCTTACCAAAATATAGTTAGGCTTTCTTTGACTATATATTTGGTTATATTTTCATCAACTGCTTTATCCTGTCAGGGTTGCAGCAGGTCTGGCTTCACTACGAAACACTGGAAAAACCTGGACAGGAAAACCTTGGACAGCACGCCAATACATTGAAAGCCTTTGGCCATCATCCCCCCAAAAGAAACCAAATCTTTACAAGTCATGGGTTTTTACTGTACTGGAGGAGTAACAAAATGCCATTGTTCAATTTCATAAGCACACAGACATCCAGGATTTATTTTTTACCTTCAAAACTAGTACACTTTCTTCTCTCTAAGAGAGATTAAATTATTTGCTATGGTATGAACAAATCTGTTATGTGTCATCTGGGTTAGTATCAATTAACCTACATTTTGTTTGTTTTAGAAGCTGTTCCTGGTTGTGTTGGATCCAGAGTGTTCCTGGGGAAATTGTTTAGGCAGCAGAAGTGCACTGGAGATGGGGCGTGACAAAAACGAGGAGACACAAAATAATATGAAGCCACAGAATGAACTACTGGAGAAAATTAAGATATATTAGTCAAATAAATCGGACACGTTCATTTTAGATGTTTGACACTGAGTCTGAAAAAAGCAGGGTGACTTGCGGATTGAGCAATAAAACCTATGACAGTAGTACACTCAGTATGTTAAGAAAATTTACCTTGGGCTAATGAAAAGAACACGCTGCTGCACACATTAACTGCTCAACGCAGCAACACATGCACATTAAAGGGGGACAGAATTCTCAGAACAGGGTTTTTTCCATGCACTAAAACAGTTTGTATGTTCTCTCTACATTCCTCTAAAGCAGCTTGAACTTGAACAGAATGTAGCAGGAACTGTACCAACTGTAAGATGATCTAAGAACAGAATTTAAATGTTAGTACCACAAGCTGCTTTAGGAGCAAAATGTAGAGAGAACATAAAACTGTAAGATGCTCTAAAAGCAGCATTTAAATGTTAAAACACCACAACCTGCTTTAGGAGCAGAATGTAGAGAAAACATACAGCATGTTCTTAGAGCATCTTACAGTTTGTATATTGTCTTTACATTCTGCTCCTGAAGCAGCTTGTGGTACTAACATTTTAGGATGCTCTGGAAGCAGAATTTAAATGTTAAAATACCACAAGCTGCTTTAGAAGCAGAAGGTAGAGACAACATACAAACTGTAAGATGCTCTAAGAGCAACATTTAAACGTATTTAAAGTATTGCAAGCTGCTTTAGGAGCAGAATAGCGCCATGAGAACAGAATAAAAATAAGCTTTACCTAAATGATAAAAGGTTAAAATGTGCAATGTGCATGTGATGAAACCCTGCCCCTCAGTGTTCTGATTGGGTGCCTCAAATAACCAATCATTTGCAAAGCTGCCCTCAGAAGATTTTTCAATAAATAACACTCCAACAAGCACCCAACACTGATTAAATGGCTTTGTGTGGACGTGACACTGGTATATGGATCTTTGTTGTCTGCACTAATGAGCATGGTGTGCTGTGTAACCACTGAAGTCCAACAATACCTGTGTCAGCTGATACACCTTTGTCTCTTGCACTCCTACAGTGGGGCCAAAAAGTATTTAGTCAGCCACTGATTGTGCAAGTTCTCCTACTTAGAAAGATGAGAGAGGTCTGTAATTTTCATCATAGGTACACTTCAACTATGAGAGACAAAATGAGAAAAAAAATCCAGGAAATCACATTGTAGGATTTTTAAAGAATTTTATTGTAAATTATGGTGGAAAATAAGTATTTGGTCACCCACAAACAAGCAAGATTTCTGGCTCTCACAGACCTGTAACTTCTTCTTTAAGAAGCTCTTCTGTCCTCCACTCGTTACCTGTATTAATGGCACCTGTTTGACCTCGTAATCTGTATAAAAGACACCTGTCCACAGCCTCAAACAGTCAGACTCCAAACTCAACCATGGCCAAGACCAAAGAGCTGTCGAAGGACACCAGGAAGAAAATTGTAGACCTGCACCAGGCTGGGAAGAGTGAATCTACAATAGGCAAGCAGGTTGGTGTGAATAAATCAACTGTGGGAGCAATTGTAAGAAAATGGGAGACATACAAGACCATTGATAATCTCCCTCGATCTGGGGCCCCACGCAAGATCTCATCCCGTGGGGTCAAAATGATCATGAGAACGGTGAGCAAAAATCCCAGAACTACACGGAGGGACCTGATGAATCACCTGCAGAGAGCTGGGACCAAAGTAACAAAGGCTACCATCAGTAACACACTACGCTGAGAGGGACTCAAATCCTGCAGTGCCAGGCGTGTCCCCCTGCTTAAGCCAGTACATGTCCAGGCCCGTCTGAAGTTTGCCAGAGAGCATATGGATGATCCAGAAGAGGATTGGGAGAATATCATGTGGTCAGATGAAACCAAAATGGAACTTTTTGGTAAAAACTCAACTCGTCGTGTTTGGAGGAAGAAGAAGAACCCAAGAACACCATACCTACTGTGAAGCATGGGGGTGAAAACATCATGCTTTGGGGCTGTTTTTCTGCAAAGGGGACAGGACGACTGATCCGTGTTAAGGGAAGAATGAACGGGGCCATGTATCGTGAGATTTTAAGCCAAAACCTCCTTCCATCAGTGAGAGCATTGAAGATGGAACGTGGCTGGGTCTTCCAGCATGACAATGATCCCAAACACACCGCTCGGGCAACGAAGGAGTGGCTCCGTAAAAAGCATTTCAAGGTCCTGGAGTGGCCTAGCCAGTCTCCAGACCTCAACCGCATAAAAAATTTGTGGAGTCCGTGTTGCCCAGCGACAGCCCCAAAACATCACTGCTCTAGAGGAGATCTGCATGGAGGAATGGGCCAAAATACCAGCTACAGTGTGTGCAAACCTGGTGAAGACTTACAGGAAACGTTTGACCTCTGTCATTGCCAACAAAGGTTATGTTACAAAGTATTGAGTTGGACTTTTGTTATTGACCAAATACTTATTTTCCACCATAATTTACAAATAAATTCTTTAAAAATCCTACAATGTGATTTCCTGGATTTTTTTTTCTCATTTTGTCTCTCATAGTTGAAGTGTACCTATGATAAAAATTACAGACCTCTCTCATCTTTCTAAGTAGGAGAACTTGCACAATCAGTGGCTGACTAAATACTTTTTGACCCCACTGTATATACAGCCCACCAGAGTGTTAACTCACAGTGAAATTGTGAGACACTTGGCATAATATTGCCTCGTAGGTCCCAGTACTCAAAGTCAATTTCATTTAAGACTGAAGTATATACAATAGAGGGAAATTACGTGTTTTGATTTTTGATTATTTTTTACCAATTAACTTATTTATTTTTGTCTATTTACTTGTCCAGTTATCATCCATTTAATATGTTTTTATTTTACATCCATTTACTCATTTATCCATTTAGTTGAATTTATTCATTTAATTAATGGGGTCTACCAACTGCCAATTATGTCTCTGACAAGCATGCCAGTGTTGTAGTCAGCCTACCAGACGATTACTACTGGCTATTTTTTTTCAATCTTGGCTTTATTAAGGCGGGAAATGAAATTTTCTTTAATAGTATTTGGGTTAGTTTAATAGTCAAGGTGTAAGAGATTGTAGTTTCTTTGCACCACGACAATGGCACCAGGATACTCTCTTGAACTGTACACCTTGCAGTGTACATAAACTGAAGGACCCGCAAGTAGTGTCTTGATGCCAGATACAACAGGACTTCTTCAGATGTCTTGTGGAGTTCATGTATCATTGGCCCAGAGCTGGTTCTAATGTTATGGATAAGGAGATACCCCATGCTCATAATAGTGCTCAGACATTGTCGAGAGTGCATACAGGCAAATAGGGGCTTCAATTTCAATTTGTTACACTGATGTTTAATATGCTTTGATAAATTAATACATTTATATTTAGAGCTTGATATAAAATGATAGGCTGAATATGACTTACATTTTGCTACACTCACTTTTCTGGCATTAACAGTATAACAGCTTTAAAAATAAGATTTATAGCTGCAAAATGTTTGTTACCATTTTAATAAATGAGTGCTGTATATTTCCCTTGAAATCCTAGGCATACATCAAAGTTCATTTGTTTTTTATAGAATGTCCAACAAGCTCGTGACCAGGTGTCCAAATACTTTTGGCCATATACTGTATATTAGCTATATAAAGCTATTTGCAATAATGTATTAATATTATTATTATTATTACTTTGCTGTGGTTCTGTAGGGCGCACCAAAGTAATAAACAGCTCTAGGCAATGTAAAATCGATTTTATTCGCTTATATAGTTTACATTTGGTTGATCCTGTTGCTATTACAGTACATTTTGAGGAAAGTAAACAGTAAAACGCAAACAGGTGCGCACTACTCACGGGTTCCGTCGAAGCGCGTGGCGATGGTATCGAGGAAAGTGTTCTGGGGGGCAAGCAGTCCCCTCATCACCGGCATCCTGCTCCGGGTGGAGCGGCTTCTGGTAGCGCGGCGTCCCGCAGCGCTCGTGTCCCGCTGCTCCTCGGCGCTAGGGCCTGTAAGAAAGCGGGTACCGGGGGCGCATCCCAGTTCGTGCAGAAGCGCCCCAATCCGCGAACCGCGAGCCTCCAGTGTGGCGGCAACGACGACGGGGAGCGGGCATGCCCCCCTCAGCACCAATACAGTATGCTCGCTCCTAAGAGCCCAAATCTTTTGTTATACCCAAAAGTGTAAGTCAAGCGTGCATGAAAACAAAGACGTGTGCAGCTGGAGCTGATACAGCACAACAGCAGTAAAACTGGTAGCAGCAAAATCGAGAGTCTGTTCTGCACGGTTCCTGCACTTCTTCTGCAGCTCTCCTCACCTTCTCACCACCAGCAGCAGATCAATGAATCACGTGACGCTCATGCTCTGGATTGGGGGGGTTGTATCTGTAACCTGCTTAATGTTAATCACCGTCTTAGATCCAACAAGTAATACCCCTGTTTTATCTGAATTAAGTAAAATAAAATTACACAACATCCAGTTTATATGTCGTCTACACAATCCTCAATTTTACTGATTGTGTTAAAGCCATTAAGCTTCGTTGATATAAAAAAAAAACTGTGTGTTATCTGCAGAGCAGTGAAAATTGATGCCATGATTATGAATATTTTTTCCTAATGGTAGCATATAAAGTGTAAATAATAGAGGTCCCAATACTGACCCATGTGGAACACCATACTTTACTTTGTAGTTTCAAAGCATTTAATTTACATAAGAGTGGTCAGTCAAATAGGTCAGTTTAAACCAAGAGAAAGCAAGTCTTTTAACACCTATTGTATTTTCTAGCCTATCCAGTTATAAATATTCTGATCTAGTGTATCAACTCTGCACTAAGATCTAATACATCAGAGGACACCAATAATTCAATAACTACCCTAATTAATGCAGTGTCAGTATTTGGGTCTAAGTCCTGGTTGAAATGTTTAATGAATACTGTTTTCATGCAGATAGAATATAATTGTAAAAAAGAAAAAGCTTTTTCTAGAATTTTGAAGACAAAAGGAGAGTTTGAAATTGGCTTATAATTAAACATGCATACAATTAAGTGTTTTTTAATCACTTTAATGACAGCACACTTTAATGACAGTTTGTAATGACAGAATGTAAGTACACATCCAAAGCTAAGGGATGCATTTATTAAGGTAAGCAGGGGCTCTACAATTACAGGTAGTAAATCTTAAAGTAAACAAGGAATTGGGTCAAGTATACAAGACAATGATTTTAATACATATTTTGTCATTAATTTTAAATCATTGCTGGTACAGTTGGTTGGTATATTAGATTCAGTTTCAGTGACATTTCTAGTAATTTGGACACTGTCTCAAAAAGAAAACCCGGATTATTTTGATTATTTTCTATTAATGAAGAAAAATATAAAGATTTGGCTTTTATAAGTGCATGTTTATTCTTAGTTAGAGCATCTTTCCATTCTATCTTATACACTTCCAGTGTAGTGTGCCTCCACTTGCGCTCTAATTTTTGTGCTGCTTGTTTTAGAGCATGTGTGGTCATTGTATCATAAAGCAATCTTTTTCTCCCTAATCAATTTAGTTTTAACTGGGGCTACACTATCTAAGGTTCTGCAGAATATGGACTCTAAATATTGAGTTGCTTGTTCTAGCTCTTTGGGCTCTGATGGTGACACAATTGTTAATTGTAGTAGGCTGTTTATGATTGCTTGTGTAGTTGCAGACAAAATAGTGTGCATAGATTGAAAGTGATGTGGTAGCTAAATATCATTGGAAGAACACTCCTTATACTTATTAGGAGAGAGTGATCTGAGATCAAATGATTTTGTGCTAAAACAACCAGGTTGTCTATGAAAATACCATGAGTTAATATTAAGTCTAAGGTATGTTTTCAGTGGTGAGTGGGTCCTGTTACATTTTGGCAGGCACGTGCACAGATAGACCCCTAGTGGTGCTCAAGCACCTGCCCTTTTGCCCTGGATGAGAAAAGTGCCCTTTCTGTTGGAACCCAATTTTTTTCTACAATCATTAATATTTAAAAATAAAAATTACCCTCTCTGTCATCAATTCCCTTAAAAGTGTTTTACTGTTTTACAAATTAGACAAGGTCACTAGTTTTGTTTAATTTAAATTCTTACTTATTTTGATGTAAAAGCCTGAAGAAAAAAAAGCATGAGCACAAATATTTTGCAGGAAAATGTCAAGTAGCTCTCACAGTAAAGGGTTGAAAATAAATACAAACATACAATATTTTATAATTACAGCATCCTGGCCAAAACGCTGTGTAGGAAAAGTCACCTTTAGTCAAGGAGTTGTTTTCATGCAAGCATTTATACTAACATTTAAATTTTTAGCATTTAGCAGACACTTTTATCCACAATGAGCGGAACATGATGAGCAAGTGAGGGTTAATGACCTTGCTCAGGGACCCAACAGTGGCAGCTTGGTGGTGGCAGGGCTTGAACTGGCAACTTTGTGTTTACTAGTCAGTACCATAACCACTGAGCTATCACTGGCCTAGACCAATATATGTAGAAGGCTAAATATAATGCTCTATAATATAGAAAAGCATACAAAAAATGATGAATAAATAGGAAAATGTTATTTAGCTGTCTATTTCATTTTATTGGCAGAATAATAGGCCCATTGTTAACATTAACTACCCAAAGTGGGTTTCTGATTTGAAATCAAAGGTAGATCTTAAGTTGAGCTATTTTTTGATGATTATTTAATATATTGTTTGGTTATTAAAAAGCGTGCACAGTATGGCCTTGTTTTTGCCTGTTTTTCATTTATTTATGCAATTTGATAATTTGAGTTATTTGATTAGATGTGTAGTGATTGTGTTAACAAAAATACAAATATCCTACTGTGTTTTTTTTATTTTTTTTTATTACTAATTTTGGCAATGGGTGCCCTTTTTTTGGCTTGAGCACCTGCCCCCAAAAATGTCTGTGCACGTGCCTGCATTTTGGGTAATACCTATAGATTCTAAAATAGAATCAAATGAGATTTTAAGTGGATCATGCTTATTTTCATAATGAATATTAAAGTCGAATTGAATTAGTGACATCTGGGTCTGCTAACATTGTTTCGAAGCATTTCTCATTATCAAAGTGCCCTTCTAACAATGTGAAAAACAAGCTTAAACATTAAGCTTAACATGGCTTAATTTACTAAAACAACGACATATAAACACCAAACTTCTCTCACTTATTACTGGTCATAAGTACTATTTTTTGTTGAAATCATAAACCTGTGATCCAAAAGTAAAATAGGAAATAACTTTTACATTAAGCGTTTTTTCCTTCCCTTTAAACCTATTTTTAGGGTAAAGGCTTAACATAAATCATTACTTTGCTTTTGAAACACAGGTTTATCCACAGGTTAATAAATGTAGCGGCAGGTGTCGATTGCAGGGGTCCAGGCACAAATGATCCTAGTGAGGCCCAATACAGTCCAAAATTGGTATACTGTCTCAGAGTCATATTTTGTACATGAGTCAAAAAATTTGGTCCCAGTTGGACAAAGTATGGCTGATCTGTTACCCAAAGAATTTTAGAAGCTCTGTCTGGATGAGTTTATTGATACACTGTAGCTACATACAGTTAAAAAGTCACATTTTTAAAATACTTATTATTCTGCACAGTTCATTTATCAATTCTAGATGACATTTAGAATAGTTGGGTGTTAACTCTAGGAGTAGTTTGAAATTTGTTTTTGTTAAGTATTCAACCTAAAGGAAGATCTGACACTGAAGGACTGTGACAAATGTAATGTCAATCGTATTTTCTTTGTTTGCGTAACATTATCTTTCATGTAACAGCTCCTCCTACCACTGCAATAACACCATATTTTGTTATCGTCTACGAATCTCATATGGTGTGTGCCTTTGAATGACAATTGCTGCAGTGCTTTCTGAGATAGAGAGGTATATGTGTGCTCTTTGCTTGGCTTGCTACAACCAACCATGTTTTACATTTACATTTACATTTTTGGCATTTAGCAGACGCTTTTATCCAAAGCGACTTACAGTATACAGTCCAAGCAATTGAGGGTTAAAGGCCTTGCTCAAGGGCCCAACAGTGGCAACCTGGCAGTGGTGGGGTTTGAACCAGCGACCTGTTTTGAATGTTTTGACTGGCATTTGGCACTGTATAGAAATTAAGATATTTTTTTGGTTTGATAATTATGGAAATTCATGTTCTTGGGCTTCCTTTAATAAGAATAGCGACATCTTCCGGTCAAAAAGAAGGCAACATGTCCACAAACCTCAAAGCACTCAGGCCTGCATTCTACATTCTACGTCCTAACAATGCTACTCGAAAGGTTGTACAACACAATTGGTCATAAAAGAAACATATATTAACAGTACAGAAAATTAGTATATGTATTGAGTCCAAAATACATTTAGAAAAAAATAGTATTTTAATTGACAACATTTTTGTGACTTTCATGATTAATATAAAAGAAACATTAACAAAAAGCTCAATTGTTTATAAGCATGGGTTGTTTGCCACTTTACAGAAAAGGCAGGAATACATTCTTAAATATATCACATGGTATTGCATACTTACCATGCTGTAAAAAAGGATTTCCCCACACCAGATTTTTTTCATTGTTGCTCATTTGATACATTTAAATGTTTCAGATCTTTCAACTATTTTTAATAAAAGATCCAGACAACACAAGTAAACACAAAAAATAATTATCATATAATTTTTTTTTTTTTGGCGATAACTTGCGATGAGTCCCTGAGGGGCAGACATTCTCAGGATTTTCAGGATAGAGAGGAATTTATGATTTTATTAATTTTGACAGTTTCTCAAGGTCCTGCAAAAGCAAAACAGCCCTGGACCATTGCACTACCACTACCATGTTTGACTGTTGGTATGATGGTCCTAAGGTAAAATCTGGTGTTGGCTTTACACCAGATGTAACAGCACCCATGTGTTCCAAAAAGTTTTACTTTTACCTCATCAGTCCACAAAACAAATGTTAGATGAGACTTTGTGTCAGCAGTGGTCAGCAATGGCTTGCAAACTTTCCGTGGATACTATGTTTGCTCCGTGTCTTTCTTATTGTGGAGTCTTATCTTTTTGTTTATATATTGACAAATATATATATATATATATATATATCCGGTCATTGGATAAATGCCACGATTTTGTCCCGCCCCCAGACGCTGGGCGTCTCTGGGGGTCAATGGGGCTGTGGGCTGGTCTGGACGCTGAGCTTCTGCAAGATGATTGGAGGATCAGTCGAAAGGCTGAATCCCGTTTTGATTGACAGCTGTCGCTGGGAGCTTCAGTACCATCGCGGATTTTGCGAGTGAAGTCGGAAGACAAACTGCAACCCATTTCATGCCATTTTCTTGAAAACTAACAAAGGGGAGAATTTATACATTTATATATAAATAAATTGACAAATTTTATGATGTAAGCCGACAATGAGCTTCACCTCTTTGAAAGACCAGCAGCCGCCACTGTTGTGTATGTATGATTTGTGTAAAGCCTATTCATTTTAATAATTCTCCAAGCCATCCAAGGAGGATGGGTCCCTGGGTCCTAAGGTTTCTTTCTGTAATTTTTTAAAACGTGTCATTGATGCATTCCTGGTAAAATTTCGGTAGATTAGCCACTCCTACAAAGTTTTACCACTGGTCCAAGTTTTCTTTGGTTGTGGATAATTGTTCTTAATGTGATTCACTGGAGTCACAGAACCTTAGCAGGGAGATAGATTTAAATGGCTTTGTTTGACATCTATATTTGAATCTCTTTCGAACCTTGCATCATGTGCTGCTTTTAGAGAACAGCCTACTTCACGTTACCAGGCAGGTTCTATTTAAGCAATGTTTAGATTGAACTGTCTGGCAGTAAATATGCCTAGGTGTGTGTCATCATTGTCAATTTTGGTTAACTGTTTGATTTACTAGCTAAAGGGGTAATTACTTATTTAAACAGGGCCAGGTAGGATTAAAATGTTTCTTTTTCACAGCCCTGTACATATTTTCTACCCACACCTTGGGCCAATATAAAACAGCAAAATACACCTCATGCATGTTTTGGACATCTACGAGAAGTACCCAGAGAAAATTCACAGAAAACATTCAAAAATTCTCATAGAAAGAGAATAGATTAGAAGATTGACCCCAGGTTCCCAGGTCACATGTTTTTGTGTGGCACCCCTTCTTTACTTGTTGTATCAATGGGCCACCATTTTTAGACAAGAAGTGGCACTAAATAGCACTGAATCCATAAATTGATAAGTAATTTTATGTATTTTCTTACAGAAGTATCATTTTATATGAATATGAATATGTATATATACAGTGGGGCCAAAAAGTATTTAGTCAGCCACTGATTGTGCAAGTTCTCCTACTTAGAAAGATGAGAGAGGTCTGTAATTTTCATCATAGGTACACTTCAACTATGAGAGACAAAATGTGAAAAGAAAATCCAGGAAATCACATTGTAGGATTTTTAAATCTACAATAGGCAAGCAGGTTGGTGTGAATAAATCAACTGTGGGAGCAATTGTAAGAAAATGGAAGACATACAAGACCATTGATAATCTTCCTTGGTGTCAAGATCTCATCCCGTGGGGTCAAAATGATTATGAGAACGGTGAGCAAAAATCCCAGAACTACACAGAGGGACCTGATGGATGACCTGCAGAGAGCTGGGACCAAAGTAACAAAGGCTACCATCAGTAACACACTACGCCGAGAAAGACTCAAATCCTGCAGTGCCAGGCGTGCCCCCCTGCTTAAGCCAGTACATGTTCAGGCCCATCTGAAGTTTGTCAGAGAGCATATGGATGATCCAGAAGAGGATTGGGAGAATATCATGTGGTCAGATGAAACCAAAATGGAACTTTTTGGTAAAAACTCAACTCGTCGTGTTTGGAGGAAGAAGAAGAACCCAAGAACACCATACCTACTGTGAAGCATGGGGGTGAAAACATCATGCTTTGGGGCTGTTTTTCTGCAAAGGGGACAGGACGACTGATCCGTGTTAAGGAAAGAATGAACGCGGCCATGTATCGTGAGATTTTAAGCCAAAACCTCCTTCCATCAGTGAGAGCATTGAAGATGGAACGTGGCTGGGTCTTCCAGCATGACAGTGATCCCAAACACACCGCTCGGGCAACGAAGGAGTGGCTCCGTAAAAAGCATTTCAAGGTCCTGGAGTGGCCTAGCCAGTCTCCAGACCTCAACCCCATAGAAAATTTGTGGAATCCGTGTTGCCCAGCGACAGCCCCAAAACATCACTGCTCTAGAGGAGATCTGCATGGAGGAATGGGCCAAAATACCAGCTACAGTGTGTGCAAACCTGGTGAAGACTTACAGGAAACGTTTGACCTCTGTCATTGCCAACAAAGGTTATGTTACAAAGTATTGAGTTGAACTTTTGTTATTGACCAAATACTTATTTTCCACCATAATTTACAAATAAATTTTTTAAAAATCCTACAATGTGATTTCCTGGATTTTTTTTTCTCATTTTGTCTCTCATAGTTGAAGTGTACCTATGATGAAAGTAGGAGAACTTGCACAATCAGTGGCTGACTAAATACTTTTTGACCCCACTGTACAGTATATATATATATATATATACTGTATATATATATATATATACTGTATATATATATACAGTGTATCACAAAAGTGAGTACACCCCTCACATTTATGCTGATATTTAAGTATATCTTTTCATGGGACAACACTGACAAAATGACACTTTGACACAATGAAAAGTAGTCTGTGTGCAGCTTATATAACAGTGTAAATTTATTCTTCCCTCAAAATAACTCAATATACAGCCATTAATGTCTAAACCACCGGCAACAAAAGTGAGTACACCCCTAAGAGACTACACCCCTAAATGTCCAAATTGAGCACTGCTCGTCATTTTCCCTCCAAAATGTCATGTGATTTGTTAGTGTTACTAGGTCTCAGGTGTGCATAGGGAGCAGGTGTGTTCAATTTAGTAGTACAGCTCTCACACTCTCTCATACTGGTCACTGAAAGTTCCAACATGGCACCTCATGGCAAAGAACTCTCTGAGGATCTTAAAAGACGAATTGTTGCGCTACATGAAGATGGCCAAGGCTACAAGAAGATTGCCAACACCCTGAAACTGAGCTGCAGCACAGTGCCCAAGATCATCCAGCGTTTTAAAAGAGCAGGGTCCACTCGGAACAGACCTCGCGTTGGTCGTCCAAAGAAGCTGAGTGCACGTGCTCAGCGTCACATCCAACTGCTGTCTTTGAAAGATAGGCGCAGGAGTGCTGTCAGCATTGCTGCAGAGATTGAAAAGGTGGGGGGTCAGCCTGTCAGTGCTCAGACCATACGCCGCACACTACATCAAATTGGTCTGCATGGCTGTCACCCCAGAAGGAAGCCTCTTCTGAAGTCTCTACACAAGAAAGCCCGCAAACAGTTTGCTGAAGACATGTCAACAAAGGACATGGATTACTGGAACCATGTCCTATGGTCTGATGAGACCAAGATTAATTTGTTTGGTTCAGATGGTCTCAAGCATGTGTGGCGGCAATCAGGTGAGGAGTACAAAGATAAGTGTGTCATGCCTACAGTCGAGCATGGTGGTGGGAATGCCATGGTCTGGGGCTGCATGAGTGCAGCAGGTGTTGGGGAGTTACATTTCATTGAGGGACACATGAACTCCAATATGTACTGTGAAATACTGAAGCAGAGCATGATCCCCTCCCTCCAGAAACTGGGTCGCAGGGCAGTGTTCCAGCATGATAATGACCCCAAACACACCTCTAAGACGACCACTGCGTTATTGAAGAGGCTGAGGGTAAAGGTGATGGACTGGCCAAGCATGTCTCCAGACCTAAACCCAATAGAACATCTTTGGGGCATCCTCAAGCGGAAGGTGGAGGAGCGCAAAGTCTCGAATATCCGCCAGCTCCGTGATGTCATCATGGAGGAGTGGAAAAGCATTCCAGTGGCAACCTGTGAAGCTCTGGTAAACTCCATGCCCAGGAGAGTTAAGGCAGTTCTGGAAATAATGGTGGCCACACAAAATATTGACACTTCAGGAACTTTCACTAAGGGGTGTACTCACTTTTGTTGCCGGTGGTTTAGACATGAATGGCTGTATATTGAGTTATTTTGAGGGAAGAATAAATTTACACTGTTATATAAGCTGCACACAGACTACTTTTCATTGTGTCAAAGTGTCATTTTGTCAGTGTTGTCCCATGAAAAGATATACTTAAATATCAGCATAAATGTGAGGGGTGTACTCACTTTTGTGATACACTGTATATATATATATATATATATATATATATATATATATATATATATATATATATATTATATATAAAAATAGGGTCTGATAAGTCAACACCTCAAATTTCCCCCATCTAGACAGATTTAAGTGTGAAGAAACCCAAGGAATGTCTTCGACCCACAATGTTGCTGCCAAAGTACTGTAGGACAATGTACAGACAGCCATTTTAAAAAAAGCTCAGAATATAGCTTTGTATGTTTTTACTAAGATCCATTTTATAGAACTAACTGCACTCAGTGGTGCAAACATTGTTTTTTTTTTTTTTTTTTTTACAAATGTTCTCATATTTCATAAAGATAATGCCGTATACATATTGTTAACAATTGTCAAAAGTTGTTTAATGAACACCAGTATAAAGCCAAGCATCATCCATTGTCGCCTCAATCACTACATTTAAACATCTTTGAACTATAATTGGCAAGTTTTACAGTGCCGACTGAATATACCATGTCCCCCTCATTTATCTTTCAAAGAATGATGTATGTAGCTATACATATTAATGGGAAACAGTGGGAGCCAGGCAGGAATGCTAGGGGGCAATTCAAATGCAAAGATAAATAAGTAAATACAATTGTGTAGTTAATACATTCAATATCTTGTTTTCATACAGGTTTTCTTTATAGCATGCAGGTCATGTCATGATTTGCAAATCACTGCATCATTTACATTTTTCCTACTGTCCCAGTTGTTGAGGTGGTTTTGTAGAAAAATCACATTTTGTTTGTTGTATGTTGATATGTTTTTTTTTACGTTATTGCATGCAAACGTGTGAAATTATACAAAATGTGTAAATGATGCCTCATGCCTCAATAATCCAGAAGTCTAAAAACTACTAGCCTGTATGTTATCACGTGCTTATAATTCATGAGCAGGTTATAAAGAACCTATTGACATAATTTTAATACAACACGGTTGTATTAAGAAAGGATGTGTTTAAAATAGCACCCTGATCCCTATTTTCTACAAAGTGCAGAGTGCATTAGGGACAAGCTGTGTAATATCGCGTACATGCTATGTGTGTGTTTAAAGAAAGGATGTGTTTAAAATAGCACCCTGATCCCTATTTTCTACAAAGTGCAGAGTGCATTAGGGACAAGCTGTGTAATATCGCGTACATGCTGTGGACTATAACTGTATTGTAATGTAGTATAAGATGTGGCAATTCCTCAAAACATTCTCCAATTCTCTCTTAAGTTGACAACAGGATGACTAGATAGTGCACTAGGTAGTAAACAAGTTGTAATTTTGGATGTGAAATGAGGCGTTTATGATAGGCGGGATTTCTTGGTCATGTTTAATTCCGTGTTATGGCTGATTGGTTGGTGGTTAACGTATGGCGCTGCAGATTCGTTGTGTTGGACTATCGCATGATTGGATGAGTGCAGACCACGCCCATTTCCTAAGTCTCCTGTGCTAAAGTGTAACTAAGTCAGTAACCGTTCAGGTCAGTGTCTGTCTCTTTGATCTTCAGCTCTAACTAATTTAAAGGTATGTATAATTTAACATCTTGTTCAATGAATAAGTTCGTTACCGTGTTGTATTAAAATGTAGAGTAGTGTGTATAGAGTCGATAGCATCTGCTTTTCTAACAATAAAAAGATAATTGTATGAATGTAGTCATTTATAAAAAGACCCGATGCAAACCTATATATTATGTAACGTTAAAAGCTGATCCCAATTATTGGATTCAGTATTAACCCGAGCTGACATTCATGTGTAGTGGACACATATCTCTCTGCCAGAGTTGCTTCTTCATAATAAAATACTGTAGCTTAATACAAGTGCAATCTAAAAGCAGCCAACGAAATGTATTCACTTATTACTCAAGCACCTGCCGTTCTTACAACGGCAATGTCTTATATTGTTGCTCATTATTTTGCTTTATGTTGATCGCTCCTTATTCCCACTACAATAGCTCGTTGAACAGCCTCAGGTTTCTTCTTTTCTGCCTTGAACATGAAAGAAAAATGCTGACTCACGGGTCTTACAGGATTTTCCTGAAAGCTATTCATTCCTAACTAGAGATTCTAGAGATTATTAATCTGAGATTCTGCATCATGTATGAAAATGTTATTCAAATTTTCAGCTCTTGTAAGGAACATATATGGCGCTACAGGCTTCAAATGTTCTTGTCATTGAATTATTAGACCACTTTATTGTTCAAAACAAACAGCATTAGAAAAGAGGAACAATGGACAAGAAAAGCTTCTGACTGATATACTGTACACATTGCAAGACAGTTACTAATTGACCCAAAGGTACAGCCACAAAACAATAAAAAAATGTAAATACTGTATTCACTTTTCAAACAGCTGAAATAAATGGTGGGCTGCTATTTAAAATCTGTACCAAAGTTCAAAGTGCAAATGTTCACGACTTGGTGCAAGGAGCACAAAATCAGAATCAATGATAAATTAAAAAATAGGGTCTGAAGTCAGTACTTCATATTTTCCCCATCTAGACAGATTTAAGTGTGAAGAAACTCAAGGGATGTCTTGGAAATGACCCACAATGTTGCTGCCAAAGTACAGTAGGACAATGTACAGACAGCCTCAGAAGATAGCTTTGTATGTTTTACTAAGATCCATTTTATAGAAATAACTGCACCCAGTGGTGCACACATTTGTTTTTTACAAATGTTCTCATATTTCATAAAGATAATGCCTTATAAATATTGTTAACAATTGTAAAAAAAGTCGTTTAATAAACACCAGTATAAAGCCAAGCATCTTCCTTTACCACATCAGTTACTACATTTAAACATCTTTGAACTTCCATGGCAAGTTTTGCAGTGCAGACTGTATATACCATGTCCCCCTCATTTATCTTTTAAAGAATGTTAAGAATGCTCCAACATCCTGCTCCAAAATTACTCCACATTGAAGACTTGTATGACAGCACTCAAAAAGAATTAAAGTTAATTTGGAAGCAAAGACTGGCACCTTATCTTAATAACTTTTTAAATATTAATATATACTGAAAGGCTTTACTTCCATTGTTCAGCCTCTATACATATGCCCTCATATCCTCCTATTGAAAAGTCTTTTAAAACAGCCTTTAACACTGATCATTGACATGGCAAAAAAATATTTAAAAAGCAGCCGCCATCACACTTTTGATATTTGTAGCTGACTTAGTAAACGTGATATGAGTTTTGATATACCATACGTGAAAGTTTACAGTAGGGATGCATCAATACAATTTTTTCCCAAACGAGTACAAGTACAAGTACATGCATTTTTGTACTTGCCGATAACGATACCAATACCTATTTAGAATACCGTTTTTTTTTAAAAAACAAAAACACACGTGAGAAGTGACGTGAAGTTTAATGATACCACGTCAACAAGTAGCGAGTGATCAAAGTGTTTGTGCGCTGATGTGATGAAATCAAGGAGGAAAAATAAATGAATCTGAGTGAATTTGGCAACACGAATAGCATGGATTGTTCTGAGTTGGAGGTTAATAAATATTTTTGCAATGTTGGTGTTTTGTTGTTATGTTTTGTAGAGAACGATCAGGTCAGAAATGCTGTAAAACGTGTGTGTGCCGGTGTATTCTGATATAAACTATATTATCCCCCTGTCCCACCTGTTTACACTCCTCTCCTGCAATTACCCTCACACCGTATCCTGCGTTCTCATTGGCTGTTCGACATGTCACTCATTCCCAGTCGCACATCTCAGATCAGATGTCTGACGTGCTACAAAACTCGATCCGGTCGCCGAGCGAAAATCAGGGCAAAAATCGTGTAGTGTGAACTAGGCATAACGCACAGGGCTCTAGAGTGCGACCAATTTGGTTGCACATGCGACCTAATTTCTCAAGGGTGCGACTGAAAACAATCTGAGGTCGCACCGGTGCGACCAGCCGTTCGAGGCAAAAAAAAGTCTCTGTGACTCTGAAAGTCTCCGGTGCAACAACAGACACACATTAGGCCCATATCTATATGTCTAAACCAATCAGAGATAGTGAAGGGCGGGACCAGCGTCATCAACGGTGGGCGTTACACAGCGAAAGTTAAGAGTAGTAATATCATGGCGGAGTGTGTAGAATATGTGTGAGCGTCTGTGCTGCTGTTACAGATGTTGGTTTTAATGTAAAAACATCAATCAAATATCGGTGATAAGACGTGACGTGTTTGTCTCAGTTGTTGTTTTCTTTAGTTAATTGACGTGAGAAGAGTTTTGCGCTTTCACCGCGACTCTCGACGTAAATAACCGATTTGCTCAGCGCTCGACTCGAGAGATAAAACATCATTAAAGTTCCATGATACAAACAAACATCTGTGTGAAATAACCATCAAATCCAGTCTAACAGCTCCACATGTATCTGTGTTTAGCTGGATTTTCACGTGTGGTGTTTATATTTCATGTTAAGCATTGTCCGGGTCACTTTTACCACCTCATATCACACAGTTCATCTTTTTTAAGGCACTTTAAAAATATCAGCGGCAAACTGACTCAAAATGTAATAATGTCATGTCATGTAGCCTATGTCAATAATATGCATCTCGTTACTGCATTAACTATATATAGTATTCTTATCATTAAATGAGATGTGCAGTTTGAAGCCCTTAAAACACTTGCACTTTTAATTTAGATTTTCTTTTTATTTCATTTATCTTGAGTTTAAATTTCAGCTCAGTGAAGCACTTTAAGCACCAACACTTTTTCAGTAAGTTACCTTTCTTGTAGAATTGTGCTTCAAATAAAGTACTTTATGTTGACCAGATTGTTAGTTAATCATTTACAAGTCAATATTGCCTATATGGACAGTGATTTAAAAAAGAAAGTGAACCTGTAAAACTGAGGTGTTAAATGCGATGCGGTCGAAAAAAAAAAAAAAAAAAAAAAAGTTAGGCGCACCAGTGCAAAAAGTTAGTCTAGAGCCCTGACGCAGCAACGTGCACTAGACACACGGTATCGGATGTTTAGTATCGGAGCCTCGTTTGCGAGTACGAGTACAAGTTAATGAGCGCGGTATTGGGCAAATACCTGATACCAGTATCGGTACTCATGCATCTCTAGTTTACAGTATATCAAAATATAATATTTCAGCTTGACCTGTAGGCAGTGCAACATGGCTTAAAGTCATGATGACATGAAACTCAGTGATGTTTAAGATTTTAATGGGACACTACAAGGTTCTGGGTTAACAGTTTTTATAAAACTGACAAATTGTACATTTTTGATTAAATATCACAGAATTTAAATAATAAACTTCAAATATTAAGCTGCATAATTTAATGGGATTTTATTAATATCTATCCTGACTATGTTTCAGCTTTGGCTAAAATGGCTGCGAAGATTAAGGCCGGGTCTGTGGTGGAGCTCCAGGGAGATGAAATGACGAGAGTAATCTGGGAACTGATTAAAAACAAGCTCATCTTTCCATACCTGGAGTTAGACCTGCACAGGTAAGGGGGCAGTGAGGTATAGCATAGTATAGAGGTATAGTGAGGAACTCAATTTGGCACCAAGGATTTTTTTCAATAAAATATTAAAAAGTGGTGTAGGGGGTAAATTAAATAGGAAGATTTCCATTTATTATAAACACACAGAACGGAGCAATTAAATTCTGGAAACATCTAAAAAGGGGAGACCCAAAATCTCATCATTATGAAGCTCTGCAACACCAGGAAATAAGCAAAGACACCTTTTCCCTCATCCAACTGGTCCTGAGTCACTGCACATACACACCACTAACACACAAAGACACTCCACCTACACAAACATACACACTACCTACACACATCTTTACACCATTAACACACTATCACAATAAGGACTAATCTGCAAACCCAATTAGAATGAATCAGACTTTTTTTATGTTACTATTTGGCACTGCTACTGTTGTTGCTTTTTAAAAAATATTTTTGTTACTATTTCTCTATATTGTATGAGAATTGTTATTATTATTTGATGTTGATGTTGTTTATGTTAAGATGACTAAGTTATTTTAGTTTTAAGTAAGCAGCACGATGGGTAGCACTGTCGCCTAACAGCAAGACACACGTGACAAGGTTCGATCCCCAGGTGGGGCGGTCCGGGCCCTTTCTGTGTGGAGGTGCATGTTCTCTTAACCACAATAATAACTAAATGGAAAACAAAGGCATTTTTCTACAAGGTGTTTTATTTTCCTGATGAAATTTTCATTTTCTGCAAATATTAAATAACCAAACTTTTTCATTTTCTCATAATGCAGCACCACTGTTTTTATTAGCATTATAGATTAGCACACAAGAACTGATAGATGGTGTAACAAATTATCAGAGACATTAGAAGATTAACTGTTGGCTAGTGTTACTGGATAATGCCACCCACTTCTCATGTGCCAGACCTTTGCACTTTGTTTCAACAATGTTTACTCATTTATTATGGAATCTTCTTTCAACATCTGTACTATGAAGTTATGTACCCTACTGTAGTGTGAGCAGTTTGTACATTATCTGTAGAAGTGCAATTGGAAATATTAAACCACCAAGAAAAAAGGCTTTTAACTTTAAATGAAGTCTTTATCAGCTGAATGATACAGCAAATGTACAAAAAATTTATAATACTATTTTAAAGTAGCGGGATATTTTGTTAATGCTGCCATGGCACAATTATTCAAACCCTAAAATATTGCTGATCTCAAAACCTACAGCTAGTCTGTATGACATAAAGGTGTCAGAAACTGGTTTAGAACTTGCCAGAATCACTACAGGTTATCAGGGGGAAAAGGATGTTCCACCAGCGACTGAGACTGGGGGTTAAATAATAAGTGTACATGGACATAAGTCAATAGAACTAGATGTTTTTCCATTTAAACTTACACTACATACATTTAAGCAATTTTGATTAGTTGAGATAATTTTCTCTGTTTACTGAGACTTTTTGTATAATCACTTTTTGCCATTTCAGTGATCAGTGTTGTAGGACATTACATGTTGTTGGGTTTGACATTAAATGTCCAAGTACAGAGTCTGTATTTTAACAAATTCTTATGAAATTATTGAGTTATTGATTTATTTACATGTTTTTTTTATTGCAGCTATGACCTGAGCATTGAGAACCGTGATGCCACAGATGATAAGGTGACAGTAGAGGCTGCTGAAGCGGTGCGCCGCTACAATGTAGGCATCAAGTGTGCCACCATCACGCCAGATGAGAAGCGTGTAGAAGAGTTTAAGCTTAAGCAGATGTGGCGCTCACCTAATGGAACCATCCGGAACATCCTAGGTGGCACTGTGTTTCGTGAGGCCATCATCTGCAAAAATATCCCTCGTCTGGTACCAGGCTGGACCAAACCCATCATAATCGGCAGACACGCTCACGGAGACCAGGTAACATGGAAACAATTGCTATTGAATTTTGTCTTTCAGGATTTCTTATAAAGAAATATTATACTATACTAGTAACTATTGACATAGCATACAAGTGAGCATGCAGACCACAGTTTTGACAAGTCTGACAAAATAAAATGTGAGGGGTAAAAGTATTAAATTCCTTTAATAAAACATTCTGTATTTTGAATACATCGTATCGAATCTCAGTTCTGCCATCCAGCTTGTTGTTCATACAGGGTTGGACGTGCTAAAATTCAGTAGAAAAAGGGGAGAAAATGCATAAGAAATTAAATAAAATAAATAAAAAAAGAAAACATTCTGTAATTAATAAGAAATATTCCAGTGATGGAACACTAAAAGCAACAAATGGTGAAATAACACGCAGCACACCAACCCAGCAACTATGTATTTTAAGAAATACTATTGTTAAAACATTTTTCTAAATAATCTCCATCACCTGAATTTAAGGTCAGGGACTGATACAGGATAAGAAGGTCTGGTGTGAAATTGCTGGAAATGCTGCAGGAGTGGGTGCGGTCCTCCACCCATTTCTCAAACACAGTGAATTGGCTGCTCAATTTTACCCCTTAGTGAAAGTAAGTAAATTAGCAAATGTCCACACTGTCCAGGGTTTATTTCTGCTTAACGCCCACTGTCTTTGGGCAGCATTTAACCCATCATGACCCTGATCAGAATTGAGCAATTACTTAAAATGACTCACTATTTGTTAATAGTTGTTTCTTTCATCTGCCGCAGTTGACTTAATCTGTCACCATGTACAAAACCCAGATAAAGCAGCTTCTCACACAGATGGTTAAAAATTAAGTGCCCTTGGGCTACTGAAACCACTCCTACTGTAGACAGTTGAGACATGACACATGTCCCAGATAGTCAGAGCAAAGGGCAACACCTCATTAGTGACACTTGCAACATCACAATGATATAAGTTATTTTAGTGTGCCAGTTAGTCCACACACTGGCCTTCTGCCATTACTGTTAGCCAATTTAGCACTGGTTACTCCAGCCTAGGGTAATTCTCAGAAGTGTTTCCTCATGGAGTTTTACTGATGCAGAATAGTATGATTTTTTTTTTTTAAATAACATTTCTAATGCACTAACACAAAACACTGCCATAGACATGTATTGATCAGGTGGTCTATACCAGATGCTGCATTGGACACACACACACAGTTAACACACACATATCTTGTAAGAGGGGAAGCTCCTCCACTCTGTGATACCTGCCATATACCAGTTTCAATCAAACATATACTAACTGAATGTTCTAAATACTTACAGCAACATTAATCTACTGCAATACCAAAGACTATAAAAAAAACCTTTAATCAAGCCGAAATGAAAACAGTCCTTTGTTTTGGAAAAAAAAATGGTCTAAAAAAGAGCATCTAAAGAACATATAAAAACAACATTTGACAAGGCCTATAAACTACAGTATGAGAATTACCTACCTTTCCTGTTGTGAATAGAACAACTGTGTAAGCCTGAATGTTTGTGTTAAATTGTGGTTGGGTGTTGTTGCTGTTATAAATTAACAGATAATTACAATAACTAGTTTCATTTTAAGGCCTTAAATCTATTTGTATAGACTGCCTTCTTCTTTTTTTTGCATTAATGAAAAATGATTACAGATTTAATAGTCTTGCAGTTAATTGCCCACCCCATTAAGCAAACATTTAAAAAAAAAGTTCTGTTTCATAATATAAGCTAATGTAATTAGTTTACAAAAGGAATTTACACTGGTAAATATTAAACCTCCTAGTTTATGCTGCTACCTTTATGCTGACTCTTGGAAGATAATACAACACTGGTTCTTGTCTTTTGTCTCATAATTTGTTTAAGGTTAAATATTTTTTTAGCCCTTTCATGGTACAGCGTTGCCCTTTCTATTCCTGTTAAATGCTAAAATTCATTTTTTAATTGATGAATTAAAAATGCAGTTTCAACAGTAATTTTATAATATGAGTTTGTTAATGAGTTGGTTATTAAAGCTAAATATATTTATACATCTTATGTGTTATTAACACATCTTTAAGTATTACTACACATTCTCACGGTATTGTTCATTCCTACTTCACAGGTGCATTGTAGTACTATTACAATGGGAGTTTGACTTTATTTCTCCACTAGATGCAACTCCTGCTCTTTGACCTACCAGTAATTCTCTAGTCTGAAATGTGCTTCACTGTTCTGTTTCAGTATAAAGCCACAGACTTTGTTGTTCCTGGACCTGGAAAAGTTGAGATGACATACATACCCAGTGATGGAGGACAGCCTCTTAAGTTTGTCATCCACGACTTTCAAGGTACATCATTTTAAACTCTTAAACAAGCTGGGACAGTTCAGTAAATACACAGTGTTTCCTACATTTACTTTACTTTTATTTCAGTGTGAACACAATATATTTTATGTGCTGTCTTGTCAGCTTGATTTCATTTCTTAATATGCATCCATTCCAGTATTTCAGGCCTGCAACACATCCCAAAAAAGGAGTTAGAACTGGGCAGTTTAGGGTAATTGCACTAGTAATGGTGACAGGTGATGTCAACAGGTGATACTAATCATGCTTTCTAATCTTTGAAGGTAAAAGATGGGCAAAGGATCTTCAGTTTGTTAACAAATGCATGAGAAATTTATTGAATAGTTAAAAAACAATGTTCCTCAAAGAAAGATTAACAGGGATTTGCGTACTTCTCCCTCTACAGTGCATAATATCAATAAATAATTTAAGGAATCAGGAGAAATTTAGTGCATATAGTGCAAGGGTGTAAGCCTAAGCTGAAAATCCGTGATCTCCAATCCCTCAAACGGCACTGCATCAAAAACTGTTGTTCATCGATTGTTATATTCTGACCCCATGGTATGATATTACCTCACAAGTTTGAACTAGTGTTTATTACCTTACCAGCATTGCTTCATATAGAATACTGTCCAAAGAGATTGCCTTTTATGTGTGCATGCTCCACCCCTCCATAAACAAATACTGCATTGATTAAATAGAAGCTTTACTAACACATTATCTTGCTTCTGTGCACTCAAGAGTGATGCAAGTGTAGTGTTGGCATGGGTAACTGGGCTGGGTATTTAGAGTTAGTCAGCTGGGCCTTGGGAGGGGTATGAAGGTGTTTTCTAATTCGCCTGAATACTGATCACCTGAGACTCACGTTCATATTCCCCCTGAGCCCACTTCCAGTGTGTTTTGTGCTAACATTTCTTGCTTTTCTGAGATAACTCTGAGAATTCATTATAGTTTATCATGTCTGAGATAGTTTAGCTTAGTCTGTGTTTAGTGCATGTTATTAAAGTGTAGTCCTGTTGAGTTGATGTGTATTAATATATATCTTTTTAATAAACCTGCACCAGCATTCCTAAATAGCCTCTGCCCTGCCAGTGCGTTAGTTACATTTACCTAAAATTATATGCAAAATATGTACATTATATCTTTTTAATGAATAATAATTGGGTGCATAGCTTAGTGACACAAATTTGTTTCCCTTAAATGACCTGTATATTGGTGTTCCATTTTAAATGCTTAAAAAATGTAAACAGGTTGTATAAAGGTATATGCTGTATATTTGTGAGTTTTTCCCTCACTTCTTTTAAAACTTATTTCTGAGTCTTTTGTTAGCAATGTGTTTTGTAATAAAGCAACAGTATTTTGATAACAGGTAACACAAAAAGGACATGTGATGTATTTTTGCATAATCGCAGTATATTTATATTATCTATTTCTGGGTGACTTAACTGTAGGTTGGCCTACATGGTAGGTAATAGAACAATCATGAGTAATTATGATGCACTAATTTAGTCACTGTTTTAGGGCAGCATCACAGACCATTTTAAACACTGATATTATAACTTAATGTAAGATGTAATAAGTTCGAAATGAGATGTAAAGAAGTAAGCTTGTATTTTATAGCTCATGTCATTTAGTTTCATTGTAATTACAGCCTGTAACCTTTTACTCTGTCTGACCAAGACAGGTGAATTAGTATTTTATAGCAAAAACACCACATCATTTCAGCAGAACTATTTAATTGTTTTTGGGGTTATTTCCCAATGCTGTAAGACTTAGACACTTAGGGTTATATTCCTAAGATTGTAAAGGATAAAAAGGTGAAATGACTTATTTGTTAGTACTACTACTACTTTTGAAAGCTTTTAAAATTTTCCCCATTATTTGTTAATTTTTATTATAACTAGTTATCACTGTAATTAGTAACATTATTTAATGAGAAATAGAAAATTAACATGAATTTTTTAGGTAAGTGCTGCCATTATTTTTCCATTTCATTATCGACTTGTAACAGCTACAATTACTGAATTATTGTTCATTAATTTGAATTTGAAAATGTGCATATAATGGTTACGTAAACACAACTAGTTACTATTTTATCATTTTATCCTCAATTTGTAACGGCTACAATTATTATTATGTAACAACTACGAAATTAATATCATTATCCACGTATTACAATTTGTAATGTAAAGTGCTACCAAAAAATTGTATCATAATAGTTGTTGTAAGATGGTAGAGTATGATGTTAAGTGCTCTTTTAACAATATTAATAATAAATGGCCTGGCCTATTCCTTGCTGTGTGCAGGCACTGGTGGTGTTGCTCTGGGCATGTACAACACTGACAAGTCCATCCGTGAATTTGCTCACAGCTCCTTCCAAATGGCGCTGTCCAAAGCCTGGCCTCTCTACCTCAGCACCAAGAACACCATCTTAAAAAAATATGACGGTCGCTTCAAGGATATCTTCCAGGAGATCTATGAGAAGTAAGATGCACACGCATGACATAGGTTATGCATGATTTTTATACACTGTTCTAATGTTTCAAAACAGGTAGCATATAAATACATTATTATTATTATAAATTATTATGATAGTTATTGTTATAAAAATATAATTTCCCAGATATGTAATATTTTACATTAACTAGATAAATAAACTAACTATGTATTTAATCTTGGTGGAAAATTGCCAACAATTCTTGTAGTTTTTTGTTTGTTTGTGTCTTTTTGTTTTGACTGACAATTATTGAGTTAGATAATGTTAGATAACGTGTAATCATGATTTAGGATAAAAACAGCATTATCCACGAACAACTAAGCATTTGAGGAGCAAAGATGGGCAGAGGATCTCCAGGTAGTCAGCAAATGCGTGAGAAAACAATGTCCCTTAAAGAGAAGGTTGCAGGGAATTTACAATAGTATCACCTCTACAATAATATCATTTAAGGGATCTGGTGGAATTGTAGTGTGTATAGGGCAAGATAGCGAGAGATTAAAAAAATATTGTAGGAAGCAAAGGTTTTATTTTACTGATATCCCACTATAATACCATCATCTCTGGTACCCTTAATGATCATGCATTAGGGTTGTACCCGCTTTCCATTTCTCCCCTAGTTAAACTTCACAAAATGAAAACATATGGTAGAAGCCTTGATTGATTGAGTAAGAAATCTAGTATTACTATTCAATTAATTCTACGCAAACAGCACATCCTTAAGTACAGACATTGATGATTTGCTCCCCCTGTTACTCTAACATTATAAATAATAGCAACTCAAGGCTTAAAATCCTTTTAAAAACAATGCGTCAGCTCCTCCAACCATCTTTATCAGCCACTTTAGGTACTTCTGGTCAGTGCCAGGCCTAACTAAACTAAAATAAACTAAAATAAATAAGAAAAAATTCCCTGCAGTCACACAACTTGTTTCCTCTTTGTTTGCCCAAGTGCCTTGTGACTTATTTATGCATTTCAAGATGACTGATCCTTTGTCTGTTTACCAAATTATTAGCAAATTTACCTCTTCTTACTGTCAGCTTGATCCTGCCCCAACTAGCTTTCTAAAAGCATCTCTCATTTAGTAAATGCTCGTTTGTCATCCGGCTCTGTCCCAACTTCCCTCAACACAGCTGCAGTCACACCTATACTGCATGAACCTGTTCTTAATGCAACAGGTCTCACAAATTACCAGCCAATTTCATAGCCAAAGTACTGGAAAAGACCCTCAAATTAAAGAAATAAACTTCAACCACAACCAATTATCTCAAATCCATTACAGTCCAGTCCCCTGCCAGTACATCTAGGACCTAGACATCATCCTCAACCTTGGGTATAACAGAAAAGGTTAGACAAACCCAATACTATAACAACAACACTTTAAAGAAATCAATAACTGGCTCACCTTGCACATCCCTATCTATTCAGACGATACAAAACAAATAAAGGAGTCACAACAGCCAGAGTAATTGGCTAGTTTAACCTTAGAATCCAAATTCCAATTCACTGCTCCATGTTCACTATAGAATAGAATTCCTTCATCGTAATTGTACAACATTAGAAATTAGAAGTACCTCTTCTACCCAGTACACACTTAAACCAGTTAGGATCACCAAAAGAAACAAGATATATTGCATAAACATTGCACATTATTAAATGAGACATGATAAATATTGCACATTATTGAACACGACACTGGAAATATTGCACATTATTAAAGTATTGCACTTAAAATAAGAAAACTGCACTGCACCAAAATTATAAATAATAAATAGTGTGGGGAGAAAACATGATCAGTCTCAAATCAGATTTTACCTTTATCTTCAGATTTTTTTTATGTATTAGAGGAATTTAAAAATTATCTGAAGAGTTCTGTCGGCCCTGGAAATAAACTATTTTTGTCTGTTTGTTTGATATTTGATGCACCTGTATTGCCTCCCAAAGGGCAGGAGAGTGAACAGGTGATAGCCTGGATTGGAGGGATCTTTTATTATTTTCCTGGACTCAGCACACAGCCTTGTGGGGAGCCAGTAATAAGCGTAAGGGTGGAAGAGCATTTTGGAAGCCACTTTAAACTGTTTGTTTATGGCAGTTGGTGAGGAAGTCCTTTATCCAAGCGAAGATAAGTTGGGGAAGCCTAGAACAGACAGCTTTTCAACTAGTATGTCTGGAATTATTGTATTGAAGGCCAAGCTGTAATCTACCACAAGCATGCTTAGATAGCTCCCTGGGTGTTCCAGATAGCTCAGCACAGAGTGGATAGCAGTAGTGATGGATCTGTATTCCCTATAGGTGAACTGATGTGAATCAAAGATTAAAGAGAGGCAGGTTCTATTGTGTTGTGAAGCAAATCATTAAAACCATTAATGACTGGTTTCTTGGGGACAGGAATGATAGTAGCTGACTTTAGAGCTGGTGGAATGGTAGTCCAGCAGCTTTCCATGGTTTAACCGACATGAGCACCCTCAATGCTTGATGTTCGTGGAGAGTAAATGTGTGGGGGCTCAAGGTTGGTTGGGGGCAGTATGTCAGAAAACAGAGTTGTTGTTGTTTAAATTTATTCCATTGTGTGTGTTCAGAGCAGCCGAGAGAGTGCACCCACAGGTCATGTTTTAAGTTCTTTATCACTTTATCACACAGGCCCAGATGTGGATGGGGTACTGCTTTAAAAGCATGCTCTAGGTTACTTAGAAATACTTTTCTTGTTGAGGGGGCAAATGGAGTAAAAAATATGCAAACACCGGCCACAGACTTTATTGTAATAAAATCAAATAAAAATATAATAGACCTACCTAATCATTAACAATTACACTTCCCTTTTATTTGTATGAGTAATTATCTATTTTTGACAGTGTTGTGTAAACTAAGATTCTGCTGAAAGCTGATTGTAACATTGATGCAACTTTTTGAGCAATTCAGCACTGCTGTGGATGTACGGCTGTGACATATTAACACTCAATACAGGGAGCTAGAAGCCGTTTTGCTCATGCATGCTACAATTTTGTTTTGTTTCAGAAGCTCAAGTCATTCAGCTAGCCTTGGATCATATTTATAACAGCCACCATCTGAACTTTCTTATCTGCAAAGTTGTAGCCTAGCGGTTAAGGTACTGGACTAGTAATCAAAAGGTCGCTGGTTCAAGCCCCACCACTGCCAGGTTGCCACTGTTGGGCCCTTAAGCAAGGCCCTTAATCCTTACTTGCTTAAACAATATACTGTGGCTTTGGATAAAAGCGTCTGCTAAATGCTGAAAATGTAAAATGTAAATGCAAAGACTCAAAAGCTTGCCTTCAGGCATTACATAACTCTTCCCACTCTGTAACAGCAACCATCACCTAAAAGTTAAAGCAGTTAAAGTCTCATGGCCACAACATAAACTTCTGTTGAAACCCAGGACACTGTGGCCTGAGAGGAAATGATTAAGCAGACTTTTCTCTGGTCAAATTAATTTCATTTTTTAATGTACATCTATTCCTGCATTTCAGGCCTGCAACACAAAAAAGTTTGGAAGGGACAGTAACGCATTTATCACTTTGTAATGTTGCCATTCCTACTGACAAATCTAAAGACATTCTGTACTGGGAATGTTAGGACTGCAGGCAGGCCAGTCCAGTTTTCGTACCCTGTTCTTTCACAGCTATACCTTTGAAATGTGTGCAGCATGTGGTTTTGCATTGTCTTGTTGAAAAATGCATGGACATCCCTGGAAAAGATGTCTTGAAGGCAGCAGATGTTGCTCTAAAATCTCAATGTACTTTTCTGCATTAATGCTGCCACCACAGAAGTGTAAATTACCTTGGGCACTGACACAACCCCACACCTTGGGCACTGACACACTCTGGTTGAAGCGGGGATGCCAAGAACTTTGGAGATAATCTTGTACCTTTTAGACTGCTTGTTCTTTGTTAACATAGCATTTACTGGTCTGCCGAGACAGCTAGACTTGGCTATTGTGAACCTGGAGCATAGAATAAAACTAGCCATTTGAGGCATCAAAGCACCCATGTATAGGATAATTAAAGTCATGTGAGCACAGACAAGGTGGAGATAGATTAGTCTATTTTCTAATTTATCACAGTTTTGTCTGCTTTTGTCCTCAGTTTCAAAGTTAACAAAGGGGTGTCATTAATTGAGTCCTGGCATTGTTTTTGCATTTCAATTTCTTTTTTCCTGCCAAGTTTTTATTTTATTGTTTCTGTGTCTTGTGCTTTTCTGTATTAAACGTATGATACATTAAACCTATTTGCCAATAATAATGTCTTCACTGTGTGTGTTTGTTTGTGTGTGTGTGTGTGTGTGTGTGTGTGTGTGTGTGTGTGTGTGTGTGTGTGTGTGTGTGTGTGTTTTAGGGAATACAAGTCTCAGTTTGAGGCGAAGGGTATCTGGTATGAGCACAGACTGATTGACGACATGGTGGCCCAGGCAATGAAGTCTGAAGGAGGGTTTATCTGGGCCTGTAAGAACTATGATGGAGATGTACAGTCAGACTCTGTGGCTCAGGGTAAAACATACAGGATATACAAGCTTCCCCATTTACTGTTTTTCTTGTAGTCTCTTTCACTCTCCCTGTGTTTTTCTTCTAATGGAATCAACAATTTCAGGGAACAAATAGACATAATCAAATTGTCTCGTATAATTCAATTTGCCCTGTGTCCCTGCACTCAGGTTATGGTTCTTTGGGCATGATGACCAGTGTGCTGGTGTGTCCAGATGGGCGTACAGTTGAAGCAGAAGCAGCTCATGGAACAGTCACACGCCACTACCGCCAGCATCAGCAGGGCAAGGAGACTTCCACCAACCCCATTGGTAAGACACCCATCACTTATAGCTTATGGTTCATTCATATCTATGTTATTATTATTTATACAAATCCAAATAGTACCTGAAATTTTATTGAATTAAAATGAAAAGTACAAGGACAAGATTGTATTGTTCTTAAATATATACGCTCTTACTTAATTGGGTGGCTGCAATTTTTTTGACTGAAATATGCGAGATTGACTCCTGGTACACAGTTTTATGGAGTGACAAATCATGACCATGGAGTCTATAATGATCGAAATTGTTTAAGGCCTTTGTTTAAGGCCTCTAATTGTTTAAGAAAAACAGCTCGCATCACCACAGATACATCACCATGTTTCACAAGTGGGATTAAATACTTTTCTGCATGCCTATCTTTGTGTCTGCACCAAAGACATCAGATGTTTCTTACCAAAAATGCTTATTTTAGTCTAACCATAGAACAGGGATCTGCTAGTCCCAGTAATGACTGGCTTAAGTTTGTCTTCTGGCAAACTTTTCAAACAACCTCAGGTTATGTAGATGACATCTAATTAGTTAGGCTTTCAGACCCCAAGATAATGTCTGTGGTTTTCTGTGGTCTGTGATCCTTGAAGATTCTTTGGTCACTCAAACTATCTCGAATGCTTTTTATGGCAGAGATCAACAGTCTGGTCAGTATCAATAGGAAATTTAATATAATACGGTGCTCCCCTCTGCCAAAAAGCTTAATTTGGTTAGAAGAAATTACCCAAATCACTGGGTCATAACTGGGATTGTTAAAATCTTGATCTTAACACCATTAAGCACCCTGAGACCTCTAAATTAATGTAAACCACTGCTGCCCACAATTCTTTGACTTTTATTTTAAGTGTTTGACAGTTAAATCACAGTTGGTGACTTTTAAGTCACTGAACAGTAGCTCACAAGGCATTAACCTTAAGAAAACCATTTTGATAAAATTTATGGCTTTAAGTATTTACAAACGCCTATTTGTGGACCATGTTTTTTGTTTAAGCATCCATCTTTGCCTGGACACGTGGACTACTGCATCGGGCTGCACTGGACAAAAACTCTGAGCTGCGTTTCTTTGCCGAGGCACTGGAGGCCGTCTGCATTGAAACCATTGAGGCTGGTTACATGACCAAAGATCTTGCCATTTGTATCAAGGGCATGGCCAGGTAAGTTTAGCTCACAAAAATGATTATGATTCTTACTGGGGAACAGAGACTAGAGAAGGTCTCAAAAGCAGCACCTAGAGTCTGGGTGTCAGTAAACACCTGTTGAGAAGAACAACTAGGTGGGTATGCCAAAAAGCAGCCTACATGGCTTAATGGCCGCTAAGGGTCACCGACAGCAATGCTTTAATAATTATAAAAGTGAAAACAATACAATACGGCTGCTCAGGTGGCGCAGCGGTAAAAACACACGCTGAAACCAGAGCTGGGATCTCGAATACATCGTATCGAATCTCAGCTCTGCCTTGCCGGCTAAAGCTGAGCGCCCACATGAACAACGATTGGCCTGTTGTTCATATGGGCGGGACTAAGCCGGATGGGGTCTCTCTCTCTCATGACTGGTGCAATTACGACCTCTGCTGGCTGATTGATGGTGCCTGCACAGAGATGAGAAAAGAGTGCTCTTAGGGTGTGTCCCCCATACATGCAGCTAAGCTGCACTGCACTCGTCAAAGTGTAGGTGATAAGATGCATACGGCATTCTGCCCATGTGTCAGAGGGGGTGTGGGTTAGCTTCGTTCTCCTCAATCAGAGCAGGGATTGGCATTGGTGGAGAGGAAGCATGATGCAATGGGGCAATTGGACGTACTAAAAAGGGAGAAAAAGGGGAGAAAATGCATAAGTAAACAATACAATACAAGCAAAGAAAGTACACTATATGGATAAAAGTATATAAAGTTTATTAGTTCATAAAGTTTAGTCACCCTGACTAAACAGCTTTGGAATTAACTGAAACATCAGTTGAGGCTTTCTTGACACAGGCTGTACAGGCCTAAATGCTTGACCCCTACAGTGAGGGGGTCTAGTGATTCTGTAAGGAAGTGGGGGCTAGCTGGGCTTCAAACAGACAGGCCTCTGCAAAGTGCCATGCATGTATTTACATTTCTACATAAATGATGTAACATTTCTATCCTGTTGGGAGTTGTCTTCTCTGGAAAGACAATGGCATTATCCACAGTGCACAAGTGGTTATAAAATGTGTATACTAATTAGGTCAGATATATGTGTTGGCCTTTGCAAGAGTGCGTGACACTGCTTTCGGTGGGAACCCGTCTTAAGCAAGTAAAAAGAAGTGTTGGATGGGTCATCTCATAGTTTGTGGCTATCCTCAGTCAGAGTGGGGGGCCTTCAGCAGCAGAGGAAGTTATGACTGGGGAATTGGATATGACTAGATTAGAAGGAAAAGTGCAAATATAGACCTAAAAAAAAGAAATATATTTTGACATCGGTATTAGCCAGTACAGTTCTAGACACTTCTATGCATATACAGTGTATCACAAAAGTGAGTACACCCCTCACATTTCTGCAAATATTTCATTATATCTTTTCATGGGACAACACTATAGACATGAAACTTGGATATAACTTAGAGTAGTCAGTGTACAGCTTGTATAGCAGTGTAGATTTACTGTCTTCTGAAAATAACTCAACACACAGCCATTAATGTCTAAATAGCTGGCAACATAAGTGAGTACACCCCACACTGAACATGTCCAAATTGTGCCCAAATGTGTCGTTGTCCCTCCCTGGTGTCATGTGTCAAGGTCCCAGGTGTAAATGGGGAGCAGGGCTGTTAAATTTTGTGTTTTGGGTACAATTCTCTCATACTGGCCACTGGATATTCAACATGGCACCTCATGGCAAAGAACTCTCTGAGGATGTGAGAAATAGAATTGTTGCTCTCCACAAAGATGGCCTGGGCTATAAGAAGATTGCTAACACCCTGAAACTGAGCTACAGCATGGTGGCCAAGGTCATACAGCGGTTTTCCAGGACAGGTTCCACTCGGAACAGGCTTCGCCAGGGTCGACCAAAGAAGTTGAGTCCACGTGTTCGGCGTCATATCCAGAGGTTGGCTTTAAAAAATAGACACATGAGTGCTGCCAGCATTGCTGCAGAGGTTGAAGACGTGGGAGGTCAGCCTGTCAGTGCTCAGACCATACGCCGCACACTGCATCAACTCGGTCTGCATGGTCGTCATCCCAGAAGGAAGCTGACGCACAAGAAAGCCCGCAAACAGTTTGCTGAAGACAAGCAGTCCAAGAACATGGATTACTGGAATGCCCTGTAGTCTGACGAGACCAAGATAAACTTCTTTGGCTCAGATGGTGTCCAGCATGTGTGGCGGCGCCCTGGTGAGAAGTACCAAGACAACTGTATCTTGACTACAGTCAAGCATGGTGGTGGTAGCATCATGGTCTTGGGCTGCATGAGTGTTGCTGGCACTGGGGAGCTGCAGTTCATTGAGGGAAACATGAATTCCAACATGTACTGTGACATTCTGAAACAGAGCATGATCCCCTCCCTTCGAAAACTGGGCCTCATGGCAGTTTTCCAACAGGATAACGACCCCAAACACAACCTCCAAGATGACAACTGCCTTGCTGAGGAAGCTGAAGGTAAAGGTGATGGACTAAACCCAATTGAGCACCTGTGGCGCATCCTCAAGTGGAAGGTGGAGGAGTTCAAGGTGTCTAACATCCACCAGCTCCGTGATGTCATCATGGAGGAGTGGAAGAGGATTCCAGTAGCAACCTGTGCAGCTCTGGTGAATTCCATGCCCAGGAGGGTTAAGGCAGTGCTGGATAATAATGGTGGTCACACAAAATATTGACACTTTGGGCACAATTTGGACATGTTCACTGTGGGGTGTACTCACTTATGTTGCCAGCTATTTAGACATTAATGGCTGTGTGTTGAGTTATTTTCAGAAGACAGTAAATCTACACTGCTATACAAGCTGTACACTGACTACTCTAAGTTATATCCAAGTTTCATGTCTATAGTGTTGTCCCATGAAAAGATATAATGAAATATTTGCAGAAATGTGAGAGGTGTACTCATTTTTGTGATACACTGTATATCTAGTGTATGCAAAGATAAGCTATGCATATGTGTATGCTTGTAGAATTTAGTGCATGGTAGCTGTTCTGGTAGCTCATAACTGCCCAGCATCTTACCTTGTGGCTTATTACACAGCTGTCAAAACCACTGCAGACAAGTATGTTTTCTTTATTTTATGTTTTCTTCTCTTTTTTTAGTGTGCAGCGAGCTGACTACCTGAACACCTTCGAGTTCTTGGACAAGCTGGCTGAGAATTTAAAGATCAAACTGTCAAACCAACCCAAACTATAACCCCTGCTTCATACCCACCAAATCCACAATGCACACAATTGTAACAACAGGACCACTAACACATCAAGATCTCAGATCTGTTAAGTGCCAATCCACAAGCACGGCCAACCTTCTCTGCTGGTCTTATAGCTGGCCAGAGGACCACTTCTACCAGTGAGGCACTTTTAGGTAAAAAAGTGCCTTTTTAGAAGGTTAGTGATGCCACATATAGTCCTAACCTTTTTCAATGGTTTTTTACTTTACTAATAATTAATATTGTTACTATATTAAAATTTGTAGTGATACATATGCTTAATTAAAACAATTTCATAATATAATTTATTTCGCACTACTATTGCCCACATAATAAAGTTATTTTATCTATATTGTCAGTATGATGTAGGGCATGTCAAACAGTCTGTTAGGTTTCTTAAACCATGTGCAAGTGTTGTGTGTCTTATCTTTGTGGTAACACAAGCTGTCAGAAGTGGAACCTATTCTGAAGAAACATTTTTCAACTACATTCAGTTTTACTGAAGTTTTCAAATATTTGTACTTATTGATATAATGTATCCAGCTAATAAAAAGTGGGACCATGAATAGTGTCATTTGATTGTACAGGCAACATTCTGCTGGTGAAGGGAACTTTTCTTTACTGTAAGTAGATTGTTAGTGGGTTCTTAAAGTCCCACAGTTAAAATGCAAATTCAAAAAATAACTAGTCAGAAATACAAGGTTCATTTAATTTGGTGACTTTAATGTTAATCACATACAAATGAACAATTCCTCAGAAATCATACAAATGAAAAAGAATAGAATTGATTATGTACCGTATTTAAAGCAAAGTTTGCATAACATAAGTAGGGCCCTACTAAATTCTTAGGAATATGTGCCTAATTTCACAGACCTCATTTTTCAAAAATCACAGATTTCACAGATTTTTAAACCAAAGTGCCACATTTCACGACAGTCATTAAATAACACTCATAAATTGAATTATAGAATCAACCAAAAGGTACAATACACAGTCAGCCTACCTTAATAACTCCCTCTCAAAGATGAATGTTCTCGTCTGTGTTTTGACACACCATCCTCTGCATCCACATAATCGGTTGGGAGTTCAAACTCAGTTACACGAGTAGTGTTTTTAGCTGCTTTAGACTTCGACATCTTGAACATTTTGTCTGACCGATTGCTAATGTAACCGAGTGACTTTAGAGTTTATAAAGAAAGAAATAAACTGTACACAATCTATTGCAGCACAGAGATGATCACGTGTATAGAAGCACACTTTTACTTACTGCACTCAATACAAACACATGCATCAAACATTGTCAGCACACACCACAGCAAAGTCTGTTACACTCACGTAATTACAGTATGATTGCTAGTACCACCTCATATTGCACCTCATATTTCATATGCTACGTGAATGAAAAACATTAAATCGCTAAACACAAACCTTAAATTTTGACTTTTACAGCAAATTGCATATTACGGCAATTTAAATACATCTCACGGCCGTGAATTAGGAAGGGCCTTAAACATAATACAAACCTGATTCCCAGAAAAGTTGGGAAATTATGTAAAATACTATAAAAATAAGAATGTGTTTAATTCTTTTATGCCTTTATTTAACTGACAAAGGTACAAGGAACACATCTCAAATGTCTTCACTTATCAGCTTAACTGGATTTTGTATCTATTAACAAATTTAGAATGTGATGCCTGCACGATACTAAATTAGTTGGGATGGGCAAAATGCCAAACTTGCCAAAAGCTCATCACAAAAAGGACATCATCAAAAAAATCAGTGTAAAGAGTGTAATTAATAGGAAGGGTGGTGTAACAGTGATAAACATGCCTTTGTCCCAAGTTATTTTCAGTGTGTTGCAGGCATCAAATTCTAAATGTATTTAAATTTTCAAAATCCAATCTCTAAGAGTGGATTTCTTATAACTGATGCAATTATGACCTCCTGCTGGCTGATCAATGGCGCCTGCACAGAGATGGGGATAACTGGCATGACTTAACCCTATATGTACTCGCCTTGTGCAGGTGAAAAGATGCAGTCAGCTACTGCACACGTGTCGCAAAAGTGACCAGTGTGTTCTTTCTAACCTCCCTGACCAAAGCCCTTGCCCAAATTCCAAATTTGCCTGCACTGCCAACTTTAGGACAGTTCAAGGTCATGCTGAGCTTTTTGCCACAATTTGATTGCAGACAGTTCTTTGGACCTCATAGCGAAGTCTTGGCAATGCAGTGTAAATTGTGGGCTATCATATACCCAGGTGTGTATGTTTTGCCAAACTGTGCCCAATTCAAATAGCAAAAAGTGGAATTCAATTCCTTTCTAGACACATACTAAAGATAATTAAAGCAAAAAGGATGCACCTGACCACAATTTGCAATGCCACAGCAAAGGGTCTGGATTATTTTGTGAATAACAGATTTCAGTTTTTAGTTTTCAGTTAGTTTTAAAAACATGTTTTCATGTGATTATAAATGATTAAGTGTAGATTGATGGGTAAAAATTGCAATTTTATCTATTCAAAAGTAAAGCCACAACACAATAAAGGGTGCAAATAAATCAAAGGGTCTAAACCTACTTCAGGGGTTCTCATACTTTTATGGCTTGAGATTTACTATTTTCAGTTGACATGTCTTTGCGATCTACTTTTTAAAGTTAACCTCATCATTTTTTAAAAAAAGCTTTGAAGCTTTTTAAAATGCACTTCAGTTGCCTATATTGATATTCAGCATTACAGGGCAACTGAAAAAGCACACTAACCCTGTTCTGATGATTTGCACTGAATTGTGTCTGCCAGGTTTATGTAGTCTGGACAATAGTTGCTGATGCCAATTCTCAAGCAGCTTCCAAGTGTTCATCAGTAAGGCTGGACCGATATTTAGCCTTAATTATTTTCATGTGGGAAAAGACTGATTCACACAAGTTATTTGATCCAAACAAATGCTGTCAAATATGTGGCACATTTGTATATGAATGTCAGATTGTAGGGTTAAAATTCTTCAAGAGCAGATGGGTGTATGTGGAACAACGATGCAGTTTTTGAAGCCAGAACATCAACTTGGAAAGCACCAAATGAAAGCACATGAATGTTGCAATCGGCTCAAGCTAACTAAAGTCTCGAAAGCGCTGTGCAAAGTCTGCTATGACGTTTTGAATTTGTTCAATATACCATGCACTATTCAGATGTATGCAAGATGCCCCCTGCTTTTCCAGCTCCGATGACAAGTTGTGACCCTGCAACTTGAGGACAACAACTCATCTGAAAGCATTCACAGAGCTGATCATGTACACCACACATTTGTCTTTGCCTTTCAGCTCTAAATTAAGCTCATTCAACATGTTGGTTAAATCTGTCATAAATGCCAAATCCAGGAGCCACTCTAAGAGCCATCCAGCTGGGCGTACCCAGGAAAAAATGTACTGTGAAGTTTTACAGTAAAACTGTTAAGTTTACAGTTAAACCATAAAAGTTCATAGTTCTACTGTCATTTTTACAGTTTCACCATGAGTACAACTGTAAACTCTCATGTTACCATGAAGTTCATGGTAACATTTTCAGTGTTTAATAATAGTAACTGTGAAGTTTACAGTTCAACTGTTAAGTTTACAGTTAAACCATAAAAGTTCATAGTTCTACTGTCACTTTTACAGTTTGACCATGAGTACAACTGTGAACTCTCATGTTACCATGAAGTTCATGGTAACCTTCTCAGTGTTTAATAATATTGACTGTGAAGTTTACAGTTTAACTGTTAAGTTTACAGTTGAACCATTATAGTTCATAGTTCTACTGTCATTTTTACAGTTTGACCATGAGTACAACTGTGAACTCTCATGTTACCATGAAGTTCATGGTAACCTTCTCAGTGTTTAATAATATTGACTGTGAAGTTTACAGTTTAACTGTTAAGTTTACAGTTGAACCATTATAGTTCATAGTTCTACTGTCATTTTTACAGTTTGACCATGAGTACAACTGTGAACTCTCATGTTACCATGAAGTTCATGGTAATCTTCTCAGTGTTTAATAATATTGACTGTGAAGTTTACAGTTTAACTGTTAAGTTTACAGTTGAACCATTATAGTTCATAGTTCTACTGTCATTTTTACAGTTTGACCATGAGTACAACTGTGAACTCTCATGTTACCATGAAGTTCATGGCCACCTCTTCCGGTGTTTAATAATATTGACTGTGAAGTTTACAGTTCAACTGTAAACATGATATTGTTGAATTGTAAAATTCAGTCAACTTACAGTTTACAGTTCAACTAAGAATAGTTCATAGTCACCTCTTCTAATGTTTGATGTTTACAGTAATTTACAGTTTAACTATGATCACATAGGTAAACGAAAACATACAAATATCAAGACAATAATAATATAATATTTATGTATTATTTAAAGGAGGTACGTGAATGGTGTATGTGTGTGGGGCTAAGTTAATTACATGACATGAAAAACATGTCAAAAAGACTAAAAAAATTAGATGATTAACAATATTCCAATAAAAAAAGAATACAGAACAGATTTACATATATTACAAAAATACAAATAACCTCATGCAGACAGGACAAATATTACATTACATCAATATTACATCAGACAGATGACTTTATAACCTTTTATTCTGCCTATTCTGCGCAAATCTCTCTTCTACACACATGATGTCAGTCTGGACAGCTGGGCGCGCACATGCGCACTTGATTTGAGACCGTTATCTCAACCAAGCGTCTCGAGCTTCTAGTCAGGTGAACCGCGCGAAATACAAATGTAGAGTCAGTTTCAGTGATTTAATTCTCACAAACGAGTCTGTTAAAGTCCGCGCTGTGTATTTACTTAAAGATAAAGTTCCTGCTACATGTGTTATTGAGTCAGAGCTTATTAAAAGACACAAGAATCTGACGACGGAAAATCTCGTCAACGGCTAAACTGTTATCTGGAAAGTGAGAAATGGATAAAAAGACGTTGGTGAAGCGGCGCGCTGCTAAACCCTGAAGTTCGATGGTAAGTCATAAACTTAAACAGTTTATAATAATAAACAATGATATCTTTACTATGCCTGAAATGTTATTAAAAATAGGTGCCCATTTTAGAAAGCCGAAAATAACACAGGTCTCAGGATTATATGTCTTCAAATTAGTTACTTGGGACGTTAGCTAAACTATAACATTAGCATTAACAGTCTGTTAGCTGACGTTAGTTGATTGTGTGCTTTTTAAATGTTTAGTAATGTTTGCAACGCGTTAAGACTACTTAACTTACTTAGTTTTTGCTGGACCTTCACTATTTTAAGAGCAACAAGGTTAACGTCCACATTTAATTGATGTATATATATATATATATATATATATATATATATATACAGTATATATATATATATATATATATATATATATATATGTCTTATTTGTACACATATCTCTACATTAATTAAAACATTGTTGCTCTTAAAATAGTGGAGGTCCAGCTTTTTCTTTTGAATGATTGTGTGCTTTAAATTATTGCTGTGAAGCTGAGGCAGTTGATCAAAGTTTAAATGATTTATTCAGAAAATGTCTATTAACACACATTTCAGGTTTTCCCTACTCTTATAAGACTTGGGCACCACCTAAGCCCAAGCCCAGTGACCACACCACGTAAGCCCACCAACAACCCAGGGAAAACCCTGCATTCGTGCCACTGTGTTTAAGCTATTGTAGCATTCTGTTAACTACATATTTTAAATATGAAATTAAAAACAGTATTTTTATTCCAGGAAAATGGCCACATGTCAAGGAAGGCTGCTGAGTTTGAGAGAGTCTTAGTGTCCAACAGAGAAGACCCGGGTATTGTAACAGTATCTGCCTACATTTACATCAGCACATAAGGACATGTTTTCCATATTCTAGTTCATGATAGTAGCAGCAAGTTTGATATTCAGTCCATTGCTTTACTATCACATCCACAGAATGTTACTGTTTTTGTAGCCTCAGATAACTACATATCCTAAATCATTTCATTCTAGGACTATGCTGTAAAGGAGAAAATTACAAGGAGGCCTGGATCTGGGAAACTTGAAGTAAGTGCTAGTTGATACAGTTTTGGTGCTGACAATGTCTATTCATCCATTCATTCATCCACCTTTGTGCCCGCCTGCCCATCTATATATGCTTAAAGCCCTGACTGTTTTTAACTTCTGTTGGGTGTGTTACCACGGGGTGAATGCTAAACTGTGTACTGATTGCATAGCTGCTGATATAAATTATTTGATTCTTTTTCAGTCTACTAGTGAATCAGATGGGCCATGCCGATCCATCTTAAGGCAGTCAGAGCTGCTAAAATAATGAAATTTAAAAAAAAAGATCTGTCTGCATTAGTGCAGATGAAGGTAAGTCATGTTTTTCAGCAATAAATATTTTTTGCACAATAAGTATTAATGGTGAGATCACCCAGTTTATATATCTCGTCATATATTGAGCACTCAAACAACAGATTATATATAAAAAATAAAATACACGGTACTTTGTCTGTCACTTTAACCTCTGCTTAAGATCAATCAATCTTTTGAACATGTATAAACATATGTTTGCATTTATATATTGATACGCTCACCAAGTATATGCCTTATGATACATCAGATGTAAGGCATTGCTGATCAAGTATATTAGGGCCCCTGTAGCTTAAAGGTGATGGCGGCAAATGTTTGATTATTTATTTATTATTTTTCAAAGGTGGACAAACATATTTTTCCCATGGAGGAGGTCCAAAAAGTGTACTTCACCAGCAAATTCAATGATGTGGACAAGCTAGGAAAACAAGAGGTGTAATTCATTTCACAATTCTCGCCCCCGCACACACACAAAGACATAGGACACATCCAAGCACCCAATACTGCCATAATTAAATGCATAGTGAATGATTATGAATTAGATTTTTCATTATGTATGTATAGAGTTTATATATATATAGATTTATAACACAATACATTATTCAGTTATATAATTGTATATATTACTGTATAATAAAATTATATTATTGTATAATTACCATCGTAAAATAAATTATTAAGTGTAATATAATTGTTATTATATAACAAATACAATCTATTACTATTATTTTCTATATTACTATTATTATAGAACATTTAACATTGCAATATACATTGCCAAGTTGGTAAATGTGTTATCAGTTTACCATTTAGAAGGTATCCTTACCAGTTGTTTTTGTGCGTGTTTGAAATTATACCGTTGCTTAATAAATGGCAAAGAGCCAAAGATACAGTTCTGAGTTGTGAGATCTATACACTGTATTGTATTGTATAATTGATGTCAAAGTACAGTAATTATAGTCAAAGTAAACTGTGACGTTCAGAGTAAAACTGTTTACCAAGTTTACAGTGGAACTGTTAAACATCACAGTAAAATAATCAATCAGGTTTACAGTTTTACTATGAAATTGTTATAGTAGAACTGTGAAATAATTTATGGTCAAACTGAAAGTTTACAGTAAAACTGTCAACTAGATTACTATGATATTTCACAGTAGAACCATGAAGTGGCCAAATTACCATCAATTCATAGTAGAACTGTAAAATAATTCAGTTTTACTGTGAAATTGTTTACAGTAGAACTGAAATAATTCAGTGTTTTACTGTGAAAGTTCATAGTGGAACTGTCAACTAGATTACTATGAAATTTCACAGTAGAACCATGAAGTGGCCAAATTACCATCAAAAATTCATAGTAGAACTGTAAAATATCCTGGGTATTCTCTACCAATCGAGATGCAAAGAAACTCTTTGATGTCAGGTAAAAAATACCGAAACCTCTGCAGAAATTTGCCTCTACTAAGCCATCTGACATCTGTATGTAACATGAGATCTAAATATTCTCCGTCAGCTTCTTCAAATATGAACGAAACAGCCGTGTCTGCTGATCCGATGTATTGGGAACCCTGGTCTACTTTCTTAATCCACTTTAAAATCTGTGGCGGCGTTGACCTGTTTTGTCCATCCGAGGGCAGCACTTGTATAATTACTGTATTAGGTTCTGGAGATGTTTTTCAAACACTTACATTCATGACAATTCAAAGAAGCCAATTTACCTACTGATATTTGATTTTGTATAAAATAAAATGGGCTTTAAATAGGAGAGTAGTAGAGTACTTTAAATTAATACCCTTTATTTACAGGGCATTGTGGATATACAGTGGATATGAAATGTTTCCATTCCACACCCCTTTTAAAATGCCATTTTTTTGTAATGTAAAACAATCAGACAATCAGTGATTTCAGATTTATTTCCACCTTTAATGTGACCTATAATCTGTGTAACTCAATTAAAAAACAATCTGAAATCACTTAACTGAAAAAAGCAACTAAAATAATGTGGTTGCATAAGTGCGCACACCATCTTATAATTGGGGATGTGGCTGTTTTCAGAATTAACCAATTACATTTAAACATCTAACATCTAAAAATAGAAGCCAGTACACACCTGTCATTAATTGAAGTGACTGATTAACCACATATTAAGTTTAGCTGTTCTAGAAGGACTGTTCATACATTTACTTGTTGTTGCATCTTTGGTCTGCAGCAAGGTATTATAGGAATCTCATTATTGTAGCCTAGCGGTCAAGGTACTAGACTAGTAATCCAAAGGTCGCTGGTTCAAGCCACACCAGGGCCAGTAATAGCTCAGTGGTTAAGGTACTGGACTAGTAAACAGAAGGTTGCCGGTTCAAGCCCTGCCACCACCAAGTTGCCACTGTTGGCTGAGCAAGGCCCTTAACCCTCAGTTGCTCATCGTGTTCCGCTCATTGTGTAAGTTGCTTTGGATAAAAGCGTCTGCTAAATGCTGAAAATGTAAATGTAAACACCACTGCCAGGTGACCACTATTGGGTCCTTGAGCAAGGTCCTTAACCCTCAATTGCTTAGAATGTATACTGTCACAGTACTGTAAGTCGCTTTGGATAAGGGAACAATATTTTTTCCATGGCATTTCATATACCATGAAACAACAACAATGACAATACCAAGAATTGGATGTCCCTCCAAAATTGATGAAAAGACAAGAAAAAGGTCCAAAAGGTTGCCAAGAGTCCTACAGCAATATTAAAAAGTACTGGTTGTGTACTATGTGACAACAATTTATTGTATTCTTCATATGTCTGGGCTGTAAGGTACAGAGATTAAAGACAACCCAGTCCGACAAAATTATACAACAACCTACATTAAGTCTGCCATAACCATGTGGGAGAAAACAGACCGTATGTGTTCTGGTCTGATGAGACAAAGATTTTGGCTATAATTCCAAAAGTTATATTTGGCACAAACACACTGTGCATTGCCAAAATAACACTATAACCACAGTGAAGCATGGTGGTGGCAGCATTATGCTTTGGGTCAGTTTTTTCTTTGGTTGCAACTGGGGCTTTAGTCAAGGTGGAGGGAATTATAAACAGTTCCATATATCAGTCAATTTTGGCCTCTACTAAAAAGCTGAAATGATAAGAAATCTCACATTTTAGCATGACAATGACCCCAAAGCATACCTCCATCAACAAAAGAATGGCTTCAGATTGTGTGTGACTCAGTCAAAACCCAGACCTGAATCTAATTGAAAATTTGTGGGGTGACCTGGAGAGGAGATGCTCTTGCATGTGACAGATTTGGAACATTTTACAGAGTGGGTAAACATTTCAAAGTCAAGATGTGTTATGCTGAAAGACTCTTACCCAAAAAGAAAGTATTAGTTTAAAGGTGTGCATATTTATGCAACCCCATTTTTTTTATCCCCCACCCCCCAAAGATTTTAATTTAGTTTTCAGTTGAACTGTATTGTTTAAATTCTGTAATGATTTATCATTGCATTGTAACAGGGGTGTATAAACTCTAAAGCGTTAATTGTGTCCTTTAGTGAATTATGTTATTTTATATGTACTGAATTATTTGTCCCAAATAATCAGTTAATACTGCTCGGAATCACACTGGGTCCAGAGCCCATTCTGGGAATACTTCAATACACACATTTATTAACTTGTTTACAAATTACACCTAGAGGCAATTTTAAGTAGCCATTCCACTTAATAGATTTGCATTTTGTGTGGTAAAAATGCATTATGTGACATGTCTACATTAATATCTACATATATCGTATATTTATTAGTTTACTTTCCTAAATAAAAACAAAATGCTTACAGTTACACTTACATAAAACATCTTCCATTAATGTTTTTGCTGTTTAATTCTTAACATTCTAACAGCAGCCATCATGCACAATTTGCATAAAATTTATATCTGCCCTTGTATTATAACAATAAATATTTGTTAGTCACCCTAATTTTACAAACACAATCCTTTTTAGGATCCTATAAAATTAGACTGTACATTTTATGGGTGTCATATTGCTTAACAACATCATCTCATGTTTGTTTCCATCCAACTGAAAAAACAAATCAAAAGAAAGGGGGCATTATTGTACACTCTAAGGCAGCCACTGAAGATTGTTGTCCCCATACACACTGCTATGAGGATACTTGATGTGATGAGATACTGTGATGAAAACAGAATCAAGCCATGTAAAAAAGAGAGAGGCCAGCAGAAGCAATACATACCACTGGTGCAAATTACATTGAGGATCCAGAAAGTGTCATGCAGCCACTATTCTCCTCAGAAAATTGGATTCAACCTATAAGAACAGAATCTGGCTGTCAGTAAAGATGGCCATGTTTATGAGATTTATTCAAATGAATTTAAAAAGTCAGTGACATTGTGTGTGGTATAAATAGGGGTGAAAACAGATACTGTATTGCAGAGAGGCCTACAGCTACTAGATGTCATTCAAACAACAAAACATGTAGTTAAAATGTGAGTAAGTGTAGAGAAAATTTTCAGTTTTGCAGAGAACAGCATGAGACTCAGGCACCCCAAATTTCTATGACCTAGAACCCACAAGCTTCCCTGGTTTGGACAGACTAACCAAAAGCCTGAGTAAATAAATATGTTTTTAATCTAGACTTGAACATTGAGACTGCGTCTGAATCCCGAACAGAGGCAGGGAGATTATTCCAAAGTTGAGGAGCTCTGTAAGAAAATGTTCTTCCCCCAGCTGTAATTTTTTTAATTTGAGGAAATTTAAGTAACCCTGCACTTTGTGAACAAAGTGAACCTTCTGGGTTGTTGGCTCAATAAGTTCACTCAAATACTGTGGAGCCAGACCATGCAGCACTTTTAAGTTAGTGAAAGTATTTTGTAATTAATGCGGAATTTAACTGGCAGCCAGTGTAGAGATGATAGAACAGGAGTAATATGATCAAATTTTCTAGTTCTAGTTAGCACTCGAGCTGCTGCATTTTAAACCAACTGGAGTTTGTTTATGGATCTACCAGAGCATCCAGTGAGAAGAGCATCTAACCAAGTTGTTATAAACACATGGAGCAGTTTTTCCGCGTCATTAATAGATAGTACGGGGTAATCGATAGTCTCTAGGGGTTTGGGTCTGTTGGTCCTGGATTCTGTAAAGTTGCTTTGAGACAATGTTCATTTTAAAAAGCGCTATACAAATAAATTTGACTTGACTATTTTTCTTATTTTAGAGATATTATGCAAATGAAAGAATGCACATAATTGTTTGGAAACTGCTTTTTCTAGAATCTTGGAGACAAAAGTAAGGTTTGAAATTGGCCTATAATTAGACAGAACGTGTGGATTGAGATTATGTTTTTTAATCAGGAGTTTAATGACAACACATTTGTAGGAATATACCCAAGGCTAAAGGATGCATTACTGAAGCAATGGCAGGGAGTAAATCTTTAAGTACACGACTTGGAACAGGGTCGAGTATACATGACGATGACTTTGATGATTTAATCAACGCAGTTAGTTCAGTTTGAGAGACTGGATTAAAGGAATTTTGTTGGATAAGTCACTATTATTGCCCACGCTGCTCAAATTGAATTGATGCTTTATACTGCCAGGTAACACACTCTGACTTTGAACTTTCAGTGACATTTCTAGTTATTTGGACACTCAAAAAGAATCTAGGATTATTTTTATTATTTTCTAATAAGGAAGAGTCATAAAAAGGTTTGGCTTTTATAAGCGAATGTTTATAAAGTACTTAGTTAGCCTCCTAAGACCTGAACTCTTGCAGAGCATGCATTTTTAATTTCTCTTTACTATTTGGGCTCATTGTGGCCTAATGATTGTAAAAACAAAGAATTGTCTTTTTACATGATACAGTTTCAGAGAAAAATGATGTCCCCATATGTGGACATTCGTTTTAAATGTCTGTAGAACATAATAAAGCCACAGTAGAGTTATATTGTGCAAAACGCTTTATTTTGTGCTTGAACACAGCAGCATTTATTCATAGTGCAAAAACATGACATCATCAAATCTTTGTCAATGTACTGCTCCATGTAGTCTGATGGGGTCCAGCCCTCTCTGTCCTGCTCAGTTTCGTCCTCATGCTCAAACTCTGATTGATTTGGTATTAGTGGATTAGCCCTCTGGTTTGCTTGGTTCTGGTGTTATATCTTCAGGGATATTGTTTGAGACATCAGCATCATCTTCTTGTGTCCTGGAACAACGTCTCGGAGTGCGTGAACTGGTACTGTCACGATCTGAAGGATAGCCTTCACGTTCATCCCTGTGACGTTTTCGTCCCCTTACAGGCTTAGAAGGCTGTGGAATGAGGTCCTCACATCCACTACTGTCCTCCTCACTGCTGCTTGGCTCCTGCCTTGGAGGTTGATAGTCAGCATCCCCCACGGGATCATCACTGTCTGACAAATCTTCCAATTCAGAGTTTCCTCCATCCAGTAGCCCCAGGAACTTCATTACTTGTGAAAGAGAGTAACGCTCTGGCAAAAAAACAAAAGAACACCTTAACAATCAAATGAACCATTTAGAATAATTCAAGAAGCATGCAATACCTGTTTGCACTGTAGTAAACTATTTTTGTTTACTAAAATACTAAAATCATCCCAACTCCTACTGTCCACATTTGTGGACATTTACAAAAAAACTCAACAAAACAAAGTCCCACTGTCCACATATGTGGACTTCATGTTTAGCCGCATGGTAAATCGTAACATTGGCTAACTTTTGTAAAAATTCAATTCCACAACAAACATTGAACACTTATATACATATCTGAGCAAGAACCAGCCGTGAATTTTGATTGAATCTTTTACCTGAGCGAGGTTTAGCACGGGTGTTGCCATCTGAACTTCCAGGTGTGTTGTCGGCCATCTTGAATCAATGATGTAATGCGTTCTGCTCTTTTGCCGCCACTAGATGGTAGTATAATGTCCTCGAATGTGGACACCAGGCACTTGTAGAGATAGAATTAATATTGTGACGTAGACAACCTAAAATGTGTTGTCCACATACAGTATGTGGACGCCAGGTCCTAGGAGGTTAGGGCATCTGTCCATGTTATTTGATACACTTCCAGTGGGTGCCGCCACTTGCCTTCTAATTTTCGGGATGCTCGTTGTAGAGCACAATGAAACCTGACCAGGTTTAAAACCACAGGGTTGAATATGAAGCTCTATCCAGTCCACCCCACCACTATTCAGTAAGGTTGAGATTAGGGCTGTGTGCATGCCATAATAGTTCCTTTGCACCAAACTTTTCACGCCATATCTTTAAGGACCTTATCGAGTGCAGAGGGCCATAGCTATGCCTGAACAGGAATGTGCCTTCCCAAACCACTGCCACAAAAGTGGAAGCCTATAATTTATTTATTATAATTGATTGATTACAGCTGTAAGAAATAATAATTGTCCACAACGGCTTACTTTTAATCATATAGTTTAAAATTGTTTACCATTGCAAATGTTAATAAAACAGAAATTAACTAATTCTTTCTTGTCAATGTTTGGTATCTCAACAGTCAGGTCAACTGGCTTACAAAGATGAGATCTCTCTAATACATGTCTCACCTTGTGCACTTCAGCACTGCTACACAGCTACACAGCCCAAGCTCTCCTATCACCATCAGAATTACTTTCCCTATTTATTTTGTTTTTGTTTTACTTTTCTCTATTTTGTCGGTGTCTCTCATCTTTGAAGGGAACAGTGGTTTCCATGGCAATGGCAGAGGCGCTCTACTCTTCAAAAGCGAGCCGAGGTAGCAGAGGTAGCAGGCCCTTTGTGTTGGAGAGCACGCAATAACACTGGGCAGATGAAAGCCCTACCCTCCTTAAACTCAATCATAATTTAGTCATTAGTGCAGAAGGGCATAATCAAAATACAGAAAAGCATGCAAACAGAAAAAGGAAAATAAAAGAGGAGACGGGTCTGGGTCAAGGAACATGACAGAGAAAGGAAGACAGAATAATGAGAGAAATAACAGGAAAATAAATCTTAAAAGGTTAAAGATTTAGTCTTTTTTACTATTACTGAAACCCAGTGCAATAAAAGATGCTGCATTAAGATGCTGTATATATTTTCAGGCAGTCAAAAATATATTTGTTTTGCTATGTCCATGTTTCACATAACCTGCATTTAAAGTCCTTTATTTACCATGGAAGGTGAAATGAATATTTGACAACATTTGTTTTTGTTATTGAATATAATACATAATATACACTATATGACCAAAAGTATGTGGACACATCTTCTGAGTTCAGTTGTTTTAACCACGCCCACTGCTAACAGGTGTATAAAATGGCTTATATAGAATAAATTATGTTTCCAACTTTGTGGCAACAGTTTGGTCAAAACACTTTCCTGTTTCTGCATAACCGTGCCCCTGTGTGTAAAGTGAGGTCTAGCTTTGGGTTGTGAAGTAAATTGAAAGCCAGGCCCTTTGTCCACCATCAGCACTTGACCTCACAAATGTTTGAGGTTGTTGTTTTGTTAAAACGTACAGATGTAGTTTAGCTTCAAATCATTTAAAAAATGTCCTGGTACATTGTTATATTAATGCCACTGCACTATTAGAACACAAAAATTGTGGGTATGGTGTTCTTGTGATCCTGCTTTCTCCAAACATGAATTATTGCCAAATAGTTCTATTTTTGTTTTGTGTTCTGACCAGAATACATTGTTTTAAAAGTGTTTTGATTTTTGTTATCACAGCTGGTTGGTGTGGGGTGTACACATGGACATGATAGCATTGCAGTTCATTGATTATTCACCGTTCACTGTGTAACTGTTGTTATTAAAGCAATAAGCCACGAGAGGCCGTGCATTACTGTGATTTTAGCACGGGGATGACGTTTTTGGCACGGCGCGAAGCGGAGTGCCTAAAACTTCTTTCCCCGTGCTAAAATCATAACAGTAATGCACGGTCTCGAGTGGCTTATTGCTTTTATAAAACGGCGGTCAACATAAAATATAATAAATACAACAATGTTTAATTCATAAATGTATTTATTGTGTATAAACTTACAATAAAGCATTCTTCCGCGACGCAAAATAGTTCGATTAACAGTGCTAGGCAACATGAGGGCGAAAATAACATAAATTTTTTCTATTCAGTGGTGTATTAATATGGAATGATGTGAGGTGGTCATAGGTGTGCGTTTATCGGGGATTTTACAACGGCTTCGAACGCGGCTCAGCCAAACAGATTTTAGGACCGGAACTATCCGTTTTATAATGCTGTTTTTAGGTCATCCTGCAGGTATTTTAGGTGACTACTGACTCTCTTTTATTTTAGTAAAAAAGGAATTCACTAATTCTATATGAAGAAACATTTTCTAATGAAGCCAGGTGCAATTTGCATGAAAACATTAAATGTGAATTCAATGTGCAGGATTAGTAGTCCAAACACTACAAAGTCAAAAACATTAAGTGTGTAAAACTAAAGTAGATATTTGGTGTGAAATTATATTAAATAACAAAAACAAAAGTGGTTACTCGTTGTATGCACTGCTGCAGTTTGCACTGCCATGGTCTACAACAAATCTGAATATTTTACAACACAATATCTGTATAGAAAACCTGTATTAAAACATGTATATCTGCACTGATCAATTACTCATAGTCCATGCTGAAATAAGTAAACCACTTGTCTAACATTTCTAGAGTCAGATGTTCTAATTAATGAGATTAGGTTTAGGGTCTGGGTTGTAGAGGTACCCTGACCTATAAAAAGGCACAAAAAGTCTCAATCTGCTCTTCTTAAAAAAGTTCTACACTAACCTACACAATCATTTGGGTCTTGTCCCAGCTTCTCGGTGAGATTTAGGTCAGGACTGTGTCATTTTCAATTCTCAAATTTGTTTCTTTTAAACTATTCGGAGGTGGATTTGCTTGTGTGTTTTGGATCATTGTCCTGCTGCATGTATGTTCTTTCGGTTAGCAGTGGTTTACTTGCAACTCTCCCATGACTGCCATTTTGCCCAGTGTATTTTTATTGTAGAACTGTAAACGTTGACCTAGCCTGCTTCAAGTTGGCAGATAGGTTATATAAACATATACAGTAGCTGTGTCAAATATGTAAAAATGGAAGAAAATACTTTTTCACAGCACTGTAACTTGATCCTTGGTCAAATGTTACATACATGTTGAATTTCTGTGGGGATAAGCATAGAAATTTTCATAGAAAATTCATTGCATGATTAAGTATTTTGACCCTTTGTAATGGTACAGCTGTTTGAGAAGCTCTCACTCCTCCCACCCTTTCTGAGTGTCATTTCCAAAAATTGGCTGTCTCCCTTAATAGACTCCTAAAATATAATGGAAAAAATAATGTATTTTTGGGCTTCATTATCATTTGGTGTGAGTTCATGTCAGAATGAGGGCACATATGATATCTGTACTCTCACAGCTGGGGTTTACATCACTCATTATGCCTCCATAATAGCAGAAAGAATCTTTTTCAAGGACATTAGCTGGGGCCTAAATGTGCTTCATTAGGGCTTTTCTGAAATGACCCAAGACAATGAGAACACAATGTGTAGCCAGGGAGCGTGGCCTGAACAAGGGAGTGGGTGAGGTAGTTTGTAGATTTACAAGTCCCCATGATAATTACTGTGTTTCTCTTGTATGGTCTAAAAAGGGACTTTAATAATGTTTCTTCTTCTGCTAAAAACTTGGACAATGAATGCTGGGCTAGCTTCAAGCACTGCCTCCTCCATCTTATTAGCCAGCATATTATCAGCTTATTATCTTTTTACCCCCAACCTTTTAAGGATAAAAAGGGCAGATGGAATGCCTTTATTTGTCATATACTGTATACAGTGTATCACAAAAGTGAGTACACCCCTCACATTTCTGCAAATATTTCATTATATCTTTTCATGGGACAACACTATAGACATGAAACTTGGATATAACTTAGAGTAGTCAGTGTACAGCTTGTATAGCAGTGTAGATTTACTGTCTTCTGAAAATAACTCAACACACAGCCATTAATGTCTAAATAGCTGGCAACATAAGTGAGTACACCCCACAGTGAACATGTCCAAATTGTGCCCAAATGTGTCGTTGTCCCTCCCTGGTGTCATGTGTCAAGGTCCCAGGTGTGAATGGGGAGCAGGGCTGTTAAATTTTGTGTTTTGGGTACAATTCTCTCATACTGGCCACTGGATATTCAACATGGCACCTCATGGCAAAGAACCCTCTGAGGATGTGAGAAATAGAATTGTTGCTCTCCACAAAGATGGCCTGGGCTATAAGAAGATTGCTAACACCCTGAAACTGAGCTACAGCATGGTGGCCAAGGTCATACAGCGGTTTTCCAGGACAGGTTCCACTCGGAACAGGCTTCGCCAGGGTCGACCAAAGAAGTTGAGTCCACGTGTTCGGCGTCATATCCAGAGGTTGGCTTTAAAAAATAGACACATGAGTGCTGCCAGCATTGCTGCAGAGGTTGAAGATTTGGGAGGTCAGCCTGTCAGTGCTCAGACCATACACCGCACACTGCATCAACTCGGTCTGCATGGTCGTCATCCCAGAAGGAAGCTGACGCACAAGAAAGCCCGCAAACAGTTTGCTGAAGACAAGCAGTCCAAGAACATGGATTACTGGAATGCCCTGTGGTCTGACGAGACCAAGATAAACTTGTTTGGCTCAGATGGTGTCCAGCATGTGTGGCGGCGCCCTGGTGAGAAGTACCAAGACAACTGTATCTTGACTACAGTCAAGCATGGTGGTGGTAGCATCATGGTCTTGGGCTGCATGAGTGTTGCTGGCACTGGGGAGCTGCAGTTCATTGAGGGAAACATGAATTTCAACATGTACTGTGACATTCTGAAACAGAGCATGATCCCCTCCCTTCGAAAACTGGGCCTCATGGCAGTTTTCCAACACGATAACGACCACAAACACAACCTCCAAGATGACAACTGCCTTGCTGAGGAAGCTGAAGGTAAAGGTGATGGACTAAACCCAATTGAGCACCTGTGGCGCATCCTCAAGTGGAAGGTGGAGGAGTTCAAGGTGTCTAACATCCACCAGCTCCGTGATGTCATCATGGAGGAGTGGAAGAGGATTCCAGTAGCAACCTGTGCAGCTCTGGTGAACTCCATGCCCAGGAGGGTTAAGGCAGTGCTGGATAATAATGGTGGTCACTGGCAGCCATTGAACAGCTCACGGAACTGCATGGCAGATCCAGGATTCAAACCCACAACCTTTTAGTTGGTAACCCACAACGCTACGCACTAGGTCACCACTGTCCTGTGCAACCTGGCAGTCACAGAAAGCTTTATAATAACGACCAGACACATTTCCAGTTTTCAACCAAAAAAAAGTTATTGCCTTTAATGCTCGATAAATAAAAACTCGATTTTGTTATGTACTTTTCAAGCATTTTGCTTTCTGGATAGCTGGCTAATAAGATAATTAACCTGTTTTAGGTAATTACTCTTTAGAAAGCAAAATATTTTTTCACTCCACCAAAACCAGTGAACATCCAAGGAAGAATGAAGTGCTGAAGAACTGTCAGTACTTATAAATACCTGAGTGTTCACCTGACTAATAACTGGACTGGACTGACAGTGCACAGGCACTGTATAACAAAGGCAGCATCAGATTTCATATGTTGAGGAGGCATAGGTATTTTGGGGCTCTTCTCAATTCTTTCTATGACTCTGCAGCTCCTTCCTCCCTGCTGCTATCAAGCTATACAGTCAGCACCACTCAAAACAGAGCACCAGACACTCTTCATTACAAAAAAACAAACTAGATTCATATCTTCCCTCTCTTAAAAAGTAAAATGTAAAATCAATCACTGAGTCACAGAAAAAAAAAAAAATCACAAAATGTTAAAAGTCCAATCAATGGCATCCCATGACTACTGTTATATATATATATATATATACAGTGTATCACAAAAGTGAGTACACCCCTCACATTTCTGCAGATATTTAAGTATATCTTTTCATGGGACAACACTGACAAAATGACACTTTCACACAATGAAAAGTAGTCTGTGTGCAGCTTATATAACAGTGTAAATGTATTCTTCCCTCAAAATAACGCAATATACAGCCATTAATGTCTAAACCACCGGCAACAAAAGTGAGTACACCCCTAAGAGACTACACCCCTAAATGTCCAAATTGAGCACTGCTTGTCATTTTCCCTCCAAAATGTCATGTGATTTGTTAGTGTTACTAGGTCTCAGGTGTGCATAGGGAGCAGGTGTGTTCAATTTAGTAGTACAGCTCTCACACTCTCTCATACTGGTCACTGAAAGTTCCAATATGGCGCCTCATGGCAAAGAACTCTCTGAGGATCTTAAAAGACGAATTGTTGCGCTACATGAAGATGGCCAAGGCTACAAGAAGATTGCCAACACCCTGAAACTGAGCTGCAGCACAGTGGCCAAGATCATCCAGCGTTTTAAAAGAGCAGGGTCCACTCAGAACAGACCTCGCGTTGGTCGTCCAAAGAAGCTGAGTGCACGTGCTCAGCGTCACATCCAACTGCTGTCTTTGAAAGATAGGCGCAGGAGTGCTGTCAGCATTGCTGCAGAGATTGAAAAGGTGGGGGGTCAGCCTGTCAGTGCTCAGACCATACGCCACACACTACATCAAATTGGTCTGCATGGCTGTCACCCCAGAAGGAAGCCTCTTCTGAAGTCTCTACACAAGAAAGCCCGCAAACAGTTTGCTGAAGACATGTCAACAAAGGACATGGATTACTGGAACCATGTCCTATGGTCTGATGAGACCAAGATTAATTTGTTTGGTTCAGATGGTCTCAAGCATGTGTGGCGGCAATCAGGTGAGGATTACAAAGATAAGTGTGTCATGCCTACAGTCAAGCATGGTGGTGGGAATGCCATGGTCTGGGGCTGCATGAGTGCAGCAGGTGTTGGGGAGTTACATTTCATTGAGGGACACATGAACTCCAATATGTACTGTGAAATACTGAAGCAGAGCATGATCCCCTCCCTCCGGAAACTGGGTCGCAGGGCAGTGTTCCAGCATGATAATGACCCCAAACACACCTCTAAGACGACCACTGCTTTATTGAAGAGGCTGAGGGTAAAGGTGATGGACTGGCCAAGCATGTCTCCAGACCTAAACCCAATAGAACATCTTTGGGGCATCCTCAAGCGGAAGGTGGAGGAGCGCAAAGTCTCGAATATCCGCCAGCTCCGTGATGTCGTCATGGAGGAGTGGAAAAGCATTCCAGTGGCAACCTGTGAAGCTCTGGTAAACTCCATGCCCAGGAGAGTTAAGGCAGTTCTGGGAAATAATGGTGGCCACACAAAATATTGACACTTCAGGAACTTTCACTAAGGGGTGTACTCACTTTTGTTGCTGGTGGTTTAGACATTAATGGCTGTATATTGAGTTATTTTGAGGGAAGAATAAATTTACACTGTTATATAAGCTGCACACAGACTACTTTTCATTGTGTCAAAGTGTCATTTTGTCAGTGTTGTCACATGAAAAGATATACTTAAATATCTGCAGAAATGTGAGGGGTGTACTCACTTTTGTGATACACTGTATATATATATATATATATACAGTGGTGTTCAAAAAAATAGCAGTGATTTAAAAAAAAGTTAATAAAGCGCAAAATCATTATAATAACTTTTATTTCCATAAATGCAAACGCTCTGAAAATACTACACTTTCAATTCTAAATCAAAACATTAACAAAATGTAGCCAGTTTGTATTCATCCTTTAAAATTAAGAAAAATGAATATTCGGCTGTTCAGAAAAATAGCAGTGCCAGCATTTTTCTTTAAAAACTCAAAAAATTTATGTATAAACTGAAAATGTTTAAGGTTTCACTTTACTTTAAATTACTGAACTAATATTTAGTGGCATAACAATTGTTTCCGAGATCTGTGTTGCATGGAGTCGACCAACTTCTGGCACCTCTGAACAGGTATTCCAGTCCAAGATGATTAGACTACATTCTACAGTTCTTCTGCAATTTTGGGTTTTGCCTAAAAAAAAAAAACGCGTTTCAGATGTCAGCCCACAAGTTCTCTCTGGGATTGAAGTCAGGGGATTGGGCTGGCCACTCTATTACCTCAATCTTGTTTGTCTGTAACCAAGATGTTTTGGGTCATTGTCATGTTGAAACACCCATTTTAAGGACATTTCTTCTTCGACATAGGGCAACATGATCTCAAGTATTCTGATATATTTAAACTAATCCATGATCCCTCGTATTTGATAAATAGACTTAACACCATGGTATGAGAAACATCCCCATATCATCATTTTGTACCACTTGTCACACTTTGTGTCTGACATACTGTCTACAGCCACTAAACCCAAAAAGAAAAATTTAGCTTTCATCAGTCCACAAAATGTTGGGCCATTTCTCTTTGGACCAGTCAATGTGTTCCTTGGCAAATTTGAACCCATTCAGGACACGTCTTTTTCTTAACAACGGAACTTTTTGCTGGTAAATTGGCTTCACTTAATCATCTTCTGTACTCACTGGTAACTCCAGATGTTCCTTGATCTTTCTGGAGGTGATCACTGGCTGAGCCTTTGCTATTTTGGCTATTCTTCAATCCATTCGAACAGTAGTTCCACGCTTCCTTCTGCGTCTTTCAGGTTTTGGTTTTCACTTTAAGGCATTTGAGATCATTTTAGATGAGCAGCCAATAATTTGCTGCACTTCTCTGTATGTTTTTTCCCTCTACAATCAACTTTTTAATCAAAGTATGCTGTTCATCAGTACAGTGTCTGGAACAACCCATTTTATCCAGTATTTCAGAAGGAAATGCACTATTACCAACCTGTGCAACATTTGCCACCCTCCTAACTTAAATAAGGGCCAAAATTGACACCTGTTCTTCTGCAGAATGAATGACTTCACTCCTCACTGCTATTATTTTGAACAACCCCCTTTCAATCAATGCTTCAATTACTCAGAATGAGCAGCATGCATGTCCTAATTGTTGGGTTTGTTTTGTTTTAATTACTCTACTACACTTTCAAATGAATTATTTGCAACAGTGATTTATCAGGTTAATGGTGTTGGACTGCTATTTTTTTGAACACCACTGTGTATATATACAGTGTATCACAAAAGTGAGTACACCCCTCACATTTCTGCAGATATTTAAGTATATCTTTTCATGGGACAACACTGACAAAATGACACTTTGACACAATGAAAAGTAGTCTGTGGGCAGCTTATATAACAGTGTAAATTTATTCTTCCCTCAAAATAACTCAATATACAGCCATTAATGTCTAAACCACCGGCAACAAAAGTGAGTACACCCCTAAGAGACTACACCCCTAAATGTCCAAATTGAGCACTGCTTGTCATTTTCCCTCCAAAATGTCATGTGATTTGTTAGTGTTACTAGGTCTCAGGTGTGCATAGGGAGCAGGTGTGTTCAATTTAGTAGTACAGCTCTCACACTCTCTCATACTGGTCACTGAAAGTTCCAACATGGCACCTCATGGCAAAGAACTCTCTGAGGATCTTAAAAGACGAATTGTTGCGCTACATGAAGATGGCCAAGGCTACAAGAAGATTGCCAACACCCTAAAACTGAGCTGCAGCACAGTGGCCAAGATCATCCAGCGTTTTAAAAGAGCAGGGTCCACTCAGAACAGACCTCGCGTTGGTCGTTCAAAGAAGCTGAGTGCACGTGCTCAGCATCACATCCAACTGCTGTCTTTGAAAGATAGGCGCAGGAGTGCTGTCAGCATTGCTGCAGAGATTGAAAAGGTGGGGGGTCAGCCTGTCAGTGCTCAGACCATACGCCGCACACTACATCAAATTGGTCTGCATGGCTGTCACCCCAGAAGGAAGCCTCTTCTGAAGTCTCTACACAAGAAAGCCCACATGAAGACATGTCAACAAAGGACATGGATTACTGGAACCATGTCCTATGGTCTGATGAGACCAAGATTAATTTGTTTGGTTCAGATGGTCTCAAGCATGTGTGGCGGCAATCAGGTGAGGAGTACAAAGATAAGTGTGTCATGCCTACAGTCAAGCATGGTGGTGGGAATGCCATGGTCTGGGGCTGCATGAGTGCAGCAGGTGTTGGGGAGTTACATTTCATTGAGGGACACATGAACTCCAATATGTACTGTGAAATACTGAAGCAGAGCATGATCCCCTCCCTCCGGAAACTGGGTCGCAGGGCAGTGTTCCAGCATGATAATGACCCCAAACACACCTCTAAGACGACCACTGCTTTATTGAAGAGGCTGAGGGTAAAGGTGATGGACTGGCCAAGCATGTCTCCAGACCTAAACCCAATAGAACATCTTTGGGGCATCCTCAAGCGGAAGGTGGAGGAGCGCAAAGTCTCGAATATCCGCCAGCTCCGTGATGTCGTCATGGAGGAGTGGAAAAGCATTCCAGTGGCAACCTGTGAAGCTCTGGTAAACTCCATGCCCAGGAGAGTTAAGGAAGTTCTGGGAAATAATGGTGGCCACACAAAATATTGACACTTCAGGAACTTTCACTAAGGGGTGTACTCACTTTTGTTGCCGGTGGTTTAGACATTAATGGCTGTATATTAAGTTATTTTGAGGGAAGAATAAATTTACACTGTTATATAAGCTGCACACAGATTACTTTTCATTGTGTCAAAGTGTCATTTTGTCAGTGTTGTCCCATGAAAAGATATACTTAAATATCTGCAGAAATGTGAGGGGTGTACTCACTTTTGTGATACACTGTATATAATGTCAGTTGTAACACCCCTGTTCATAGATTAGGTACTAAAATGTTTATATGTACTATAACAAAAACCTTTTGGGCCAATTTATTTTTAATCTATTTTTTTTTCTTTAAACTGTTTTAGAGTTTCCTCTTTATTGCCATTACTCTTTAAGCAAGCTGAAGTGTTCTATCTGGCAACCTAAAATATTCTTTGTGAACATGTATGTCATGCCCTAAGAAATCTGCCAGTTGGTCCACTTTACCTTTCTCTAAAACTATGGACATGGTGGAAATATGTTTTTTCAGTCATGTTGACAAAATCATGCCGGGGAACATGCCAGGGACGAGGACTATATTCTAGTAAAAAACATCTCGGGTAAAGGGAAGTAGTTGTGGTGCATTTAATTTAGCTTCTTTTACGGTGCTTATAGCTCCTACAGAGATGCATTAATTCCATCTAGCCTAATGCAGCTGCCTGAATCTTTTTGCATACTCTGCTAGGTTTTGATTTCTATTAATTATGGCTTTTGATTCCACAATACCGCAGATTTTTTAAAGAATGACTCAGTTTGAGTGTCAGTGACGAAATGCTGTATGAGGTTTCTATTCATACTATGCACAAACAGCTTTTACAAATGATATGATGGAAATTTGACAGGGATAATGATGTCTTCCATCCTTATCAGTCCTCTTTTCTGCTTTTTTTGCCAGATATACAGTGGATAAGAAAAGTCTTAACCCCCCTGTTACAATGGCAGGTTTTTGTGATAAAAAAATGAGATCAAGATGAATAATTTTAGAACGTTTACATTTTTAATGTAACCTATAATTTGTACAATTCAATTGAAAAACAAACAGATTTTTTATGAGGGAAAATAAAAATACTTACAATAATGTGGCTGCATAAACGAATACTTTGTTAAAGCACCTTTTAATTTGGTAACAGCATTTAGTCTTTTTGGATAGAAGTCTATACGCAGAAGTCTATACGCATTTTCCTTGTAAAAGCACCCCAAATTTATCTAAAGAGAGCATATTCTGTGCACAGCCCTCTTCTCTGGCTGGGACATTCCAAAACTTTGATCTTCTTCTTCATTTTCTGGTTGATATGAAGGTCTGGTTGATATGAAGGCTTTATGTCAATGTTATAAAAGGTGAAATTTCTCTTCATCTTTAACATTTTTGCTTTTAGTGCTGCAACTGATTCCCTTTACCCTGACTAAAGCCCAAGTTCCAGTAGAAGAACAGACCCAAAGCACCATGCATCACTGTTGGTGTTGTGTTCCTGTAATGTGCAGTGTTATTTTTTGTTCCAAACATACCTTTCGGAAATGGCCAAAACATTTAACTTTGGTCTCATTAGACCATAACAAATTTCCACATGCTACTGGCAGATGCGATGTGTGGCTGGGCTTGAATGTTTCTTTTTTTGCCATACTACCCCACCCCACAGTCCAGACATATGAATGATACAGGAGATTTGTCACACGTAGTACACCACCAGTACTTGCCAGACATTCTTGCAGCTGCTTTAATGTTGGACCAGTTTTCTTCCTGTCTTTTCATAATTTTGAAGGGATGTCCAGTTCTTGGTATACATTGTTGTTCCATATTATTTTTACACTTGTTGATGACCATCTTCACTGTGTTCCATGGTATACTGTATGTAAAGCATTGGTATTGTTCTGGTGCACCACCAGAACCCTGGAATGTAAAGTGTTGGGTTCCTGTGTTGTGTAATTTGTATTTGTGTTCTATCACCGTAATTTTGTGTAGTAGCGATTTCAGTTACAACACAACATAATACCTGTTTTAGAAGGACTGAGGGAACTGTGCTAACAAACAGAGGCTATGTGCTAACAAACAAGGGGAGACAAACAAACGGTGGGTCAGTACTTACAAAGACATTATTTACACTGATTAGCCATAACATTAAAGCCACCTCCTTGTTTCTACACTCACTGTCCATTTTATCAGCTCCACTTACCATATAGAAGCACTTTGTAGTTCTACAATTACTGACTGTAGTCCATCTGTTTCTCTGCATGCTTTGTTAGCCCCTTTCATGTTGTTCAATGGTCAGGACTCTCCTAGGATCACTACAGAGTAGGTATTATTTAGGTGTTGGATCATTCTCAGCACTGCAGTGACACTGACATGGTGGTGGTGTGTTAGTGTGTGTTGTGCTGGTATGAGTGGATCAGACACAGCAGCACTAATGGAGTTTTTAAACACCATGTCCACTCACTGTCCTCTCTATTAGACACTCCTACCTAGTTGGTCCACTTTGTAGATGTAAAGTCAGAGACGATCACTTATCTATTGCTGCTGTTTGAGTTGGTCATCTTCTAGATCTTCATCACTGGCCACAGGATGCTGCCCACGGGGCGCTGTTGGCTGGATGTTTTTGGTTGGTGGACTATTCTCAGTCCAGCAGTGACAGTGAGGTGTTCAAAAACTCCAGCTGCGCTGCCTTGTCTGATCCACTCATACCAGCAAAACACACACTAACACACCACCACAATGTCAGTGTCACTGCAGTGCTGAGAATGATCCACCACCTAAATAATATCTACTCTGTAGTGGTCCTGTGGGGGTCCTGACCATTGAAGAACAGCTTGAAACGGGGCTAACAAAGCATGCAGAGAAACAGATGGACTACAGTCAGTAATTGTAGAACTACAATTAGACAAGTAGAGCTGATAAAATGGACAGTGAGTGTAGAAACAAGGAGATGGTTTTAATGTTATAGCTGATCAGTGTAACTCCACTTTTTACTTTAATAATTATTATAGTCCTGAAGTAGAGACACTGTTAACATCTGTTAAAATCCTGTTATAAATTTACCACAGGGAGACTTAAAGTGCTGTTTCTTTGTTATTTGCAAAATTACTTAGAATTAAAGAAACTTTAATATAACTGATATGACGATTTGGATGATAAAATGGGCGTTGTACAACTGGAGACAGAGGAACTCGTTTTACTAATGATTTCTTTGACACTTGTCCCCAAAATTATGTTGTGCAGGTGAACACACACATACATCGTTTATTATTAAATGTAAATATAAATATGTGCAAACATAAATGTATATGTTATATGAGAGATGTACATAAGTAAATATGAATATGTGCCCTAATGTTAAAGACCTGACAACACGGAACTTTATTCGGCGGGTTAAGATTCCTCCGGTGCACGTTTCGAATGACACAACGGAGCGTTAGAGTTTGTAAACAGGATTAGGTAAGTCATTACATCATTGTTTATATTGGAATTAAAACATGAGGCAGGGTGTACTGTTTAAGCTAATATTTATCTATAAAAATGCAGCTAATGCTGTTAGTTTCTGCTCATGAATAAAACAATGTTTACACATTTACATGAGAGCTTCTTCGCTTGGTTCTGACTGCATCTAAATCACATATGATTGTAAGACTGTATTACATAGTGTTTAGAAACAATAACTGCGTCACTGCTTGTGTAATAGTGGAATATGTTTATTAATATGCTGTTAGGATGTAACAGTTAGCTTGTTAGCTAGTGTTATTACTTGGCCCTTTAGAGAATCTGTAGGTTAATCGTTAGCTATAACAGTTAGCCTAGCCTAGCTGGTTGTTACATTTAGGACAGATCAACAGTATATCAGAAATGATCATTTTTCCGTGTACGGACTGATGACTAAATGTAAAAGTTATTATCTTTGCTGTTACCATCGAACTTTGTTGTTATTTTACCATCTACAGTTAATAACATTATTTGTATACATACATACATATATGGGTGGGTGACATGACTCATTTTACTGTAATCAAATATGTGTTAATACTGCGAAATTAAATGTTTTCTGTAACGGTTTTACTTTTAGATGGTAGATGTGTTTCATTATCTTTTTTACTGTAAAGTTAACATGCCAAATCTCCTGTAGTGTAACGGTAACCAAATGCTTTTGGCCTTTTATACTTATTTATACATATTTACTTTACCACTATAAGGTTATATAAGGTAAAATGCAGAGGACTCCTAGAATAATATTCACAGTAAATTTAGTGTTGTAATGAAAATGACCTGTGGTGTGACATCATGTCATGTGGTGTGACATCACTTTAAAATAAATTAAATGGCTTTAATGAAGGTATATTTAATCCAGTCCTTTTGTGTTTTTTACAACACTGCATAATGTAAAATCAATTAAAACAGTTTTCATCAGAATGTTATCATTGTATAAGATAGTTCCACTTGTGAGTGATAAAAAAGGCTACAAGCAAAGAATGGAATTGAAAAACAGCAATGAATTATATACATATTTGAAATATTAATTATAGTTTGCATAAAGGGACCCCTAAACTATGAATACAATAGATCTGTATTTAAATTTATTATTACATAGTCTTTTTTTCCAGTGTAATGTGCTGTCACAGTTTTAGTTCCTCACTGTGAGAATAGCTTAAAAAATGTTTGAAAAAGAAAAGATATTGGTGAACACTAGCTGTTGAGGACAGTTAAGGACTTTGATTGTTAGAATTTCACAAAATCCTTCAAAACAGCATAAAGTCGGATTTTGTAGGATTATAGTCAGGTGTATGATTAAATAATTACACCAAACAGGAGATAATGATAATTAGTTTTTATATGTAGGTTGAAACACTGTCATTAACTGATACAGAAAGAGCTGTGTGGGAGGCTTAGAACGTGGTGAGGAACAGCCAAACTCTGCTAAAAAGGTGATGTTATGGAAGACAGTTTTATGTCACAGATCATACACCATGGAAAGACTGAGCACAGCAACAAGGTAGTTATACTGCGTCAGTAAGGTTTTTCCTAAACAAAGACTTCAAAGCAGATTGGGGTTTCAATAATTGCTGGTCAAGCTGTTTTGAAGAAGCACAAAGAAATGGGCAATGTTGAGGACTGTAGATGCAGTGGTCAGCCAATGTCAATTGCAACAGATGAAAGGCACATCATGCCTACATCCCTGTGAGATTGGAAGATGTCCAACAGTGCCATCGGTTTAGAACTGGCAGAAATCGGTTGGACCCAGGTACACCCATCTACTGTTTGGAGAAGTCTGGCCAGAAGTCCCAGCATTGGCCAACGATGATGCAATAACTTCTAAATAATGTATAACTTAGATAAGTAAAAGTGAATGAGCCTAAAAAACACAGACAAATGAAATCAATGTCAAAAGCAACCTGGACATTTTTTTAATATTTAAATGGTTTAAGGTCTTGTTGTTTAGGAGTTAACCACTGACTATGACAGTTAAGAGAATTTGGCAGTTTGCATCATTAAACATCAGTATTGATTGGCTTTATATATTCTGCTAATATTTTGCTAAATAATTTTGTTTCCTATTTTTCTTGATGCAGGGTATTGATTCTTTGGATGAATTGTTGCTTTTTGTGCTAGAGTTCCAGAGAAAAATAAATTATGTTTCCTTAAGGCTTTTGGATCTTCTCTCTTTCTGGCGTCAAAGCACCAGGCACCCTGTTTACTCCATTTCCAGTTTTTTGCATAGACTGTGTTGGTAATGGATGGCTCAGAGGTTGAGGACATTAGTCCAGCCCTTGAGATGACAGAGGACTACTTGCACTGTCTGGATGGCAGTCAGGAGGACAGGCTAGTCTGCCCATCCAAACTGAAAGAGGCTATCACCCTGGAAAAGTTAAGCTCTACTGGGGTGTGGGGTTTGCTGACTGGAGAACAGCTGGAGATATCACACAATGTAGCTTGGGCTGAACCAAATTTGGTTAGTGTGCTGGGACTGAGGCATGGTAAGAGGAACCGAGCCCGATCCACCAATGATTTGGCAGCCCATGCCAAAGAGACCAATTCCACCAACAACTCCAATGGGGGCTTCAGACGAGGACACAACAGATCACAATCAGATGTCAACCACCAAACATACATGAAAAATAGGGTGCCAGCTGTTGACAAGGACACGCTTAAGAACATGGCTTTGAATGACCATCACGAAGGTGAGGATTATTTGTAATTACGCATCACACACAAATTATGCTTTTTTTTTTATTTCTTCTGTAAGCCTGGGAAGTAGGCCTGTCTAAAGGTGGATTTTGCCTAACTGATGGAATATCCTGAGAGACTTTTGTAAATGTGTATTTCATAAGTAGGGATCTTTCAGTAGATTGCAGTATACACCTACGAATGTAAAGCATCAAATCAGTAAACAGATTAATTAACACGACTCAACTGCTACATGGCAGTGTTTTACATGGTAATATTTACTTATTTAATATGGTGTTTTTATAATAATAATAATAATAATAATAATAATAATAAAAACAAAAACTGGTATTGACAGGCAAAGTTCTGGAATTGTGATAACTATATTTAGTACCCTTCAATGCCAAATGACCCCCAAGTATATATTTAACTTAATGTGAACTATTTAGTACCAACTGTATTATTTCTGGACTTTATCAAAACTTTTTCAGAGTGTGGATTACAACTTAGCGACTTTTAGGGAACTCAATTTCAGTGAGGAACCAATTTCGGTGAATTTAGGGGGAATTATGAGCAGTTTCGTTTAGTCAAACATTGTGCTGATATTTTGATCATTAGTGTGGTCATTTTTAATTTGATCAAAATCTGGTAAATTTACTATTAAGTTTGGTTATTTTAATGATGTACATACAAAATACAATATAAACATAAAATAATGTAGACAATAGTGTGTTCCATTTAAAATGGAAATGTAAATTTAACCTTTTCACAGACAGTTCTTCCATGCAGTTGGCACTGGAAGCATGACAGTGTGCTGAATATTAAACCAGCAGATACAGTTGGTGCTAGTGATGGCCTTCTTTTATTTTGACAGGTTGCTAAATAAGTGACTAAACTAAAATGTAGAGATAAGAGCTATACCCATGTTCATTCTGAATTGGCACTAATCTTGCCTGGTCGTTTTGACCTAAGCCTGCTTTTTATATGACGACTAGCAGCCTGGGGGCCACAAAGAAGGGGTATGTAGGTGGAACAATAGTCTAACATGGTAGCACATACCTGCAAGAATGAATTTCAGCATTGCCACTGATTTGGCCGTGGCCATGATTGGCTGTGTTTGAGGGAGGGAAAGTCAGACACTGTCTCTTCCTGTTGCCACTGCGAGGTCCAGGCACCTCCTCAAATGGGTGGTTATGTCACATGAAGTATAGCTCTCTGTACTTGATACAGCTCTGTGTGGGAACTCACACTAGCAGGTGATAAGTAGTGCCTGCAGATTGACTGCTGGGACATGTGGTGATCCAGCTCCCCTTGAGAATTGGAAATGACTAGATTGGGATATAAAAAAATTTCTTTTAAATAAATGCATTTTTTTCTAGTGTTCTTAGACCCCCCCCACCCACTGTATATCCTTTATTCTGCTTTTCTTTGATTATTCTTTATGGTGATCTTTTTCTGAAAATGATTGCCTCAGTAATCAATCAATCAATTAACCATCACAGCCAAAGACAAATTGGGGGATGAAGAAGTATATGTGGGTGAGTTGATTACATTTGATTAGCTGCATTATTGCAGCAAGTACCTGGATTTGGTCAGCATGTATTTATTTGTTTGGGAAGGCTGCAAATCTGAATTTGAAAGAGACTCTTCTTGAAGATGCTAATAGAAGGATAATGCAATTCTGTGACAAAATAGACACAATACTGTGAAAGAGTGGGTTCTAATTACCCCTGATATTAAGAGGATTAGCATATGAGTGAAAAGGTATTAGTCACCTTGAGGGAAGCTAGAAATGGTCTGGGGAAAACATGGACTATTTTTCTATGCTGTTGACTGTTTTAGTTTGTGTTCATTAAAGAAATTACACAGTATTGGGCAGTTCAGCATTGATCTAATCAGTGTCACCTTTTCTGCAGAGTAATGGATTGCTTTATTCCTGTTCTCAGTTACTGAGAGAAAATTGATTAATTGCAGCTCTTATAATAAACCCACTGTAGTGTGGGACAGAGTACTTTGTTACACCTGCCTGGTAGTTTGTCACTTAATTAAATTTGACAAAATAAGACTAGTGAATGCAAATTGCACAATTGCTTTTAGAGTGTACCAATGAAAAAGGGGAATTGGCATGGTAGAATAACCACCTTTTTCCTACTGACTTTAACTATACATTTGCATACCACTTTTCTTTATATGTTAATGAACATACCTTTATGTGCTTAGTTAATTTTTTTAAATAATATATGTAGCTTGCTTTCTTCTATGTTCTAACTTAAAACATGTCCATGATGTATGTTTAATCAAATTAAAGCAAGCAATTAGATTATGACATTATTCTGATTATTTGGTTTACATGCATTTTGGTTATCTGATAATTGGAAATTAAATGTCTTGGTTTAAGTCACGAAACCAGTTTCTCAATGTGAGCAACTTTAGTATAAATTATAAATTTCAGTAAATTTACATTTATTAAATTGTTCAGGTGCCCAACAGTTGATATCTGGCTGTTGTGGGATTTGAACCAGCCACCTTCAATTACTTGTTCAGTACTGTAACGGCTACACTATCACTGGTCATTTAGTAATGCTTACTTGTGATTCAACTCTTAAATACTGTCAAATAAGTGCTGATATAAAGTTTTTGATTCTATACTCAATCGACTTACAGGGGTTGGACAAAATAACTGAAACACCTGTCATTTTAGTGTGGGAGGTTTCATGGCTAAATTGGACCAGTCTGGTGGCCAATCTTCATTAATTGCACATTGCACCAGTAAGAGCAGAGTGTGAAGGTTCAATTAGCAGGGTAAGAGCACAGTTTTGCTCAAAATATTGCAATGCACACAACATTATGGGTGACATACCAGAGTTCAAAAGAGGACAAATTGTTGGTGCACGTCTTGCTGGCGCATCTGTGACCAAGACAGCAAGTCTTTGTGATGTATCAAGAGCCACTTTATCCAGGGTAATGTCAGCATACCACCAAGAAGGACAAACCACATCCAACAGGATTAACTGTGGACGCAAGAGGAAGCTGTCTGAAAGGGATGTTCGGGTGCTAACCCGGATTGTATCCAAAAAACATAAAACCACGGCTGCCCAAATCACGGCAGAATTAAATGTGCACCTCAACTCTCCTGTTTCCACCAGAACTGTCCGTCGGGAGCTCCACAGGGTCAATATACACGGCCGGGCTGCTATAGCCAAACCTTTGGTCACTCGTGCCAATGCCAAACGTCGGTTTCAATGGTGCAAGGAGCGCAAATCTTGGGCTGTGGACAATGTGAAACATGTATTGTTCTCTGATGAGTCCACCTTTACTGTTTTCCCCACATCCGGGAGAGTTACGGTGTGGAGAAGCCCCAAAGAAGCGTACCACCCAGACTGTTGCATGCCCAGAGTGAAGCATGGGGGTGGATCAGTGATGGTTTGGGCTGCCATATCATGGCATTCCCTTGGCCCAATACTTGTGCTAGATGGGCGCGTCACTGCCAAGGACTACCGAACCATTCTGGAGGACCATGTGCATCCAATGGCGGTGCCGTGTATCAGGATGACAATGCACCAATACACACAGCAAGACTGGTGAAAGATTGGTTTGATGAACATGAAAGTGAAGTTGAACATCTCCCATGGCCTGCACAGTCACCAGATCTAAATATTATTGAGCCACTTTGGGGTGTTTTGGAGAAGCGAGTCAGGAAACGTTTTCCTCCACCAGCATCACGTAGTGACCTGGCCACTATCCTGCAAGAAGAATGGCTTAAAATCCCTCTGACCACTGTGCAGGACTTGTATATGTCATTTCCAAGACGAATTGACGCTGTATTGGCCGTAAAAGGAGGCCCTACACCATACTAATAAATTATTGTGGTCTAAAACCAGGTGTTTCAGTTATTTTGTCCAACCCCTGTAGATGTGGATACGTTTAGTGCCACAATCTAAGTAGATTTGATTTAAAATAGTTATATGACTTAGTTGCATTTTCGTTACATTTATTATCACTAGCTTATCATGATAAATTAATGTACAACCAGTTGAAATAGTTAATGGTTTAAGAACTTTTAACAAACTTGTTTCAACCCTTTTAAAGAATTAGAATATAATTAATGTTTTATGTTGATATATGAAAAAAATTAGCTGTCATTTTTTTATTCTAGCATTTTTAACAATGGATAGAGCTATGATGTGAAACTACAAATGCACCGTATGCTGACTCATCTCAGTATCTCCACCCTGGGAAAGTTGGACAAGTTGCTGATTATTTCCTGGAAGACTAAATTTGGCAAAACCTTCTAATTAGCTGGAAACCTTCTAATTAGCTGGGGTGCAAAGGGCCAAAAGATGCCTGCCTTAAAGTAAAAGAGGCATAGGTCTATAGCTAAGGCACCACCTAATTCACAGCGGCGAAATTCGTGTCACGGACCGTGAAATGAGCCTTTTCCCTTGTAATGTGCAATTTGATGTAAAATTCAAAATGTAAGGTTTGTATTTAGCAATTTAATGTTTTTCATTCGCGTAGCATCCAAGTGCCTTACGTTTACTGGTTTGCAATATGAGGTGGTCCTAGAAACCTAGTAACCGAGCGTCTTTAGAGTTTGCTGAGAAATAAACTGTACATAGACAAACTTTCGGGAGCATAATACTTTACTGGCTTGTTCTTTTGAGCACAGACTGCAGAGAGATGATAACGTGTGTAGAGAAGCACACTTTTCCATTGACTATGGAATCCCTAAACGGACAAAATGCACTTAATACGTAAACACATCAAACATATAGCAATTGGGTAGTCAAAATTGTTCAAGATGTCGAAGTCTAAAGCAGCTAAAAACATGACTGTCACTGGATGTTCTAGGTCTACATTTGACCATTAAGATAGTTTGTGCTGTGTATTGTAGCTTCCATTTATTTTATCATAACAACCAAAAATAATAATTTGTTATTTAAACCCAAGAACCCAATTTTATTATAGAACTTAGTCTAGAAAATATAGCCAAAAAGAAAAGTTCAAAAGCATTTAAAACATCTTTCTGAGATATTTTTACTTTGATAACAAGCTTTCTGTGTGTCAGGATTTTTTAAATGTTATAATCTACTGTGTTTGCTTCTCTAGATAAAAAGGAAAGCACCCCTAGCTTGCTGAAGCAAGGGATGCTGGAGCACAGGGAGGGTCCTTGGGGCCGCTGGAATGCCTGCCATGTGGAGCTTACACCGTGCGAGTTGCGTGTCTACAGTCTGGACAGTAGTGGAAACAAACAGCTTTGTACTGCACTATCACTGTCCCACTGCCAGAGCGTAGGTGCACCTCAGCCCCAGGATGGGCGTGTGCTACAAGCCGTTTTTTTCAACAGCACTCGGCTTCAGCTCCGTGCCGCTTGCCAGTGGGAGGCGCTGGAGTGGCGCAGGTTAATTTGGGAACGTGTTCTAGTTGCCCGTCCTTCTCATTGTCCGGGATCACCAACATCCACTGCTTCTTTTAATGCCCACGTACTGGATCCCAAAGTTGCCTCTGTGCCAACCTCTCGTCCACTAGTTCGTCCCAAGGCCCTGCCTCTGTTTACACAGTACTGTGCTGATGTGCTCAAGTCAGGCCTTCTGTACCAACTCAGTGATCTCAATAACTGGAGCGCCTTCACCTTCGTGCTTAGCCAAACCCAGCTTCAGGCCTTTCAAACGGAGGGTCGAGGACCAGTGTGTGAACCAGTGCTGTGCTACTCTCTCTCCTCCTGCCTAGCTGTACAGTGGGATGAAACGGATGGCACTGCCTATTCTCACTTTCAGGTCATTTTCCCAGATGAGGTGCTGCGTCTGCGTGCAGAGAGTGAACCCCAGACCCAGGACTGGTTGGAGGCTCTGCGGATGGCTGTGGCTGCTCAGAGGCCAAGAAAAGAGATCAGCCGACTAACAGCATCTGGAGTGCTGATGAGAAGCAGACCCACTCAAGAGCGTCGCCAGAGAGAGGCCCAGAGGGCTAAACGCCAGTCTGTCACTACTAGCTTCCTCAGCATTCTCACCTGTTTGTCTGTGGAAAAAGGCTTAACCGCTCAAAGCTTTAGATGTGCAGGTAAGCGTCACACTTCAACACTGTCTAACTTTTTTATTTATTCATGCTAGTAGGCAACACATCACTGAGGTTTGTCTTCTTTGCACTTAAAGTTGCACGTATGGTATGTGAACATGCACATTTCTAATTTGTGCTAACTTATTAGTGATTTTTTTCTGTTGCCTTATCATTTTATACGAAAACTGATTGTTTTGATTTATTTTAATGCTGTTTTGTTAATGGTTTTTATTGTGGATTTATAAAGTATTCAGGCCCCTTTTACACACTTTGTTGGGCTTTGAGTTTGAATGAATATAATCACTATTTTTGCTCATCAATTGACCCTTTGCTTTAGTACACCACATTGTGGTCAGACACATCTTGTCACATTTGTATTTTATCCTGGATATGTGTCTACAATCTGTTGTAATTTAAATTGATTTGAAGTTTTATATTTTCTTAATTAAATTAAATTCAGGCAAATTTAAATTTTAACCATCCTATCTTTTGAGGTAGGATACTGCCCAAGCAACTAAGGGTTAAGGTCCTTGTGCAAGTGCCCAACAGTGAACCATTCACCCTCTGACCAGTATTCCAGAACCTTAACCAGTGAGCCACCACTGCCACTTTTGTAATAAATAGAACTGGAGGATAATTAGGGCATTTAAGATGGTATTGGATTCTTTTTCAGACTTTTACTTCTCTGTGGTTAGATACTTAATTTCAATTAAATTGAATTTTATTTGATTTTTGATTTGTGGAAAAACGTAAGTAATATGGTAAATTTTAATAACCTTTTAGTAGTAACTAAAAACAGCCTATGCCCAAATCTGTTAAACTTGTTTACAATTAAGAAATTCAGTGAGTTGAAAGGGTAATGTGGTGTTTCAGATTAAAACTAGTTTTTAATTTATCTCAAGCTAGTTCTTAATTAAAAGCTTTATTAATCTTAACATTTTCTTTTAAAAATTTAATATACGGTTCAAAGGCTTTACCTTTTTCCAACTATGAACCAGATTTGATTAATAGTATTTCTGCAACAATGTACATGTGCCAAAAATTTGCTATGCTTTAAAGGTTCACTTAATAATAAATAAATAAAACGTGTAGGAATTTATTTGTTCTCCATGTTTAATCATGGCTAAATTGCTGACTGCACCTTAATAATACAATTTTGTAGTCCTAGCTTAATTATCCAAATTGAGGAGCGAACCATGGTTTTAGTTTTTAGTTTTTTCCTTTTGCTTTTTCGATGCCGGTCATTGTTGAGAAATCAACTGATTTTCAATAAATTAGAAGCCTTAAATAAAGTCTTATATTAAGTAGAACTTGTCACTATTGATAGCTCTGTGCCCCACATTCATGGAATTAAGAGGACTCTGAGTTTTACTTACCTGACATTGATACAGTGGTACCTTGAAACTCGACGTCAGTTGGTTCTGGGACTGGTGTTGAGTTTCAAAGGCATTAAGTTTCAAGGTATTTTTTTCCCCATAAGGATGTATGAGAAATCTGTCAAGGCATTCCATGGTCCAGTGGAACTGCATATATTTTAGGCTAATTTAAAATAATGGGGTTGTTTTTGACTCTTATACACTGAAAATAACACAAGTATAATATAAAAACACTGAAATGTGTTAGGATAAATCTTTTGTTCAAAAGGTCCTGAAGAAAGCAGTCGGGAAGTCCAGAAAGTACTCTATAAAACACTTTATTAAGTGTAAAAATGATCTGTGAATATACAGTGTATCACAAAAGTGAGTACACCCCTCACGTTTCTGCAAATATTTCATTATATCTTTTCATGGGACAACACTATAGACATGAAACTTGGATATAACTTAGAGTAGTCAGTGTACAACTTGTATAGCAGTGTAGATTTACTGTCTTCTGAAAATAACTCAACACACAGCCATTAATGTCTAAATGGCTGGCAACATAAGTGAGTACACCCCACAGTGAACATGTCCAAATTGTGCCCAAAGTGTCAATATTTTGTGTGACCACCATTATTATCCAGCACTGCCTTAACCCTCCTGGGCATGGAATTCACCAGAGCTGCACAGGTTGCTACTGGAATCCTCTTCCACTCCTCCATGATGACATCACGGAGCTGGTGGATGTTAGACACCTTGAACTCCTCCACCTTCCACTTGAGGATGTGCCACAGGTGCTCAATTGGGTTTAGTCCATCACCTTTACATTCAGCTTCCTCAGCAAGGCAGTTGTCATCTTGGAGGTTGTGTTTGGGGTTGTTATCCTGTTGTTTTCGAAGAGAGGGGATCATGCTCTGTTTCAGAATGTCACAGTACATGTTGGAATTCATGTTTCCCTCAATGAACTGCAGCTCCCCAGTGCCAGCAACAGTCATGCAGCCCAAGACCATGATGCTACCACCACCATGCTTGACTGTAGGCAAGATACAGTTGTCTTGGTACTTCTCACCAGGGCGCCGCCACACATGCTGGACACCATCTGAGCCAAACAAGTTTATCTTGGTCTCGTCAGACCACAGGGCATTCCAGTAATCCATGTTCTTGGACTGCTTGTCTTCAGCAAACTGTTTGCGGGCTTTCTTGTGCGTCAGCTTCCTTCTGGGATGAGACCATGCAGACCGAGTTGATGCAGTGTGCGGCGTATGGTCTGAGCACTGACAGGCTGACCTCCCACGTCTTCAACCTCTGCAGCAATGCTGGCAGCACTCATGTGTCTATTTTTTAAAGCCAACCTC